>NC_052533.1:123021156-123621156 GCF_016699485.2 Gallus gallus | reverse complement strand
CAAAGCTTAGGCAGTGTCTTCAGATAACTTGGTTAATTTGCTTTGCTCTTGAATATAAAAGGTTTATTCTGATACTATCAGTTAAGTAAACTTCTTTTCACCGAAATTTCATGATTCCAGGCACATGGTTTGAAAAAATAATAAATTTACTCAAATGAGTGTTTTTTTAGAACCATGTATACAGGTTGTATAGATTTCTGACAACACTTATTTGAGGCTTGAAGGACACATTTTCATAAATTGTCTGGCATTTTTTAAATCCTACTTTGATTTAAGTTTAGCTTGAGATAAGGCAGGATGCTTTTGCTTTTTTGTGTAATGACATAAGTGAATTTTACCCAAGAAAGGAACAAATGTCTGTCTTTCTGCATGATTGACTCTATGGGAGGATATAGAACTTGTTCCTCCACATAGCTGGTCCACTGTTGAGATTCTAAAAGGTCATTTGCAAAGGAGCATTGGGAAGTGACCTCTCTAGACCAGTATCCATATAATGATAGATCATAAAAATTAAAATGAGTGATTATATTGACTGTGACATTTTAGTTTTTGTCACAAAAGAAAAAGACACATGGAGGAAAAAGCCTAATTTCCTATGGGGGTTTACTCAAAATTTCCTACCAGTAAAATCTCAGTAAAGAAAAACACTGTAGCCTCTAGTGCTAGGATAGGCTCAGAAATCTCTGTTGCTCATCCCTGCCAAACCAGTGGCTGGATCTCACGTGTGGCAGCTTCACAGAGCACCTCATCTCTCCATGGAGTTACACAACACAACATCCACAGCTTTCTCCCTTCATACAGATGAATCGCTCACTAGTTTCACGGGTCCTTGAAACCCCATTTCCTGCACACTGGTTATGCACAGAAATATGTCAGACCTGAACTAAAAGTATTTTAAGAGAATATAGTTAAAACTTATTGTTCTCTGGTATAAAGAAAATCACACGTATAACAAGGCTTAAAGCAGCAGCTTCCCTGGGCTGCATTAGACAAATTATCGCCAGCAGGGTGAGGGAGGTGATCCTTCCATTCTACTAGTCCTGGTGAGATCACACCTGGAATGTTGTGCCCAGTTTTGGACTCCCTGGTTCAAGGGAGATGTGAACATACTGAAGAGAGTCTAACAAAGAACCACAAAGATGATAAAGTAACTGGAGAATCTCTCCTGTAAGGAAAGGCTGAGAGAGTTGGGATATTCAGCCTGTAGAAAAGGCGGCTCAGGATCTCACTGATGTCTAATAAAACCTGAAGGGTGGTTGCAAAAGAGGACAGAAAAAGGCAGCTTTTGGCCTTACCTAATACGAGGACAAGAGAAAATGTGCACAAACTGAAGCACATGAGTCTCCCTCTGAACACCAGGAAGGACTTGTGCACTGTGTGTGTACCAGAGCACTGATAGAGGTTACCCAGAGGCTGAGGAGTCTCCTCCTTGGAGTTCTTCAGAAGCTGTCTGGAAATGAGCCCTACTTAGAATCATAGAATGGCCTGGGTTGAAAAGGACCACAGTGATCATTGAGTTTCAACCCCCCTGCCATGTGCAGGGTCCCCACTAGATCAGGCTGCCCAGAGCCACATCCAGCCTGGCCTTGAACGCCTCCAGGGATGGGGCATCCACAATCTCCTTGGGCAGTCTGTTTCAGTGCATCACCACCCTCTGTGTGAAAAACTTCCTCCAAATATCTGGCTTAAACCTCCCCTGTCTCAGTTTAAAACCATTCCCCCTTGTCCTATCACTATCCACCCATGTAAACAGCCATTCACCCTCCTGTGAGTATGCTCCCTTCAAGTACTGGAAGGCCACAATGACGTCTTCCTGGAGCCTTCTCTCCAAGTTAAACAAGCCCAATTCCCTCAACCTTTCCTCATAGGAGAGGTGCTCCAGCCTTCCGATCATCTTAGTGGCCTTCCTCTTGAGCTGCTCCAAGAGCTCCACATCCTTCCTTTACTGGGGGCCCCAGGCCTGGATGCAGAACTCCAGATGGGTCCTCACAAGAGCTGAGTAGAGGGGTACAATCACCTCCCTCTCCCTGCTGGCCACCTCTTTTTTATTGGAGCCCAGAACATAGTTGAACTTCCAGGCTGCAAGTGCACACTGCTGTCTCATGTCCAGCTTCTCGTCCACCAGGACCCCCAAGTCCTTCTCCACAGGGCTGCTCTCAAGGAGATCTTCCCCCAGTTTGTATGAATACCTGGGATTGCCCTGACTCAAGTGCAGCACCCTTCCGTTGGCATTATTGAACCTCATTAGGTTCTCATGGGCCACTTGAGCACTGCTTGGACCAGATGACCCTCAGATGTCCTTTCCAATCTCAACTATTCTGTAATTCTGTGAAAACTTGAGTATGTGGGAAGATAAAAGAGAATGTAAAGGGAAATCAGAGTAGTGAGGTCAAAATCCCAGGAAGCTGGCTGGACTGTAGACTGAGTGGGAGTTTCCTGTAAGGTTATGATAATTGCCAGAGATATCCCTTATTACTGGCTCTCATCACATCCAGACATCCCCCTTCATAAACAACAACTTCAACAGGCACAGTTCAGCCTATAAAATTTTCTGAGGATCCCTTGACTCAGGTTACTTTCTAGTAAACCACAAACTAAATTAGAAGCAGCAGCTGTCTTTGTAATGGAATATCAATATAAGGTACTGGTCAATTTTTGTCTTCAACATTCTCTCTTGTTCACCAACAAAATTAATCTATTTTTTTATTTCTCGATAGAGAGAGAATTGTATCACAATTCGTTTTTAATATTGTCCAAGAACCAGAGGTTGTAAAGGTATATCCACCATAAATATATCATCTACCTTGGCTGATAAGAGCATAAATATTCTCTCTATGGGTGTGGGTCTGTATTATCATTTTTTTTTTTCAATGAAACTAGAAAACTGTGACATATGGAGCTGATTGGAGCAGTAAGGATGCTGCATGGTCCTTCTTTTGGCAGCAAGGTAATGGGGTGGACTCAAAATACAAAGAATCAATAAAGAAAAAAATCTCAAAAACACAGGTGCAGCTTAGTAGTTCCATTGATGTGTTTTTGATGAACTGAAATAGAGACAAACTGATATAAATCATTGTTCAGGAGAAAAGTTTTAAAATTTGGCTGCATGTGAAAATATTTTTGACATGTATGTATATAAATGAATTTACACAAGTTTGTAGCACAGACTTTATGGTGTACTTATATTGAAGAACTCAAAATTATCTTACAGTAAACCTTTCAAAAACTTATAGTCCTTTGCTGTTTCCTCTTCAGTAAGTTTATTATGAGCAATCACATGTCCTCTGAAGAATCACTGCATGAAATTTAAAGTCTAAGTTCAATCATTAAAGCGTGAAATAGAAATTATAAACCTAGTTTATGCGCAGTTCTCAACACAACTCTTATTATAGAATTGCTGCAGTTATAATTACTAGGTCATTCAAATATAATCTGTTTTATTAATTTAGCACAGATAAAAGAATAGAAGCTCAAAAGTTATTTCTTTTTGGTTAAATCCCTCAAATAAAATATTTTCAGTTGATCTGGTAATGTCTTAATAGGTTTTTAAAGAAATCTAGGGAATCATGAAAGATTAAAAAGTTTGTAAATGTTATGAGTCACATTGTGAAGTCAACTTTGAGAAGTACTCATCATTTCCAGCATGGCTTCATAAACCTGTTACTGAAGTCTGAGCAGATGCAAAGGTGAAAATTTGGATCTCTCCACAACAGAGGCAATTGTCTATATCCAGCTTTCCAGAGCGGTTTTTCTCTATCCAGCTTTTCAGTACAGTTGTGCTTAAAGCTATTCACACCTGTAATGCAAGGAAGACAGCTCATCACTGGAACTTTGCCTAACAAACTAAACACCACCAGCCACAGCGTAAGGATCTGGAATTATATTGTATATGAAAACGGAACTATTTGGTACAGCAAACTCTCAGCTACAAATCATTATTTTTCAACAGTTACCACCATTAGTTATGCAATTTCACCAGTGCCTGCAGGAGCCTTCATGCATACCTGTTAAAACCTCCACCAGCAGAGGTGACCAGCTGTTACTGTTACCATTGCAGAAATGCATCATTCACTGCTTCGCTGTGCTCACATCCACTGTTTGGTCTCCATAAATGTTCAAGTGTCACTGAATGTCAGTGAGTGCCATTTTTTCTGCACGGAGGAATTCAATTCCACATCTTTGCCTCATACTCACTTCCATGTCAGACTGTCCCTCTGCTGAAATCTGTCACATCGTAACAAAATATAATGGAATAATGGTGGAAAGGTTCAATCTCTACTGCCATACCATCCACACTTACTGACAAATGCCCAGCCATACTCCAAACAGTGGCTGCTCTGCTAGCCAACTCCCCACAGCTTTTAAAGGTGTTTTTGTTTGTTTGTTTGTTTGTTTGTTTTTCCCTCATACAGTCTTATTGTATGAAATATCTCTTTGGCCAGTTTAGGTCAGCTGTCCTGGTTCTGCCCTAGCTCCTTGGGCTCACCTCACTGGTAGGGCAGTGTAAGAAGCTGAAACAACCTTGGCTCTGAACAGCCACTGTTCAACAACAACTGAAACATCGGTGCATTATCAACATTGTTTTCCTCCTACAGCCAAGGCATAGCATCATACCAGATAATTTAAAGAAAAAATCAACTCTGTCCCAGCTGAAATGAGGACAACAGTACATCTTCTAATGATTTCATCATTTTGCAAGAGGAAACTGCCAGTTTTCCTTCACCACAACTTTGATAAGAGCTACTTCCATTTCAGTATCACATAATTCTGTAAGACAAATGCTGGATTATAGTTTTAACAGTTTTTTTTTTTTTTCTATAGCTCTTTACTTATGACTAATGTTCCAGACAGTTCCCAGGTGTTTGAAATTTGACCAGCCTGTGTCAACAGAAGATTGCCTTTTTTTTTCAACTATGAGACTCTGAAACAAAAGTGAAGAGAAATTTTCCTGCACTGCTTATGCATCTGTATTTAATGATAATGAAAGTTATTCACCTACAGCAAGAGCTCCCAGCAATGCCTTCTGTTCATTGCAATTCATTAGCTGTACACATGAAGAAGTTTAAATCTGTGAAAAGTTTAGGGAGAAGTACCCACTAGATCATCACCATTTTCTCTTCTTAGCTCTGAAATTCTAATATTGATGAACAGTTGGGATTCAGGAGAATTTAAAAGATGGCGTATATAGTATAATGGTTTCTCTTTTCTGCTTGAAAACTCTGAGATTACTAAGACTGAAAAAGATTAGTATATACCATGGAAGATGCAGAAAATTCTTCAGAGTGGTCTTCAATTTTGGCGTTATATGCAGATTTCTCTCAATTCTAAAGCATTTGTATGTTGTCTATCTTATTCAGACAATAATTCAGGCATAAATGGTTAAAAAAGCCCAAATCAATTAATCAGCCAAACAAACAAACAAAGCAAAAAACACCTGATATCTATATAGAAAAAGGAAAAGAAGACTGAAAAAGAAACCACTTTGCTTTATGTTTGCTGTTTTGGCAAGAGGAGTTACATTGGTTACACAGGGAGTAAGCCTACTGTCTTTTTCAGAAATTGCCCACATATTCTCATTCACTGAAATTTAATAAGCATTTTTATTCCCAGGAAGCCTGGAAAAATAATTCTTTGAGAGAAACTGGACTACTGCTCTGCCAAGCTGCATCTCAAATTTAGGAAGGGAAACTGAGGGGACATGGCTCTGAGAACAAGCAGGTCTCCTGGGAGCTGCTCTGCATATTTCTGCATAGGGAGTAGTCTGAGGGTAAGTCTCAGATACTTCTCTTGTTGAATTTTTCCCCAGATCTTCTGGCAGAACTCTACGTTAGTTTTATCATTTCTCAACACAAGAAAATCCAGTTGGATTATGAAATCATTATTTTATGAATCAGAAGAACAGTAATCACAACTGAAGAGGAAACAGTGAAAATATTTACCATCTGCATTATTTCATTCAGGCAGCCAGATTTGCATTGGATTTTACTTGGACAGAAAAGGTTGGAAGAACATATATAGAGACATATTTTACATAATATTTTTTTTTGTATAAATAACACATTGTTTAAAATATTCTCCTGCAGACTTATACATCTTTTCCTAATGTATACTCTATTCCACACTTTTCTGTGTACATAATTTTGAAAACATTATGTTTAAATATAGTATATTGTTATTTATATTAAGATTGATAGATACGTAAGACTGCTATAAATGTTTAAATCGATAACCTGGATATGATCCTCCAAATAAATAAATTTCCTTGATTTTTTTTTCACTTGCTTTTTTAAAATTATCTTTTACAACAATACCTTCCCTGTCACAGTGTTTACTTGTGGCAAAGTAGTACCAAGTTACACCAAAATAAAAATAACCATAGGTGAGAGCTCATTTCAGTTGGAAATGAAAATATCACTTTATATGTTTGGAAGAATAAACAGAAGGAAGCACTGCATTGTGCCTTATTTGCAATACAACTTAAAAATTTTTGTTTTGCTTTATTTTTCCCTCCTGGACAGTGAGTACATGAAGGCCAGCCTATTCTACAAGTCATTGGAATTGTTCTCTAAAAACAAGTTTGTTGTCTTAATGAGTTTACAGGAGACCAAAGAGAAAGTGGGGCATCTCATTTTAGGGCCAACAGTAATTTAGAGCATTATTATAAAACTTTCCAACACAAAGTTATCTTTCACAAAAGGCTACTGGTGTTCAGACTAAAATATAATTTGCCTCTAATTACTGAAGTCTTCTTCTGTCAGTGTTTTGCCTTATGAAAATGTGGAGATGGAAAGCGAAAAAAATTAATAAATCTCTGACTGATATTTGAGTGGATGTGTATTTCAGAATCTGTTCAGGAAAATCTTGGTTATCCTGAGGCTGAACAGTTGTGTTTCCTGTTTGAAAGTGAATTTGTATCTTTGAAATTTGATAAACTCTGAAACAAACAAACAAACAAACAAACAAACCAAGTGTGCTTCCAATAGATTTGTATATTATTAGCATAAATCCAGCAACAATTCTCCAAGTCTTTCCAGGCAAGGCAATATTCAAATACTGAGGTACTTGGTTATTCAAGGAATTGGTCTTCCTATCAGACTTTTTTTTCCAGGAGTATCCAAGAATGGCAATCTCTTTAAAGAGAAGTGGTCCAGAGGGCTTCTATGGCCTTTGCCACAAATGCTGGTAGTTAGCACTAAGGAAACTTCTCCTGGAGAATTATTACTGTTGAAGACATTTTTATCTATGAAAAAGCACCAAATCCTGCAACCCCCATGCACAGGGACCTCCCTGTAGGAAGACTGTGGTTTCCCCAAGTGCTGGTGCAGACCTGTCTTTCTCTCATGCATGGTTTAAAAACCTGTACGTTATGTCCCACTTGGGGCAATGCCAGGGCAAAGACCAGTTTGAAAAGAGGAATCCCTCTCAGGAGATGAGGAAGCTGCTCAACAATTACATCTTTTTCCTAGGAATATTTTCTCCTCTTATCTTCGTAAAAAAATAAATAGAATAAAATAAAATAAAATAAAATAAAATAAAATATATATACATATATATAATCATACACTTCTTTTTTGCAGTTATAATTGTCTTTTAAAATGAGATCTGACCAAGGACAGCTGCAGGCTGTGGGCTGGCCAAATGACATTGCTCTATTTTATTCTCATTAGGAAAGCACTTTTACAAAATTTCTAGTCAAGGTAATGCATTTACCAGATCTGCTAGATCTGGATATCTCCAGTACTACTGCTCTTGACAATCCCTCAATTCTCCTTCCTGGGCCAGGTGACAGTGCTGGCAGAGAGAACGGACCTGTCACAATGATGAACAGCATCCTCTTACTTACCATGGCGGTCACAGCCAGTGCACAGCCAGCAGGCACCAAAGGTCTACCTCAGGAAGATATGAACTGCTTGGGGCTGCCCCACTGCATGTGTGCAGGGCTGTGTGATCATGCTGTAACTTTGGCTTGGCCATCTGCCCTTACGCTGATGGCAATTACAGAGCATTAGGGTGGTAACTGTGCAAGAAGACAAATCCGACAAAAGGAGAATTATAAAGAAAAGAAAAGATAAAAAACAAAATAGCACAATAGAAAATGATCTGTCTGAGAAGGAACCGTAAAAGAGTAGAGGTTCTTTTTTTTCTTGGATCTTACGTTTATAAGAAAAATAGCTTTCTTTTATATTGGAATCACATTGCACAGACATGAGGTAGAAGCTCTCTCAAGATCCCCTTGCTGGAGAACAGCTTTTGGTTGATTATCTCAATCTGACTCTACTGGATCCTGCTGCAATTTCATGTTGCTTCTGAAAATAATAAACAGCAGTATGAGAGCATTTAAAACCTTGAGGAGGAGAGGAAGGTAGATTCTGATAGAGAAGAAATTTGGGCGAACTGAGGCTGTGAGTTGGACAGCAGACCCAGTTGGAAAGCTGATTGAAAAATATCAGTTTTAAAGTGTCATTTTGTAGTGGGAGACAGCTTGAAAAGCCCAAGTACCACCAAGGAAGAGATGCAGATGAGAAAGGTCAGGGTTTTGGTTTTGATGTCACTGAGGAAAGTGAAATCTGTTCAGAACTGAGAAATTACAGAGTGAAGAAATTGGATACTGCAAAAGAGAGAAAAATAACATATATCGACCTATAGCAGATAGAGTGTCAGTCTAACCAGAACTTGTCTATTGATACACACACAATCTCAAATACACGCATTAAAAAATATCAGCAATATATTTCCTAACAAATATATTCTTGTACAAACTGCAGTGTGGTTTGCATTGCTAATTTAGGAGCTAGTCACTTGGCCCTTCATTATTAATTCATATTTTGGTGTAATCTGAGGAACATGTGCTGCGATAGTCTGACTTCACTGAACAACTGAGGAAATGAAGGGTCAGGGCAGACGTGTTCCTGTAGTTTGTCTTTTTTGCTTTAAGACTGTGTTCCCTACACTTCTGTATTGTAATTCAATCAAGTCTTGCGCATTTGCTGCTGATTGGGAGACAGCAGTGCCCTGGCACTTCATTGGCAGATGAGTTAGCTAGGGAAAAATAAAATGATATTTCAGCTGAAGGCATAATTCTTCCCCGCTTTCTGCCATCACCGCCAACACTTTAAATTCCTTGATGTTTATTAATGTTTTCTGCTTTGAAGTAAGTTATTTGAAAGTATACTAAATAATATATTGGTTTTTTTATATGAAGTAATTTACATTCATGATTTCCAGCAGGGCTTTAATGCCACGGTATTTTTCAAAAATACAGAGATACAAGATTCTGAAGTATTTTCAGAAGTGATCTGAAGTAGACTATATTGTCTCCTGTTTTGTCTGTTTATTGTTGGTATTCAGAAAAGTGAGATTTCTCAGCAGGGAGTAGGGCAAATATCCAATGAATTTAAACATAGCTTAAAGAATTGCAAGGAAGTACATACAGATACACAATAGTAGGGAGCGCTTTATGCAAAACAAAATAATATTTCATATATACATATATCTGAAGTATCAAATGTGATTAAGAAAAATAAATTGCTGATACCAAGACAGAAAAGCCTACACACTAGAAATGCAAAGAAATGCATTTCCAGATCTGAAAAGCCATGCCTCTTTAACAGCACAGTTAATATTAAGCAATACACATGTAATTTGCCATAAATTTTTAGCCCAGCAATGAGAGCAGGACTACCAACAGAAGAAATGCATGTGTTCACAAGGTCCAGACAAAATGTCATCCTTTGGATTCTTTTCCATAGAATTTTAAGCACTTAATACCTTGAATCAATAAAGCATACAAGATGCTTTGCAGGCTAGTGCCTAGTAGTTTTTTGTTGTTGTTTTTGGGTTTTTTTTTCTGTCTGTGACATTGTCTTTTTTTTTTTTTTTTTTTGCATCTACTTATTCATTTCCATTTTTGCCTTAATTAAATCTTTGTACCCACTAAGGTTAAGAAATCAAGGATTTTGTTTGTTTGTTTTCCCCATGCTATTTTCTTCCTTCCCTGCACTGGATAATGAATATTCACATCACAGGTAAAATGTGCTGGGATGCACAAACTACACAGTTCTTTATCTTCTTTCACGAGCATTCAGCAGACAACAGTAATATTTCCACCCTAAAAAACAGTGCTGCTTCCACTGTCATTGCCTCATCAGGGAGGGCCTCTAAAATCACTTATATAAACAAACAAAACAAGTTTAATGTATTTCTTCTTTAATAAATGTCATGAATAATAAAAATGTTGATGCCTTATATGGGTAATTGCCACATTCTTTTTGTCTTTCTTCTTGCATTTCTGTCCATTCTGTATTTTGTATGCCTACTCATGAAAAATCATTCCTAAATTTGTTCGATTTGCATAAAGAATTTGTAATGTTATGCTTGATTTAACACAATTTATTGTGACTCTTCATGCTGACTTTAATCACAGTGAGATGCAGATTTCGTTCTACTCTTCGTAAAATTCAGCATAACCAGATTTGTCCAAGGCTCTGCACATCTGCTTTGCTAATCTTTACACTGCAGAGTGACAATATAAGTCATCTCAGTCATACCTTGTGCTAGAATATACTTGATAAACCTAAATATGCATGAGAGAAAAAAGTCAAAGGAGTTTTAAAGTCTAAGATGATATTGGCTCTCTAATGATTTGTATGCTAATGATTGCTAGCATGAGAAGACTTTAAAGGAATTTAGGGGAAATAGTTTAAAACTAAAAGAGGAGGGATTTAGATTGGGCATAAGGAAATATGTGTGAGGATATGAGTTTTTTAAGATAAGGATAGTGAGGCACTGGAACAGACTGTGGTGGAAGTCCTGTCCCTGGGGACACTCAAGGTCATGCTTGACATGGCTCTGAGGAACCTGATCTAGCTGTAAGTGTCCCTGTTCATTGCATGGAGGTTGGACTAGATAGTCTTTAAGGGTCCCTTCCAATTCAGACAATTCTATGATCTCATGATTCTATGAACTGATTTAATCAGATCCCCACAGATCCTCCAGCTGTTAAGAAGGAGAGTCACAATATGGTGGGTAATACAAAGACTCTTGGAGGAATCAGGCAGGGTATGCAGATCATAGTGGGTCATTTCTTATCCCCTAATTGATCCAAATGAGCCACCTTTCAATTTTCTCACTATATCTGTTTCACGTCTAATGAATGACCTACGTGTAACATAAGGAGCTATAGATACTTCCATACATCAGCTTCAGATTGAACAAAATATCAAGAAGGGATAATTCACATGTGCTTTGTCGTGTGAACAATGAAAAATATTTGAGCTGAGAGGAAAAAGGTATTTTTCACCCAAATGCACCAAAATGTGTAGAATATCAAAGTGTTTTTTTTTTTCCTTGCTGTTATTGTTTGCTTATTTTCTTTTCATTTATACTTGCTCATTTACTACATTATTACTCTTTAGATGACTTGGGTATTAATCTGACAAAGTCAATTTTATCATGTCAGTAATCAAGATTGTAATTTTATTAGAAACTAGAGTACTTGTGATATGAGATCCCTCTTACAAATGACTTCACAGAATGCATCTGTCCCATCTCATCAATAGAAGGGTAATCACTGGAAATAAGAAGAGGAGAGAAGCAATCATTGAAACCTTTTTATAGTTGTAAATGGCTGCTATGGCAATCTTGTATCACACTAAAATATGCTGCAGCAGCGGCTAAACAAAGCTGAATTATGTAGTCTAATTTACGAGGTCTCTGCACAATTTATACTATTAATGAACACTGAGGACAACTTTTGTATCCTTCTTGATTCTGTCTACTTTTCTTAATCCTCTTTACATCCTCAACAGCCCTTTTGGGCCTTAGGGTCTGTCAAATTAAAGATTAGAGGGTGTGTTTTATCTACAGATCTTCTGTCCTTGAATAATTAAAAACAATATGCTCACATGGTTACAGCTTTCAATTATTCCTTCATTCATACTAATCTTTCTTCCACCTAACTCGTGCAATCTGCTTCTATGGTATTCTAGATAAGCCTGAGGATAGTAAGTAGCAATTTTTGTCATTTTTTTTCTTTGTATTACCATCATCCATTATTTTACACACTTGCTGTTACAGTGTCCCTCCTCCCACATGCACACAGAGATGCATGTTAAACATCTTAAAACATCTTATTTCAACACTTCAATGACAGATGCCTTTCATCCTGAGATCCCATGATCAGCACCTTTCCTGCAGCTGTGAAACCATTTTGGTTATGATGGTGTGATTTGTTGTTGTTTATTTGCCGTTTTGTTTGTTTGTTTGTTTGTTTTGCTGTTTTAATGATTATATAATACTTACATAATAGAATAGGTTTCTCTAAGGTTTTGCTGATCACATCTTTTGTCATGTGTTTTGTTCTTACCATGTACAAGATTGACGTGCATCACAAGTGATGAGGTGTTTAAGGCCAGGTTGGATGGAGCCGTGTGCAACCTGGCCTAGTACCAGGTCTGGACTAGGTTGGTGGCCTTGACTGTTGTCACTTGATGATCCTCGGGGTCCCTTCCAATCCAAGCCATTCTATGATTCTATGATTCTATGAGTTTGGCTGAGAAGCCTGGCTCAAGGGCAGCATTACATGTTATAGACTTCACAGGAGAGCAGATACTGGGAAAAAGAGGAGCTGGAAGCTACTGTGCTGCTTGAAAACCACGATATAGTTGTCATCACTGAATCCTGGTGGAATGATTCCCATGACTGGAGTGTGGCTATTGAGGTCTACAAGCTGTTCAGAAGGGACAGGCGAGGAAGGAGAGGTGGGGGTATTGCTATCTACACCAGGAAAGAAATAGAGTGTGAGGAGTCATGAGCAAGTTGAAAGCCTATGGGTGACAGTTAGAGACTGAGGAAGCAAAGAAAGCCTTGTGATTGGTGTCTATTACAAGCCACTAGATCAGTCAGAGCCTGTTGATGAGCCCTTCCACCTGCAGCTACAGGAGGTGTGATTGCAGGCGCTTCTCCTGACTGGGGTTCTTCAACCTCTTGGGCATATGCTGGAAAAGTAGCACAGAGAGCAGTAGGCAATCCAGGAAGCTCCTAGAATGCACTGAGGAAAACTTCCTGAGTCAAATAATTGATGGCCCCACCAGGAGGGATGCAATACTGGACCTGTTGCTCACCAATGCAAATGAACTGATTGGTGACATCAGGATTGGAGGTTGCTTGGGCTGTAGTGACCATGCTATGGTTGAGTTCACACTCCAGAGGGATATGAGATAGGTCAAGAGTAAAATCAGGAAACTAAACTTTAGGAAAGCTAACTTCCAGCTCTTCTGGGAGTTGGTCAACAACATACCCTGGGAAACTGTCCTCATGGGCAAGGGAGTGGAGCAGAGCTGGCAGATCTTTAAGGAGGCTTTCTTCAGGGTGCAAGAACTCTCCATCCCCAGGTGTAGCAAGTCAGGAAAGGAAAGCAAGAGATCAGCATAGCTGAACCAGAACCTGCTGGTCAAACAGAAGAGCAATAAGAAAATGCACAGGCAGTGGAAACAGGGACAGGTACCATGGGAAGAGTATAAGGAGGGTTCTGTGTTGTGTAAGGATGGGGTCAGAAAAACCAAGGCCCAGCTTGAACTGAACTTGGCTAGGAAGGCCAAAAAGAACCAAGAAGGCTTCTACAGGTACCTCAGCCAGAAAAAGAAAGTCCAGGAGGGTGTATCCCTGCTAGTGGGTGACACAGGCAAGGAGAAGGACACAGACAAGGAGAAGGCTGAGGTACTTCACAATTTTTTTGCCTCTGTCCTCCCTGGACAGCTCATCACACAGCCCTCAAATATTTGGTTTGGTAGGAGACACATGGAAGGTGGGGAGATGATACAGGAGAACCAGGGCAAATCCTGAAAGTGGCCTTCTGTGATGGTGTCTCTGCATGAATGGACAAAAAAGAGCTACTGGTGTCATCTATCTGGACTTCAGTAAAGCTTGACATGGTACCCCATCATTCTCTCCAAATTGGAAAAATATGGATTTGATGGTAGAACTGCTTGATGGAGGAACAACTGGCTGCAGGATCAAGTCCAGAGAGTTGTGGTCAATGGCTCAGTGTCTGGATGGAGATTGGTGATGAGTGGTGTCCCCCAGGGGTTGGTGCTGGGGCTGATACTCTTTAATATCTTCATCAATGACATTGACAGTGGGGTCAAGTGCATCCTAAGCACGTTTGCTGATGACACTGAGCTGTGGGGTGCGGTTGACACACCAGAGGTACAGGATGCCATCTAGAGGGACCTGGACAGGCTTGACCAGTGGGCCCAGGAGAACATCATGATCATGAGGTTCAACAAATCCAAATGTAAGATCCTGTACCTGGGTTGAGGCATCCCCCATTATCAGTACAAACTGAGGGATGAAAGGATTGAGTGCAGACCTGCTGAAAAAGACCTGGGGTACTGGTAGATGGGAAGCTAGACACAAGCCAGCAATGTGCCCTTGCAGCCGAGAAAGCTAACTGTACCCTGGGCTGCATTAAAAGAAGAGTGGCTAGCAGGGCAAGGGAGGTGATCCTGCTCCTCTGCATTGGTGAGACCTCTCCTGGAGTACTGCATCCAGATGTGGAGTCCTCAGTACAGGAGAGACATAGACCTGTTCGAGAACATCCAGAGGAAGGTCACAAAAATGACCTACAGAATGGAACACCTCTCCTATGAAAACAGGCTGAGAGAGCTGGGGCTGTTCAGCCTGGAGAAAAGAAGTCTGCAAGGTGACCTGATAGCAGCCTATCAGTATCTAAAGGGGAGCAACAGGAAAGAAGGGGACAGCCTCTTCTTCAGGGTCTGTGGTAATAGAACAAGAGGAAGTGGTTTCAGGCTCAAAGATGGGAGATTTAGATTAGATATAAGGAAAAAATCTTTTACAGTGAGGGTGGTGAGGCACTGGAACAGGTTGCCCAGAGATGTGGTTGATGCCCTGTCCCTGGAGACTTTCAGGGTGTGGCTGTATAAGGCCCTGGGCAACCTGATCTAGCTGTGGTGTCCCTTTTCATTGCAGGGGAGTTGGACCAGATGGCCGTCAGAAGTCCTTTCCAACTGTAAGGATTCTATGATTCTCTGAAAACAGCACTTGAGAGGGGTTTAATGATAAATGAAGTTAAAACTATTTTTCTTAAGTTTAATCAGCCAACTTAAAAACTTAAAAAACTTAAAACTTAAAAACTTAAAGATTCTCTGAAGTTAAAACTTAGGAAAAATAGTTTTAACTTCATAGAATCATAGAATCATATTTTTCTTAAGTTTAATGAGCCAACTTAAAAAATAATTTTTTCATTTTAGTTCATAAATGTTCGTTTTAGCTTCAGTGAAAGAGACAAATTATACTGGAAGCCACAGAGTGATTTGTTTCAGAGCATAATTTTTGGAAATGTCCACAATTTTCAACACAATCTAGAATGAAAACAAATATAAAAATATAAGAAAATTCCATGTATTTTACGTGTAAGTTTTCTCTTAACATTACTGATGCTGAAAGAAGAAATCAAAGAGGAATTCAGTACTGACTTCTCTTAATTAATTTAATGAACCTTAGAAGTTTAATATATTCTAAATGAAAATATTGCCATAAGTAGTAGTATCCAAACTTTGTGTAATCTAAGATTTAGTCTAGTTTGACTAGTCACCTAAACAACTTTGCTCTTGAACTTCTTACAAGTAATTAAAAACTAAAATAAATGTTTTGTTTGTTTACTTACATGTTTTTCTTCACAATTTTAAAAGTTTCATGATCTTGGCTTTTAGAAAACAAAGCAAATCTAAATAAAATGAAACCATGTTTCATAACTCTTTACTATTTTGTGGTGTTTTTTTTTTTTTTTTTTTTTTTTTTTGGCTGTTTTCAATTTGATATATTGTTGTGAATTTAAGCTTTGTGGTTGGTTTCAAGTTAATCTTTTAAGCACTGTTCTGAATTAATATTCTCTTCCAAAATTATCAATTCACTCTCAGAGAATACTATACATAATAGAACAAATTGTGATACTCTTAATTAGATTTCTTTGTTTTAGTAATGAAAAAATTGTTTCTTGCTTGTGACTTATATTTTTGTTTCTGCATTCACACAAAACAGAGGCAGAGTGAATTATCATTAACTCAAGGGTAAGAGCTATGGTACGCACACACTTCGTTGTACAATTGTATTATATTTAGACAGTAAAGTTTACATCTGAAGTCTACAATACACTGCCTAGATGTACAAAGAATACATTTTATTGATCCCATCCATCTCACTGTTGAACAAAATTGTGCTTGCTCATTCTGGCAAATCCACAACATAGCATGGGATTAGGGATGCAGAGAATGAATGTGGTTTGGAAAAAAATATCTTTTATTTCACATGTCTCTCTGTAGGTAAAATGAGAAAAAAAATTCAGAGCTGGACAGTCTTTTCATTGTGATCCCTTCTGTAAATAGTGTTCCTGCAGCTCCATATACCTGTTAGAATCTCACTTCCCTGAAACTTCAAAATTGAGGGAGTAGTCACGTACCCTCTTTTTTCTGATTGGACAAATTATGAGTCCGGAGAAGTAAATAAAGTGTCTGCTAGGCCATAGTTTCACCCATGAGCAATACAAATCCCTTCTATCCAGATGGATCAAACTTAACTGTATGAAACATTCATATATAAGTGCCACATCTTAAAGATGCCTCCTATGAGGAGGAATATTTTTTTATAACCTTATTTTTTATAGATTATGGAAAGCCTTGAGACTGATGACAATATGTAGGGAAAGAAGCTCGGCTGGTGCAAATTTATGTCAGTCTGTAAGGAGAAATTTACACAAGTGCCGACTTATCCTGATGCTCTTTTTGAAGTAGTCTGACCACTGTGAGCCTGTAAGCCAGCCTCAAGAAATCTATTAATGTACCATGTCTTGAAATTAATTGGAAAATAAAGGCACTGTAAGGTTTGAAATGGAGAGAAAATGAAATGGAAATACATATAGCATCTTACTAGTGATCAGGAGCATTGATCATTAGGAATTTGCTTGAAGCTAACAACAGTTTCACAGTATGGTAGTGATTAGTGTTGCTTTGTTTTGTTTTAAAACTGACTTCAATTTTTACAGTAGCAGTGACATATTTCTACAAAACAATTTAGTTGAAAAAAGCTGTGAGATATGACTGAAGGAAAAACTAATATTTCACTGCCTGAAAAAAAATAGAAAAATGTTTGTTTTCTTCTACAGTGATATTTTAATGAACTAAGTTTTATGTTTTTGAAGAGTATGTTTGCTTTGAATTAGATTCAGGAGGCACTTTGTATTCCTTATATGACTATTTGTCCAACAAAATAGAATGGTTTATCATAGACCGAAAGAGAGCAGCTGGCAAAAAATGATATACCAGTAGAAAACAAGATAGACAGCTAGTAGGGTGAGGGTATCTTGTTTCAAGCTGCGAACACCTTAACCACTCACTGATAACATATTCTATGTACTTGTACAAAGATATTATTCAGGTAAAATGAAATTGAGAGGATTATTAAAAGCAGAACTGAAAATGTTTTTTTCAGTGTTAAGCCACACTTATATCCACTGAAGAGGACAAACTGACAGCACTATTCCTAAATATTACAAGGGACATGACCTCCAACAAGAGAACAAGTAGTACTAGCTCCCATCCTGACAGAGCTAGAAGCCTTCTTCTTCTTACAGATCAGAGATCTGTAAAGTGATTAAATTCATAGAATCATAGAATCATAGAATGGCCTGGGTTGAAGAGGACCACAATGATCATCTAGTTTCAGCCCACCTGCTATGTGCAGGGTTGTCAACCACGAGACCAGTCTGTCCTGAGTCACAAAGTCAAGTGATTATGACTTGTTCATACTTCATATCAAGGACAAGAGAAAATGTGTATATTTTCTTCACACAAGCATGCTCACACACCTGTGCATGTTTACTGTTTAAAAGCTCTGTTTTCACAAGACTGAGAACAACTTTGAGAAATAAACAGTGCATAAAAAGACCACAGTAAACATCTGTTTGACAGTGGTTTGCTATATTTCAGACTCCATCTTGAAAAGGAGAAAAAATGCTGTATCAGTAAGAAAGCGTCATTCTTTTGACAGGAAGTAAAAATGGCAGTAGTATGAGCTAAATCAGATAACAAATGGTGATATGGATGATATGAAACATTTTAAGGTACATCTGAACAATTACACTTGTTCAACACAGCATGCAAATGATAGAAAGAAGAGGGGTAAGGAGAATTGCAGTTTTTGGTAGTTGAACATATTGAGAAACAGTGGATTGATAAGAAAAGCTTGTGTAATCTGCATTTGTACATATGAATGATCGCAGGGAGTTGGTTGTACATCTCAATATATAGCTCTGGGCAATAAGGACAGTGTCAGCTTAGATGCACCTGGGGCAAGTTTCACCAAATATTACTCACACATACTTAGATCTGCAGGCCCATTTGGAACTACTTATTTTGTTTTGATATAGAAATAATTCTTAGTTAAATGCACTAGTTTAGCAAAGAGAAGGAAAAGGGTTGACTTAGAGTCTGCAAGTATCTGCTTAGGAAAGAAATATTTGTCAGCTGCAGTTTCTGCAGTCAGAGAAAACACAGGCTGAAGTGGCTGGAAATTGAAGAAAGATAGATGCAGAAACAGGGCAGTGGATTATTTATTTATTTATTTATGTTCACATAGTTAACCACTGGAACATCTTTCAGAAGAAGTGCATCAGATAACTGAGTAGTGACAACTTTTAAATAAAATTCAGTGCTTTTTAGAAGTGCATCTCATATCAAGTGACAAATAATTCAAATATGCAGTATGGTTTGCATTATGCAGGAAGTCAAAATAACTGCTCTTTCTGACTTTATAATATCTGAATATGCCTTGTCCTACATGTACAAGATCCTTTTTATCATCAGCTTAATATTTCCTTTTTCTTTGTCTCACAGAATGTATTACAAAATAAAAACAGAAAGAAATCTGAAAACAGAATATCTTGTCATCTATCTGAGAATATAGCTCTATTGCAACATTTGTTTCAAGTTATGATTTCAAAAAATACCTTCAAAATAGAATGTATGATGCAGACCAATTGCGGGCTAAGCAAGAACATGTCACACACATTATTCTAGTCCATTCACTTATCCTACTTTATTATATGCATGTCAGTATACACTGTTATGTAGCTATTTTTTTTTCTGTAATTTATTTTGAAAATATTATTTGAAAATTAAGAATATGTCAGTCTGCAGAGATTCATATTAAGCTCTCATGTAGCCAAACAAACATCCAGCTTTGATACACCTTTATTTGCTACCCTAGGTTTGCCCATGCTAGAAATTGAACAACAGTGAGTGGTAGGTCATGAAATCAGATGAACTCTGGAGCAGAGGGTGCTTTTATTAGGAGTGCTGCAGATGCAGAATATAATAGAGATTGCTTCAGTCAATGATTCAGCTTGGGTTAAATCTTACTATCCAAGCTTTTCTTCTTTTTTATCTGTAGAGTACTATTCTCTAAGCTTTTCTATAAGCAGTACAGAGTAGGTTTTCTTGGAGATAGCTATCTCTATAGCTGCAGATGTTCAGCCATGTAATGTACCATGGGCTGCATTCTGGATCCTCTTCCAGAAAATGTCATCTGCAGCCAAAATCCAGAATTCAAAATTGTCAAATGTCCGTTAACATACATGTTAATATTAGAGACATTCAAAAGCCATTTGGACATTGTTCTGGGCAGCCAGCTTTAGGTGGCCCCAGTTGAGCCGAGGCACTGGGCAAGATAACTTACAGAGGTCCTTTCCAGTCTTAACCATTCTGTGATTCTGCAAAGCACTCAACTCCTAAAGGACTCATAGTGCCCTGAATTCATCTGTAGGGTTTGTAAATATCTCCCAGTTATATCTTTATCAAATGTGGAAAAATTTCTGTATCTGGCTTCTCCATAACCAGAAGGTACTTGCTAGCTTGGCATGACACCTTTGTTTTAAGGTTCATTGCAGCCAGAATATCTTTTCTTGCAGAGTGAGCGTACCTTTTATTACATTATATTTATGCAGTTTCTCTTCACGGGAACAAAATACTTCCATGATTTCTCAATGACAAATATCTTCCTTTACACCGGAAGCAAAGATGTGTCTATTGCTTAGAAAGAGCAGTTATTTCACCATTTAAAACTCTATGGAAGGTGAAGACCTGAGATTTTTAATTCTGTACAGAAAAACACAGAAATCAAATATAACAGTCATTTTGCAGGTCTCTGCACCTTTGTTATGCCTGAATAGTTGTTTGAATTAAAAGCCAAATAAAGCACAATGCAAAAAGCAACAAAATCTCAATTTTAACACCTTGCCCGCAATTCTTGTCCCCAGAGACGCTTAATCCTGGCCTCACAGTACAAGGACTCACAGTGAAAAACTGCAGAAGGCCAATGCCAGTGCTTTTTACAAGATTTTTGCTTTATATTCCTGCTTCCTCCCCCCGTTCCCCACAGCAACCTTAAATGAGACGTGAAGGCCCTTCTAAAGCATAGGTGCACAGGGTAAGAGTTTGAAATGATAGCTTAAAATGGCAGAGTTAGCCAATTTCTTTTTTAAAGCAGGTTTATTTGTAGCTTATTTTACATCCTTTTATAGTACATGCGCAGACAAAAATTTGATTTGTTTTGTGAGACCATGCTGTGCCTCAGGCTCACCCATGTGTTAAGTTTCTAACACATGATGAAATTACAATGAACCAATGACGCATTGTCTAGGCAGGCTCTGCTCAAGAAAACAGTGCTTCAAATACCATTATCATCTCAGCAGCAGGTCACAAGAGGGCTATTATTATTTTTAGGAATTTTAATTTTCAGGTAATTCAGATATTTATTATTATTATTATTATTATTATTACTATTGGTTTTGAGTTGGGATTTTGTCTATTGGTATGAAAAATAAGTTGTTCTCATTTTGTAGCTTAAATAATTTTTTCCAAGACAAAGATGAGAAGAATATGGTATTGTAAGGAAAATAACACTCTCTTTTCTTTGGAAAGTATTAATCCTAATGTTTCATCTTATTCTAATTAACTGCTTGAAGATTATGAAATTGATCAACAGCATATTTATGGTGACCAAATTATTTGAAGCAGGTGTATGTTAAAAGAAGAAAAAAGAAAACCAACAGAAACTTTAACTGTCCATTTTCAGAAGTGTTCCTCTTAACAGATGTGAACTAACTCCTCAGAAGAATGTATTACCTGTGTCCTTTATTGCAGCTCTCTTTACTCACATTGCTAGCCCACAGTTCTCTCTTCTTATCTAATCTGAAATAATTCCAGTCACCACTAAACTGACTCAATCAGCTCATGAAGCCATAACCAGATGTAATAAAAAGTATAGTAAAGACTGTTGTAAAACCTATGAGGATGTGTGAGACAGAATTCTAAAAGAAAAGAAGCAGTATACAATAAAAAGAGATTAAATACATGGAAGTGAGGACAAATGGCACTGAGTGAAGGAAGCAAAGTGAGTAGTAGATTCAGACTGAACTCCACAAAAGCATGTTTGGGTATTGGAGGTTGTAATTTTAGTTCCCTGTCAATACTGAATAGCAAAACAACTGGAGAATAAGTTTATTTGTTTAGCTTCTTCTGTTCCTGATCTCCTCCACCCGAAAATAAATTCAAGTGCTGTCATACAAGAAACTCTCTAACCTCAACAGACAGTGCTTCATGTGGAACTGCATCAGGGCTGAACCGCTGAAAATGCTCTTCTGTCTGGAAAGCCCTCGGTGTAGGCAATTTCCTCCCCTTCACACTCCATTTTGAGGTAGTGGTGTGAGGAGGGAATTGGAGAAAAGTACAGTGAAATGGAGAGTGACTTTTCATTATTGCTGGTCTTGCCAGACCGTGACAAATGGGCAGCTGAAGAAAAGGTCTTTCTCAGCTGTGTTCAGCCTCAAGCTGGTGCAGAATTTTACTGTGTTAAGTCCTGATTCATCCAAGATGAGGTAGGTGAATAGGAGGTTATATCATCACTGCTGTGGGAAATAAACAGCCAGAGTAAATCTTTTTTTAATAATAAATTTTAATATTTCCTGGCAGAAGGATAAAACAGCACACTAAATATCAAACATTCTCATGCAACAGGACTCTCCTAATTCTCAGGTGAGGTTTAGAAACTTGAACACTATGGGGAATTAAAGCTACTTGCCTTGTTGCCTCTATCGAACTATATTGCATAGTCTTTATAGGAACAATCTCTTAAAATTTTCTGTGTGAGCTATGCATAAAACCCATTACTGTCTACTATGATTTGAGTCTGTACTCTACATTTTATTAAAAATATTCCACTAAATGGTCACAAATCCACATTGTGTCCATAGGGCCCAACATATGAAGCCAATACAATACTATGAAAGCCATAATGGCTTAACTCAAGGTGTATTGGTTCAGTATATATTCAGTACACATTGTTTAAACAGCTGATAATAATATAGTCTGTCTTGTTTGAGCCAAGCCTATAAAATACCTGAACTAGGAAAGGTCTTAGACTGTAGTCCAATATTCAATGCCCAGACCTCGCTCTTTCAGCTGTTCTGATGCAAAATAATTCAGACATAATGCTTCTCAGTGTGCCCTTATTCTGTTTACCGCACAGCCAGACTTTGTTCATCACAAACCTTAAGAATAGATCCAGCACTATAGAGAAATGATTGAAAGACTTTTTCAGAAAAAATCATGAATTTGCTCATGGTGGCAATCTCTTTCCCTTACAATAAAAAAATGGTTTTTGAAGAGTGCAAAATATTGACATATGATCATTTGGTATAAAACAGATGCTTTCAGTTCAGTAAATTATTTCATTTCATTTCATTTTCAACTGCTCCTTTGGATTTCTTTAATATCTTTAAAATTAATTTAAGGTGTTACTCCTGTAGTTTAGTTTTACCCTTAAAATGAGCAACAATGTTCTCCTGGTACCTTTTTCAAAATAAAATACAGATTTTTAAAAACCTGTTGTTTTGAGTAATTGGAATTAAAGTTGATAAAGAAGCAATAGCATATTTGTATTAGTATCCAATACAAATGACAAATGTCAGAGGCCTGATTCATCTTTCATTTACTCAAACTTTATGTTCAAATAACTTAAATGAAGGACAAGAAAGATGTCTGGAGAGCCCTGTTTTTAAGGGAAAAGGCTTTAACGATAACATTAGCAAGACTGATGGCAGACATACTGCACTGGATTAGCTCAGAAAAGATGCTGCCAAAGTCTCAAAAGTGCTCAGGATCAGACATTTGTGATAAAAATGGTTATTCAAGTTCATTCTGATACATAAAAATCAGTGAGAGGCAAATAAAGATCCTTTTAAAGGCAGATTCCACTGCAAGCTTCAGGGATGAGAAAGTTCTACCCACGCACACGCACAATGCTAGGGGCTGTCTCTCAGGAAATGAATAATTTAAATAGAAAACTTTTCTACATTCACCACATAAAGAAGTAGAATTATTAAATAATTATATTAGCTCTCAGTTCTTGAAAAGGATGGGCAATACAGCTCATTTTTAATCAGTTGTTGATGGTAGGCTAGTTAATATATCTTCATACATACTAAATGACAGTATATAATTAACATTTATATATCATGAAACAAATAACACACTCAGTATGGCAGTAGACTTGAGCAATACTTTGGAGTTATTCATCATTAGCTGACAGAGCATTCCCCCTCCTGCCACCCCGTCCCCTTCCCTTTTTTTAAGGGAAGCAGGGAAAGTGAGGTTTTTGTTCTGCTTCCCAAGCTCAAAAAAATTCTGTGAACTGACACAGAAATTGATGCTCAAGTTAGCTTTCCAGAAGAAGTACATCATATAATCGTTGTCTTCAAAAATTTTTCCTCTTTTCACCCTTCCCTGTGCATGTGAGAGATTGCAGAGACCTGCTCTTAGGTAATGACTTTCAGAAAATATTAAAATTAATGAAAGGGATTGAAACCTGAAATGAAATTGTACTTGATATCTCTGTCTGTGAAATTCAGTTTCCAAACAAGCTATAGTTACATTTTGAAAGATATCAATTAATCTTTGCTAAAGGATCTTTATAATCCCAATAGTACATCTGTACAATAAGTTTTTCACAAGCATTATAAATTCAAGGGCCACTTAATCTTTCTGCAAAAGATCTGAGAACTTCTTTCTAGAGTGATGCCATGACCAGAAACGTTGATTTATAACCAGTAAAATCATGTTCTTTTGTTATTTTCATTTTCATCATTTGCCTTCCATGTTTTCTCTTTGCCAGTTTGGACTGGTAGATTATAAATTGCAATTATTTTCATCTTCAACAATTGTTTTGTTGGTAACTAACATACAGTTCATCTGAGAACAAAAAGAAAATGGCCTATTCCAATTTAAGAGTGGAATTAATTTTGTTTAATTTTAATTATTATTATTATTATTATTAAATTTCAGATAAGAAACAAAAATATTTTGCAGGGGAAAATTGCATTTCCTAAAGAAAGTAATTTTGATCTGGTTTTCTAAGTGATTAAAAATAAAGTACATCTTATAAATTCCACAATAAGCTATAGAAAGATAGAAGCCACTATTAATTTAGGTAGCTGTTATTACAGTATATTGTCCGTAGATAAGTTTGTAAAGCTGAATTCCTAAGAACATAAATTAGCCAAGATGGAGATCCAGTTAGTTTCTGATATTCAAAATAGATTGTCTAAAACAACTGTATTACCAGAACATAATACTGCGGTGTGTTGTCCAATTACACAAGAGAAAGTGTTTGCTCCTATAATAACTGCTAGTATCATTAAGCTATCAGAATAGAAGATGTCAAAAAAAAAAAAAATTGTGAAATGGAGATGACAATCTAACACACTGTTTCAGAAAAGTTAAAAAAAAAAGACTCAACAATTTCTAAAAGTCTTTGTACGATTACTTCCTATATAATTTTTAATAATCATTGTCTTCTACGAGCTTATCAAATATATTGTTTTACATTAGACTCATATCAGATCTTTTCACACTCACAAAAAGGGAAACAAAGGCTTAAAAATTTGAGGGCAAAATGTCTGTGCCCATAAAGCTGCCAAAAATTTGGTAGTCAGTTACACATGCAAACAACACCTGTGTAAACAATCGTGCATTACGTTAAAACACAAGTACCATAAGGGTCTCAGTGATCAAAATTCACAGATGCATTCCTACTCTGATAGAGATTCTGTTCTAACCTGTCAGAACAAAAAAGTATTTCACAAGAGCTTCCGCAGCATTTTATCTGGCTACTTTTGGATGTGAGGAAGAGCACATGTTTCATGGTTGGGGTAGAATAGAAGGGATCTTGGATGCCTCCCTGGCTGCTTTTAGGTGACAAAAGGCTCTATGATAGGTGACAAACATATTCTTTGAGACAACTGGCATGTCCTCCATGGCTAAATGCTTCCTCTCTGTGGGTATATTCAAATCTGGAGATCATTGTCTCTTAAGGTCTCTAGAGTTACACTCACTTTTCAGCATGTGGCAGTGACTGTCATGTTCACACTTACTTTATACTCCTAAAGCTAGTGAACTTCAGATCAACTGGTAATCATATCTGGATTTTCAAGCTCATCTCAGATATAGTTACTGGACCATTTCCAGCTCACCCAAAACTTTAACCCCAGACTGAGGGTTTCAACAATCTCTTTGTGCACAAAAAACATGCAATAAAGGAATTATTTTAGTTCTAAACAATAATAAAAGCACAAATTAGAGGAAATATTAGGAGGATTTCAGTAAATCACTGCAGTTCCATAAAATTGTTTCAAAAAATGGGTTGAACTACTCTAATCATATTTCCTAAGAATCAGAAGGCAAGATTTTTATATGTCCCATTTCATAAATCTCATGAGGAAATTAACTGCAGGGTGAAAAGATCTGTTCAAAGCAATTATTTTGCATTTAACCCCTAGAAACCATTTGAAGGCTCAGAATAATGATTACCAAGACCTCTGGCACATGGCCACAATCTATGAAAATACAATATAACTCTGGAAAAGGAGTGTTTCTCCCTCATTATCCACTTTCAGAGCTGTTAAAAACTTTCTGAAATCCCCTTCCCAGAGCACAAACCATTTGCAGAAGGGACCTTTCAGACACAGAAATTCATTTTGCAGACATGAAAAGAAATGACACTCCTATGTGTCTGATGTCTGTTTTTCATATTTATATCTGCAAAGCAAAAGAAATGCTCCTGGCAGGTTTTCCTGACAAATAACAGATACTTTATTGGATAGCTGACATCCAGGTCCAAGTTTAGCTGAGCAGTAGAAGGATTGATTGTCCTAGAGAATAACTAACTTTTATTACCTTCTGATGGTTCACTGCAACTCACTTTAAAATCTGTTCATCCCTAATTGTGGCAGGTTTCATCCCAATGTGTATTTGTAAAATGTAGTCAGTGTCGGATTTTTCTCCTTTAGCATCTTGAAGCAGAAAGCCATACTTAAATACAGTTTATGGCAGAGTTATATATGTTCAAGCTGCATCCAATGTAAGCTAACAAAGAATTGAACATTCTGGGCCCGATCCCTATCTTATTAAATCACTGTGTTCTTTTATATATGGAAGTCAATTAAAACGATAAGTCAAAACAGTACAAGTTTGCTTTAAATATAAAACAGGAACAAAACTATTTTTATTAAGAACAAGTAGGAAGTACAGCTGACAAAAAAATAGATATTTTTCTTCTTAGTCCTTTGATCCACAGATTGCATTCCAGACAGATCTGACATGCTTTTTGATTAACACTTCATAAAAGCACGTACTTTTACGGAGTATGGTAAAAACTTGATCCCCAAAACACAGATTTTCACTGGTTGTAAAAACAGGCATTTAGAACTAAATTTGATTTTTAAATCTTCTAATACTCTGCCTAGCAAACAGTTGAAAATTTTAATTTTCACTTCACATGAAAAACACAGTTGAGCCTACCTATAGAATTTTCAGCAATTTACTAATAGAAAAACCAGTGTCTTAAGGTAAAAGCGTACAATGGCTGAAAATACACAGCTGGAGGACAGTAGAAGGCAATGTAAATACTGAAGTTGTTTCTGGAGTCATAAAACATTTTTTCATTTTTATGAAGATTTATCAATTATTTTTGATTACCAAAAAAAAAAAAAAACCCAAAAAACCAAAAAAAAACCCACAACCAAACCAAAACAAACAAACAAGCAAAAAAAAAAGTCTCACTTGTCCTTAAAAATTATACCATGTATTTACTTTAACTGAAAGGCATCAATCAGCATTTTGAGAATGAAAATATTTATTCAGAAACAAGTTTTCTCCATGTTTTCATTTGTTTTTTTTTTTTTTTCTTTTTCATTATGGAAAGTCTTGCTTTTAAAAATGTTCTCAATTAGCACTCTTGTTTTTTCTCTTCTTTTGGATCCCTCACCAAGTGTTGAAACAAATAACTTGAAGGTTATCGGTGTCTCCCTCAGTCACTAAACTAATGTATTTATTGTGTACTTTAATAATTTATTTTTACACTTTTGATGGCAGAAAAGTGGATAAGACTTTTCTGTTATAGATGTTCTTTTAATAGAGAGCTTGTTCTGGAAGGCAGGATCCCCAACCCACCTTGAGTCCTAAGGAAGGGATCTACAATTCCCTTCTCTCTGATCTCTGAGGCATTAGATTAAAAATAAATATGAAAAGTGTTTAATGTGAATGACACAGATTTCTGTCTTTTGAAGCCTGTTCTGGAGTGTGGCAGTGCTGTGTAGGGAAGGTACAAACCCCACATGAAAGCAACAGACCTGGGAGTCAGCTCCCAGCAGGGTACTGCATTCTCAGAGAAAGAAAAAGTCACTGCTGTAACATTGTGGAATACTTACACATATATTTTTTGACCCCCATTTACCAAGGTACCTGAAGAATATTTCAGCGTCAGCACTGGTTTTCATTTAAACGCAAATAAGTCAATGCTGAACTGAAGTGTACAGTTGCTTTCATTTCCACACTTGATAATATTATGTGCTTTGTTTACAGAGATAGAACCATGTCTACACATTTATTCTGTGGGGTATAGCAAGCGTTCACTGGGGCACCTTACCATGTGTTATGACTGAGTGGTCTAAAACCCAAGTAGTTAATAAATATAGGGTAAGTAAA
Source organism: Gallus gallus (assembly GCF_016699485.2). Lineage (NCBI taxonomy): Eukaryota > Metazoa > Chordata > Aves > Galliformes > Phasianidae > Gallus > Gallus gallus. Next base: position 123,593,044 of record NC_052533.1, on the reverse strand, counting down.
TCCTTCACACAGGCAAAGTGTGTGGAGCGCAGACACTGAATCACAAAGAAAGACAAGGCTGACAGAACAGTAAAAACTGCAGACTGCCTTTTATTAAAAGGCCCAGAGCTCAGCTGCAGCTGTCTGGATGGAAGTAAGGTCAAAAACATAGGTGCCTCCTTAAGGAATTGGAAGCAACTAAAAGCAACTTTTCAATATCTGAAATTTATGCACCTTATTCTTGCAGCATTTAGGTGATTAAATTCTATTTGTGTGCAACATTGTAGGTGATTATTTCTGTTACATAATAGGAAAACTTTTCTTACAGGAAAAGGAGCTAAATTAGACAATTTTGCATAAACATAGTATATTTGAGTTGGAACATGAGCAGAGTTTGTGAGGTTATGGGACAATTTGTAATTCGCAAACCTTTTCCTTTCTATATGAAAAGTAACCTAACTGAACACAAGTTAGTGTAGGGTTATCTTTTATACATGATAAATATATCAAATTTACACTAACTATGAATGACCAGGAGAGTCCTACTTATTATCTCCAATTGGCAGTGCTAAAAAGTGAGCCTATTCTCACTGGGTTGCTTTTTTAGTTCTTTCCATGGTTTATTTTCTGTGGTGATCGAGAAACAGAAAACACCCAGTTAACATGGGAATTATTACAGTAACTTGCTTTGAAAGCATGACACATATCACAATATTTCTATTTTATGTCATAGATAAAAAACAGCTCTGTTGTGAAATATCATTGTGTAGAGGGAGAATTAGAGCAGAATTTTAAATGAAGAACATTCATGGTTGTTTTTTGTTTGTTTGTTTTTGTTTTCATTTTTTTTCTATTTCACCACTTGCTAAAGTAAAGCTTCTGCATTTTAATCTATACGAAGATAAGTTGGGAGTAGTATTATAACCTGATATCATTATGAAAGTTACATCATTTTCTTTTCTACCTGGAGCTATCATGTCAAATCATATCTATAACCACACAAACAAAACTTTTCTTAATATGAATGTTGGCTTGCGGTATTAAAAATTCATAAGCTCATACATACGCTTATAGGAAAAAAAGTTAGTAATGTTCCGAGAGAAGTGATATGTTCAGCAGTGAATAAAGAGGATGTAAATGATAATATGTTAGAAATATCGCCTTGCTGAGGTCACCAAGATTTCTATCAGGCAAATGGGTTTCAAAAGTATACATGAAGGTGATTCATCTGGGAATCAGTCATTGCCATAGTACAGACTTCCTAATAGGCACTGTTCTCTGATGGAGCTTTATCTCTCAAAAGTTTTTCCAGCTCCTTTCAAGGTTAAAATGCTTTCCATTATTTATCAAACAGTAGAAGAGTAGTCATATGGAAAACAGATAGCAATCAAGGCCTATCAGTAACTTTTTTTTTTGTGAGAGGGCAACATTCATTTGGAGTGGATGCTTCAATCAAAATCTCAGCTACACCCTCATGAATTCAATCAGGGGACTCTTATTAGTTTGAATAGAATTTGGAGCTCATTTAAAGTGCTTTACCCTTTTTGCATTCCTTGTGGTGTGTCTCTCTGTGCTAGGATAATGTCAGTTTTCATCTTTATCTACCTGCCAAATGACAATTAGAGGATCAACCACCATTCAGCATATCAGAAGACATCATCTTTTTCTTGCCATTATTGGTCTCCCTTTTTCTCATCTCTTGTATTTTTGTTTCAGCCAGGTCATAAAGGGAGCCTGATTGGTTTGATAGAATCTCCGTGTTACTGACAGTAAAGTAAAACACATCACACAGTAGGAATGAAGACTTGCAGTCATCTTCACTCAGTCTTCGCTGCATCTTATTTTCATCTAAAAAAATTCCAATGATGGAAGTAACTACAAAGCATACAGAGTCATGCTGCCTGTGAACTACCTTTAGTGCATTTTTCTGATTTAATCTCCCTAGAAAATGTCATTTTCAGTAATTATCTACTGAAAGAAACCTATAGTTAATGTGAAGGTTTTAGGTTATGCCAAGAATGTTATCATTGTTTTAAATAAAAATGGAACAATATTGTGTTCAGCCCTAGGAAATCTATAATCTAAATATTTTTAAGTATATTGTCCAATTTTATAGTTTGCTTGTAGAACATTCAGGAAAAAAAAAAAAGTACTCTGATCGTTGATTGGCTTAAATTTCCAGTTTTTTATGCTGATGTGAAATCTGAATCTAAACATTAAAGTCAATTCTTTGCTTAGTTGCACACTAGAGTAATGTCTATATAAAGAAACAAATTGCATTTGATAGCATTCAGCTCATTGGAAACTTAACATGGTAACTGTATAGAAGATTTTCCATTCTCTGCTTGCACAGATTTCCTGTTCTCTGCTCATCCCTTGTCTGAACTTGACTTTTTAAATAAAGGTGATCATATGGAGCAAAGTCGACACCTCTTTTCCACCCTTATCAATTAGTTTTTCACCAGTTTTAATATGTTTGAAACAGTGATTTCTCATTGACTGCCAAGTTGGAATGCACTTTCCTCCAACTTCCAACCCAGTTTTCTATAATCTGGTAAAACTTTCACTCCTATGAAGATATCTGGAGATTTGCAGCTCATTTCAGTATGAACAGAATTTTGCTAGACTGGTTTACTTCTGGAAATAAAAAGATTTTCCTTTAAAGCTGATTGCTACAGTGTTTGATTTGTAAAAATAATTTTTTTTTTGAAGCTGTCTTTTTAAAATTTAAACCTAAAACCAGATGTGTTCAGAAGTTCTCCTAAAGCTGAACTGAGATGACTTAAAAAATTCTGGAAGACTTACACTAGTCCTACATACTAATAGGATACCAGATACTTGACCTCTGTCTGAATTTCTCTGTTGGCATATTGAATTCATAATCAGTCTTCCCTGGACTTGGAAATGAAACTTCCTTCTTCTAAGCATTACAGGCTGATGATATCAACAGATGCAGAAGAAATGTCAAGGCTGTAAGAAATTGAAAGGGCTTTAGCACAGTAAGACCCAGCTTTAGAAACGCACTAAAACAAGAAGTAAACCCTAAATATATATATTAAATGATTAAATTTTAAATATTCTTATTTTAAAAAGGATTATATAGATTATGTTACCACATAAAAACACTCCCATATGAATAAAAATGGTAAGGTAGCTGTGATGTCTGGTTTGTGAGTAATATAATACTTATATTTTACTGTAAAATATTTTAATGTCTTCTGAAACAAATTCATTATGGAAAGTTTTTTCATTTCCTTAATGGTTTTACATTTAGATTTAATTTGCAGAAGAGACTTCTACCATAGACAACATCCAGAATTTATCTAATATTTCCAAGGTATATCTGAAAAATTATAGATGTTTCTATTGTTTCCTTTTAAATCACACTTTTTTTTTTTTTTTTGGCAACTAATGTATTAATCCTGTATATGCTATCAAAGAGCTATAGTTTCTAGAGAGTTAAAACTTGAAAATCAATAAATCTGTTTAAGAACGTGGAGTTTCTGGAATTCTCATCAAGGTTACTTCCTGTACAATAAATGGTAAAAAATAAGCTATACAAAGATGTAATATGAGATATAAAAAATCAGTTGACTAAAGAAGATTATGTCCTTCAAGTAAAGAGTTATCAAAGAACTGTTAAAAATATATTTATGAGCTGAGAAACGTTCGTACCATAAAGGTGTTTTGTCAGTTTGTTAAAGTAGAAACTTTTAAACTTTACATATACAAAAACAAACTGAGAGTAGAAAGTATGCAATTTAACTTAACTGCACATTTTTTTAAGCCATTGAGCAGAATTTGTTCATGCAACTTCTAGTTGTTCATCCGTTTCCCACTAGCTTAAAATCAGTCAAATATATATCTGCACAGGTCAAAAATACAGTATTACATTAAAAATTCCTATCCAGCTTTACAGCTGAAATATTACAAGTATATACTTCTCAGTATCTTATGTCATGTAATTAAAAAATCAGGTTATGAAGACCCAAGTCCACAAAAGATACAATGAAGCAGAGTATAAGTTGAACATAATTCCAAAATACTACAATAAGAGAAGACTAAATGTGATATCAGAAACAGCAGCTGTGATCTCCTGGTCCCCCTTGCTTCCTATGATTTCTTATTTTAATCAAAAGGTGAACTATGAATTTATCTCTAAAGCCAAGAGTTCAGGGCCACCATCTGTTTACTGACCTATATATGCATGTTCTTCTCACTTCTCAGTGAAAATATTTATACCCAAGTCCACCCATGTTTAAAAAGGTGGTATGAGTAGCAAACACAAGTTTCTGAGGATAACACCATTCACCCACTCTGCATTCACAATAAACTCCCAAGCACCTAAAGCTGCCAAACTTCAGTAGTTACAAATAAGGTTTGTACATCTGGGCACTTGCACATGTGTAGGAGTGCACAAGCTGTTCCCTTTCACTGCACTATTTTCTCCTTCCAGTTTACCTTCAGAATTAGGGTTTCCTAAGGCAGATGATAATATAATTGGGCTCAAATCAGGACAAACTTCATCATCTAACTCAGCATTGAGTCTACCAAACCCTTAAAGGGTTGTAAAACATTGCAAAAATCAGGGTTTTTCCTCTGATCCTTTCAATCGCTTAGAAGGGAACAGGGTAAGAACAAGGGAAGATACAAATTAAATTAAATGGGGAGAGGTTGATTCAGGGTTTGGGGGATGATTAAAGAGGAGAAAATACCACATTTAGAAGCTCTTTGGATAGCCCAGCACAGTGGCATCAGAGCTGGGGAGGTCAGTGGGGGATACTGGTAGGATCAGGAAGTGACAGAAAAGCCAGGAAATGAAGTGGGTACTCTAACATTTGAAGTAGTTTCTTCTGGATGCCTGTTGTTTGGTTAAGAAACAGGACAAGGAGCAAAGAAGACAATATTATGAACACATGAACACTTACGTTCATGCGCTCTATTACATCCTCAGGTTGCTGCAGTGGCTCACCACTACATCAGTGTTTGGGTTAGTTATTTTTTTCATCGCCCTTTCCCAAATATTTCAAGCAACATTTTGGGTTTTATTTTTGTTCTTGGGACTACCTGGGAATGAATTCCCATTTTCAGAAGGAGCTAGCTAGCAAGTCAGAGCACACAAGGGCTAAATCCAGATAATCCCACAGGATCATTCCAGGTACAAGTGTTAATCCTGAATACACAAAGTTTATGCTCCCATGTGGATTTTAGCTAGAAGTGCTTGTTGTGAGTGTTGGAACAGTACAGTCATTGGGCACACAGGTATGCATGGAGCCCTCTAAGCTGGAGAGCCTCACCTGGATGTAACTCTCAAGAGCCCATCCTAGTTTTTCCCTATCCCAGCTCTGCCTCTGATATGCTGCAGGTGTAACTGTTCCTGGCCACAACCTTCATGGCTCTGACCATGCCTTGCTGGTTTCTTCTGTTGCCTTCTCAATCCTGTATGCTTACTGCAGATGTATATGGGAATGCCTGGGTCCCGGCTGCCCCAGGCTACCCTCACTGGACTTAAATTATTCTGGTTTGTACACAGCAGGAGTGTGTCCATGTTGGTGAGAGCACTGCTCTGCCAGCCTGGCTCCTAGAACAGCCAACAGGACTCTTGAAGCTTTGTAACAGGATCAACCAGCTTGTTCAAAGTAAGGTTGTTTTTGGAAAGTCAACAATATCTAGAGAATTAATGCATATAGATATATATGGGCTTTTAATTATTTTCTACTAATATATACTGATTAGTTCTGGTACAGCAGATGTATACTTTAAATGCATCTTTAAACACTACATAAGCACATGGATAGAATAATCAGCATGTGTATGATGCAGTCTTAAGATGTTATATTGCAGTATAACAGTAGTTCAAGGCACATATAATGACTTACAGATGTTAAGTATGTCATTATATAATAGCAATAACAGTAATAAATATAATAATAACCGCAGTATAACAACAATTGTAATATTGGTACTTAGGATTTATAGAGCATGTTTCAAAGAAGCCAACTATTTTATGCTATTTTGCTCAGTGTTATATGAACATAGAAATAATGGCCCCTTGCCATATTTTCTCTTGCAAAATATGGGACAAATTGGGGTTACACAAAGTGGCAGTGAAAGTATAGCAAGAGTAGCACTAAGTTGTGAGACATGTCCAAGGGGCTTACTATCAAACTAGAGTTGGTAATGAAACTGAAATGATAGGAAATAAATCTTGGCAGTTATATCTGAACTTTTAAGAAGCATTCTACAGTGTCTGCTTAATTAAGCTCCCATTCACCCATCCAGCAAATAAGATGTTATTTCAAAAGTTTAAAAAGAAAGTAAATCAAAACCCTTGAAGGGCTTTATCCCAATTACAGGCATAAAGTTAGGGAGTGCACAACTTAGTTTTAGACTAAGGATTTCTGAAATGTAGGATTGGACAACTTTTGGCTGTCCTCACTGAAATCAAAGTCCAAATGTCACATAATTTTTCACCGATGTTCTTAGTAACTCTGCTGAAACTCAACTCAGCTGGAACTCCCTGCACCAGCTGGCTTTGACTACAGTGCACTGCTAGGGAACAAGCAACTCTTCCATTTCTTTTATCTCCAAATATCCCCATCAGCAGATCTAGCTGCCTTACCATGGATTCAAAAGCCAGATCATGAGTCAGCAAGCTCATGTGAAGAGGCAGTGCGAGCAGTCAGGGACAATGGCTCAAGGGCACTGTCAGAAGCTAAAATAAAAGCATAAAATTCTCAAGGATTCATAATTTTTAAGCTCTAGGCTGAAAGAGAAATTGCTATACTATTTTATAAATCTCTGAACCCTTAAACCTACTGGGCTACTCAGAGCTAAGGTCTCTGGATGGTCTTGAGCCTTATCTCCAGACATTCCCTCCTCAGAAAATCCCAGCATGTGAACTGGACAGCATGTTTAAAGATTTTTGAGAGACTGTCATTCTCTGACAGTAAACTACTCTCAGAAGAATTCTGACCAGCTCTAAATTTACCTGAATTTCTTTTGCTTCCATTAATATTTAACTCACAATATCCCACTGGTGTAAACTTTATGACATACTTGATTTTAAAGACTGTTGTCTACCTTCTACATCAGTGTTTAAGGAGGAATTTGTAAAATCTATTGTGTCTGCATGCATCTTTCTTAGCTTTACAAACAGATTTCTAAAGTTTACCATGATATGCTCAAAAGCAAAGGGCTAAGAACAAGAAAGGGTAAGCAGAGAAGTAATGTGCTTTTATTAGTATTGTGAGATAGCAAATAAATACCATTAGTTTGTGTTAATTAGTTAATATTTGTACAATTATTTCAATATAGAATATGCTCTACATAAGCATTATGTTGTTGCTATTGTATGTTGTATGTTGCTATATGTTGTTGTATGCGGTGAAATCACAATGATCTGCATTGCTCTTGCCTGCTAGGTGCTTTGGAAATTAATACATAACTAAGAATATGGGCATTAGGTCAATCAGATCAAATAAAGACAGCATTGAAATGAGTCATTGAATCTGTTTTACAAATGACAAGAATGCTTGTGCTCCTGTTGCTGTAATATTCACTGTCACACTTCCTTTCTATATCAGGTAATATCCCCTTTCTTTCATATGAATTGATCATCAGTGTTCACTGAATTTGAATGTTTAGAGATGACATACTATGTTGGTAATATTTCTATTTCCATCCAACGTTATATTCATTATCAAATACTTTCTACTATTCCAGCAGCTGAATTTGTAGGAAATCCTGAGATCTTCATTCTAGATGTGGTTATACATGTGCTAAGAATGAATATTTTCTTAATTTTTGTGCTGATTATTTGATTATATAGACTATGACTGGTTTTCTTCATGTAAGCATCTGATGAAAATAACATGAATTTGCCTAGTAAGACAGTTCAAGGTATTTACAAATACTGACCAATGAGTTACCTTCTATTTTGTATATAGAGTTCATATGTGCAGTATCGTACAATCACAGAATGACTTGTGTCTGAAGGGATCCCAAGGGTCATCAAGTTCCAAATCCCCTGCCACAGGAAGAGTTGCCAGTCACTAGATCAAGTATTAGATTAGACTGCCCAGGACTCCATCCAACTTGACCTTAAACACCTCCAGGGATGGGGCATTCACAGCCTCTCTGGGCAATCTGTTCCAGCACCTCACCACTTTCTCAGTAAAAAAACTTTCCACTGACATCTAATCTAAATATTCCTCCTATAGTTTACAGCCATTCCCCCTTGTCCTATCAGTATCAACCCATCTAAAAAGTTTATTTCCCTCATGCTTATAAATTTCCTTTAAATATGGAAAGGCTGCAGTGAGGTCTCCTCACAGCCTTCTCTTCTCCAGGCTGAACAAGCCATGTTCCTTCATCCTATCTTCACAGGAGAGGTGCTTCAGCCCCTGGATTGTCTTCATGGCCCTCCTCTGGACTCTCTCCAAAAAACTCCACATCTTTCCTGTGTTGGGGGCTCCAGACTTGGACACAGTACTCCAGATGAAGCCTCATGGGAACAGAGTAGAGGGGGACAATCACATCCCCTGCGCTAATAACAACCCCTCTTCTGATGGAACCCAGGATACCATTGGCTTTTTGGGCTGCTGACTCAGCAAGCTCACACTGCTGGCTCATTTTCATCTATCAGGACCTCTAAGTCCTTCTCAATGGTACTCTCAAGGATTTCTTCTCCCATTTTGTATGCATATCTGGAATTACCTCAAACCAAGTGCAAAAACCTTGCAGTTTGCTTTGTTAATTCTCATTAGGTTCACAAGGGCCCAACTTTTGAGTCTGTCAAGACCCCTCTGGCATTCCTTCCTTCTGCTTTATCAACCGCACCTCTCAGCTTGGTGTCATTGGAAAACTCACTGAGGGTGCACTTAATCCCATGATCTATGCCACTGATAAAGATGTTAAAGTGTATTGGACCCCAGACAGACCCCTGGAGGACATTGCTCTTTCCTAGCCTCCACCTGGATATATGAGTCATTGACCACAACCCTCTGACTGTGACCTTCCCACCAATTCCCTATCCACTGAATAGTCCACCCTTCAAGTCCATATCTCTCCAATTTAGAGATATGGATGTAGTGGGGAACCATGTCAAAGCCCTTGCAGAAGTCCAGGTAGATGACATCAGTTGCCTTCCTTTTGTCCACTGATGCCATCACTCTGTCATAGAAGACCGCCAGATCACTTAGGTATGACCTTCCCTTGGTAAATTCATTCTGGCTGTCTCAGATCACCTGCTCATCCCTCATGTGCCTTAGTATGCTTTCCAGGAGGATCTGTTCAATGATCTTCTCAGGCACAGAGGTGAGGCTCATGGCCCTGTAGTTCCCTGAGTCCTCCTTCCTCCCTTTCTTGTAAACAAGAGTAATGTTTCTCTTTCTCCAGTTCCTGGAGACTTCGCCTGATGGCCACAACTTTTCAAATATAATGGAGAGTGGCTTGGCAACCACATCAGCAAACTCCCTTAGGTCTCTGGGTTTAATGTCATCTAGCCCCATGGACTTGTACACATTCAGTCTCATGAGTTGTTCTTGGACTTGTTCTGCTCGTAGAGTGGGAGGGATTTTGCTCCCCCAGTTCCCAACTAGAGGTTCAGGTTCAGGGATGTGATGTTCATGGATGTGAGAAGCTTGGCTGCCAGTGAATCCTGAGGCAAAGAACTCATTGTGTACCTCAGTCTTCTCTGTGTCTGTTCTAGCCAGTTATCCTTTCTCATTTAGCAGAGGAGGTGTGCTCTCTTTGGCCTGTCTCTTCTGACCTTTGTATCTATAGAATTCCTTCTTACTGTTTTTAAAATCCCTCACCAAGTTCAGTTCCAAATATATACATGCAAACTGACATAACAGTACGTTGCTAATAATACAGTATAATTTGCAATGTTACCTGACTAGAACCTTGCATTATCCAGTGAGGTTCCTGTTGAAAAGTACTTCGTTAATCGAGAAGTCACAAGTAATGCCTTTTGGGGGCAACCTATTATTTTTGCACAGGTAAATGTGACAAAACAAAAGGAGTGAGACAAATCATAGCAACAGACACAGAGAATAAAGAAAAAGAGTAAAAAAAAAAAAACACAAATAAATAGAAAGATGAGACAAAACACAGCTGAGATGAAAGAATTTTAAGGTTAGTGTTGACCATTTTTTTTTGTTGTCTGGTTTCTTCAAGTATAGTGCAAAACTATTTCTTTCAATGCCTCATGTACATGAGGATAGGCTTATTTCAAAGTAACAAAGCTCTATCATTACTTTTGTTATCCTAACCAAAATAAATCACAGGACCATGGATTTTTAGTGGCCATTCAATGTGAAAGAAATAACTGTATCTCTGCTCCTTTAAATTGTGACTTTTTGTTACAGAGTTCAGCGTGCCACAGTCATTTATTCTGTTTGGTTTCAATGTAGGTTATCAGAGTAAAAGGTGATCTTTATCTGGGTGAGCTACTGGGAGAGCTCAGTTTTGCTCTACATCCAGTAATGAATCATCTGGTAACTTATAAAGCAGTGGAGCATCTTGGTTATTGCTAAACAAAAATATTGGCAATAATATTTATTGCTACCATGTATCAGGAAAGCAGAAAGGAGTCCAAACACTAAGAATAGAATAGACAACAACAAAAACAATAAACAAACAATGAAACCAAGAAAACCTTAACTCTAGTCATTTCCTACTGGTGACAGAAATAATTGGCATTTTTGGTCTTAACTCAGTTAATATCTGCAAATTTCTCAGGAACTAATGCCATAGAAATGGATTCAAATGCCCTGTGGGTACAAATCTCTAGGCCAGGATTAATTGGGTTATTTTTACAAAACATAGACTTCTGTAAATAAACATTATTTTCAAATGAATTTGGACTTTCCAAGAAGCATCAGCAGTCTTGGAGGATTGTTTGTTTTTTGTTTGTTTGGAACTCAAGCTAATGCTGCTTTGTACCTAATTTGATCATGCTTAGGCAGGACCAGCATCCAGGGACATATGTTCATTGCTGACAGAAAGCAGTGTAATGGCTGCTGTTACATATAGGCCTCATTATCATCCTGAGATGAAAGAAACATTCTGTAATTCATATAAAAAATATTATTTACTGAGGCCATTATACGCAGAGAAACATGCACTCTATTCTTGTTACTCATAAACTAATTCCTATGTGTTATATGCACTACACATTTATCATATACACAATTAGTGCATTCTTTTTTGGTCTGAAAATTAAAGAAATTATCCGTTGGTTTTTTGAGAGTATTTTATACTGGCAGATGCCAAAGTCTTTGCTCTCGTTTCCAGATATCTTTAATTATATGAATTTTTATCTGCTAATTTTTACTATGATCACTGAAGTGTGACTGAAACTTAAACACTAATAAAAGATTCATTTTCCAGCTGGACATACCAATTAGTTTTCCATTCAGCTTTAAAATAAGTGAGATTCATGTTAAAATTTACTCCACTGCTGGAACACTAAACTGATAATCCCAAATGAAGGAAATGTACTTGTTCAGACTCTGCACCTCATTTTCAGACAGTGAAGTGTAGGAAAGGTTAATTTTTCCATCATTCACTACCTGAGTATCTAATGAAAGACAAAAGGGTGATCCATAGGACAGTACAGACATTGTCTCACCTGTTTCTGTCCCTCGAATCTCTGTCCGTACTGAAGTGAAATCTTACCTCCTTTGGGCTTGGAGAGACAGGGGACTGCCCTCAGGTGACCTATCAATAGCTAGAAAAAGTTCAGTAATGTTGCATATATATTTTACTTATTGAAAGAATATAAGCACTTGATATTAATACTCCATTGAGGAGGACTGCAGCTGAGAGAATGCTGTAATGAGATTGGCATTTTACAAGAGAAATTGGTACTATTTTCCTAAAATGCACCAGTGGTCTCCTAGCTATATTTGTGCTTGAGAGATAAGCCAAATGCCATTACTCTGTCCTGCAGTAGTCTATATTTTTAGAAAAGATGAAATAACCAACACTTGCATTTTTTACATCTGTGATATGAACCAATAACCCCATGAAATTGGATGAGCACTAACCTTCTGTGAAAAACGATTAGCCCTATGTTCTAAGATAAAAATAATAAAATATGAAAAAAATTTTGAAGGACAAAAATTGCTCCTCCTGAGCTGAGAATTAGATTTCTTTGTGAAATCGCTTAGACAATTACATTTTTTTCCAGAATTTTATGGAGCAGCAAGTAACATTATTCATTAAGATTTAATGAAATACATGGAGAATCTTGAGCATTGGATATATTTCTCAAAAAAACAATGTGTGAGCTGAGATTTCTGTTCATGCTTTTCATCTTGATATACAAAAATACTGTGAATGTATGCAAGTAGAATTTGCTAGTGCTATCAGGGAGAAATAAAGCATGAAAAAACCTGTACTGAGATTGATGATTTACCAAGCATATGCATTAGTTCATTGCAATTCTTGCTAAACCCCAAACAAAAACCTTGTTTTTTATGTATTTCCAGTTTTGCTCTAGGCACAATGACAGTTTTTGTTTTTGTTTCTGCTTTGTTTTATTTTTACCCAAACAACATTCTGTGTAGACTGAAACTGAATTTTCTGAGAAAAATCCTGAAACATTCCCTCAAATACATCTTAATATTTATATTTTTCAATTTATTTTCTTCTTTTTTATAGTATATTTTCTGTTTTTGTCATGTAATTCTAAAAAGCAAAGAGAAGAAATTCAATGTCTGGGTTCTACAAATATAGTCAGACTTCATTTGTACCGCTTTAAAGAAACTGAAGAATATAATTACAGAGAAAGTGATTGGAAAGACCTAATGCTTTTTTTTTTTTCTTTTAATAATTTGGTGGTTGTGACACTGAAATTCTGCTTCAAAAATGATGCAGGAATTTAGGTATTTACCTTTGTCTAGAAGACAGTGCAATTTAAGAAATTAAGAGCTTTCCTCACTGGACTGTTCTACTTGTGTTTTAAAAGAAGGAATATGTTTCGGGAAAAGACTTGTTGATCTATTTTTCATAAAGTATTTGTTATATTCACTATCAGCAGAATGAAGACTGTTGAATAAATTTAAGGTTATTAATATTTTGGAAGATATATAAAGAAAAAATAGTCAACTGTTGCATAAACCGTAGAAAAAATAAGCCTTGGAAATACAAATGATGTGCTGAGAGGAAAGACAAGACAGACTGGAAAGAAGGCTAGTGGCACAAACTGGGAGAGCAACCCTGGCAATCCCTTGGGAGACTGTCTGAGTACAAGCCTCCCCAGCAGCAGTGTAGTTTCATCCTACCTGGTAGATTCCTGGAGATTTTCTCCGTGTAATCTCTATGAGGGAACATGCTCTATGGGACAAGGTAAAAAAAGCCTGATAGCATTCATCTCATCCACTTCTCTGTCCCAAATCCAAGACACTCCAGCTTTAAGCTATCTCACTTCTTCCTTCAGCTGCACAGAATTCTTATTGCTACCTGAATACTTTTCTGATAAGTAAATTTATTTTTTCCATAGAGCCAATATTACTAGTACCATGACCCTAGAGAGAGCACTTGGACACACCAATAAGATTAAATGCTAATTATAGAAGCTGGGAAATGAAAGAAAAACACTGTCATCCATCTACAAAACATAAAGTTGTCGGAGGATGGCAAAATGGGTGTGCTTTGATAACAACCATACATTAGGAACTTATTCAGATGTTTCCAACTGGGCTCTGTTTGCCCTTGAGTTTCAATTCTCTTTGGCTAGAAATAGGATAGAGAATGCGCTGCTGTACTCTAATCTGAAGGAAATGATAGATGTTTTCATTCATGTGGAGGATAGAGATATAGGAAATGGGATAAAGTTCTTACACAGCTCCACAGAGTTCACCTTTATACTGAGCCCAACAATTTTGTTTAATAACTGGTATCCTTTGATTCTCAAATGAAGTCAGGTATTTAACCCTCAATAGGTCTAGATGGGGAACATTTACATACCTTTAAGACAACAGATGAAAATGACTTGTGCATTTTCATACTAACAGTAAAGACATAATTTTCTCATGTTGTACTTCACAACCTGCTTTGGTTTGTTGTATGGCTTTTCTAACTGCATAGCCATTATTTAACTGTTGAGTGAACTTTCCCCTGTGTAAGACAGTGAAGAACTGAACAAATGTATCCAAGACCACTATATCAGGGCTAGCCTGGATCCCATAGAAAAACGATTTTGTTGAACTCTGCCCTTGACTGCATTGTCTGTTCTTCTCCTAAGCAATCACAGAATCACCAAGGTTGGAAAAGACCTCCAAGATCATCCGGTCCAACAATCCACCTACCACCACCATTTCCCCACTAAACCATGTCCCTTAGTGCAACATCTAAGTGTTTCTTGAACACCTCCAGGGTCGGTGACTCCACCACCTCCATGGACAGCCCATTCCAGCACCTGAACAGTCTTTTGGAGAAGAAATTCTTCCTTATATTAAACTTGAACCTCCCCTGGCACAACTTAAGGCCGCTTCCTCTAATCCTAGTGCTAGTTACATGGGATCAGCATCTGGGCATGAGAAACTACCAAGAAAGAAATTAAGCTGCAGCAGACTACTCTGAGCAGCACAGTTTCCCATATGTGAATATGTATGAAATTCATACCTAAGCTGGATGTGATGGAACACTAACTTGGCCAAATCTTTGAAGTGGATGCACCTAGAACTTTCCCTTTTGGTGAACTCTTCCAGAAGAGCTGAAACATTGGCTTTTAAGCTGGAAAGAGAATATTGATAGGAGTATAAACTTTAAAAGAGAGACATTTTTGAATAACTGCACATCAACAAAACATTTATAAGCAGTGTCATATCCTTCTTGTGCTGGGGGCTCCAGAACTGGATGCAGTTCTCCAGGGTGGGCACCCTATGCTGGCACAGCCTGTATCCTATGCACTCTCCATTGGTTTTGTGAGCTGTTCGGATGCTCTCTGCCACGATCATATGCTGTCTGTGAAGAGGGAGGACTGCACTTCTTCCAGAAGAGCAAAGTGATATTCTAACTAATCTATCTTACTGATTTTCACATGAATTTTTTTCTTTGAGACACAATAATTGAAATGATAATACCTTGTATATTACAAAATGGAAGAATATTACAAATATAAAGGTGCGAGTAGGTCTGAATATTCTAGAGAAGAGATAAAAATCACTGAAATATTCTTTAATTCACTAGACCTTAGAGTATATGCATTCATAAACACATTTTGGAAATGAAGCCAAATATTTGTCTAGAGGGAGATATCCCTGCCTATAGCAGGGAGGTTGGAACTAGTTGATATTTAAGGTCCCTTCCAATCGAAACCATTCTGTGACTCTATAATCCTATGATTTTTTGTTTACAGTAATAGGCTGAATATCTATCAATCATCAATAATTAAGATTTTGCTATTCTATTTGACATAATGTTTATGATAATTAAGTATGTATTATTTGATGCAGATCAATTTCAGTGATCTGTTCAGAAGAGAACAGTAAAAGGTATTTATATAATTTGATTAGGAGTACTAACAAAATAAAACAAATAATATCTAGGTCAATAATATTGAGATCATTAATCAGAATCAAGTCCTTGCTGTGCTAGACACATTCCAAACTGACACAGGATACTCTATTACTTTATTACAAAGGGAAATTTACCTGTGTGTAGAGTGTTTCAGTTCTATGTATCATTTTAAACCCACCATAACTTCACAACTTTTATGTGGAGTCTCTAGATTTGGTCACATCTTTTTCCATAAAGAAAAATAGATTAAACAGGAGAAAATCTACTTCTAGATATTTTTCAAGCAGATTTTCACTTTTAGCACATAGCAGACTTGGAATAAGCTTAAATACTTAAGTGCCATTTATGAAGTTCAGTGTAGGAATAAGGACTGAAGTTTTATCACTTTACTTGTATTACCATCTTTAGGAAGGACAGAAGTCATCTTTCTGAAATCTTGACAGCTTGCCCTGAAATAATTGTAGGGAACCATTTATGAGTTGACTTATATGTGGCACTTATATGAATATACTGTGCTAGTTGAAGAGCAAAAGCATTTGAAGAGACAGCAAATGCAACAGCTTCAACGAAAGCAGAACCAGAGGTTTGTAAAACATCCCACTGTAGATGTTTTCCTGCCATAAAAAGCATGTTATCTTCTACCTTTAGGTTGTAAAATCAGTCATTCTGGATCCAATGCCTTCATAAAATTCATGACTTGAAGAACGGAGGGCAGAATTAGTGTTTGGAGCATTCCTTGCAGAGTAACATCATGATATAACTCTTACACACTGAGTCTAATAGCGGTGCCAGAAAGCAAAGATAATATAGATACAACTGAAAACCGCAGTTAGTGTTAATATTTCCATGCACATATAACTTATATTTCTTGGAGAAAGCACAATCTTAGACTTTGAGAAGACTCAATTTTGATTTTAAATATAAGCAAAGAAATTCTGCATTTGTTCAGGAGGAACGTTGCTTCTTACAGCATCCTGCTTTAAAAGAAAAATAAATAAATAAAAGGAGCTGTTTGGAGCTTTTCAGAACAGTGAAATGTTCAAAGTTTAACCTGAGATAGACAAACTAGCAGAGTGAAAATGAGGTGAGCAAAAAGAAATGAGGAATATAGTTTCCATGTGACTTAGCAATTTGTCACTTCTATCTCACTGCCTTTTATGATTCATAGCTAGAGAGTACAAGATAGCACTATATATTGCAAAATCTTACAAACAGAAGTCTTAGGGTGGATAAGCTACAAGCTATGCAAGTCTTAAGAAAAAAAAAGTGCCAATAAAAGCTTTATAACTTTGCATTGGTTTTCTGTGCACGCAGAACACAAACCTCTCTTTGCTTTATACATACTCAAATTTTATTAGATATTTTTCCTGAATTTTCATCTTTGTTATTTTACTTGCCATAAGCCTAACTTTTTGTAGCTTTAAATGACCTAAAATATTTTTATGTAACAACTCAAGATTTTAAAACTTTTAAATATTTGTCTCTTCATGAAGCAGAATGTTCTGAGTTTCTACAAGATGAGAGTGCAGATTCTAATGATATAAAATGACATTTTCCCTGCAGCTCTGGATGAGATAAGATTTTGAAGCTAGCACAGATGCATTTGAACAGAAATATTGTTTGAAAGTAAATTGTTACCCCTTTTAAAACATATGATACTGCAGTAGGGCCAATGAATAACAATTATTATTAAAATATTATCATCATGATTTGTTTTCAGAAAGGATAGCAAATAATGTTACAGAATTTACATTTAATTCATTTTGGGAAATCTCTCTGAGTTGTTAATGCAAGTACATTATGTCTACTCTTTTGCAGTGTTTAATCAGACAAATTGACCCAGCAGTCATTTGTGATAGTGAAGCATTTGCCATAATGTCTTCTGGAAGAAGAATATGGAACATTATTAATCAAATAGCAAAAAATCTTAGATTAAGAATTATTAGCATTACAGTGTAAAACTAGAAAATCATAAGATTTGTTATGAAAAGAAGAAGAAAATTACATTGGTATTGCTTACAGTACAATTGCAATTCTGAAATCTTACAGTTTCAAGATTTTTTCTGAAACTTCAATGGCCAGAAAGTTTTGAGAATGCTTATTTTACTGCCTGGTAGGACTTGCACCTAGGAATGAGAGCTGTAAGAATATCTGAGGTTCTGTTGGCAATACTAATGTACGTAGGTGAGATTTTAGAAGAGCAGAAAATAAAATAGCAGAAAATAACAATTTTTCAAAGCTTGAGATGTTCCACATTTTCAGAATACAACATGCCACAGCTTTCCAGTGAGCTAAATGAGCAACATTATTTTACAGACAGAGGTTAAAAAATATTGGCAAAAAAATCTAAATTATTATTATATTTTTGAAAAATGTGGTTGTTTTTGGAATACTAACAAGAAACAGAAACATAAAAAATGGTGGGATAAGAAACATCAAACTAGTGTTATCTGACACACTGGAGAAGTGTCTAGCAACCTATCACAAACAAATGCCAGCTTTTGGCATCAATATTTTATCCCATAACTAGCCATTATAAAATGTGAGATTTTTTTTTTATGTATAAAAAAATAAATTTAAAAGAATTACTGAAGTCTAAATCAGCATCCTGAATTACTTCCAGCAACCCGTGGATAATCAGTGCAAACTGCAGGGCACTGGTGCATGAGAGCATTGTGTGACACACGACTTATTAAGCAAAAGGCTACATTCTGCATTAGCTTCATAATTGATCAGACTAAATCTCCAGAGAGATTTCCAACATGCATTATCTGCCACATGGGATGGTTTAACTCAAAGAGGTATCTTGAATGTAGGTTGTAAATGTGCTAATTTATTGAAATAAGGTTGAAAGTCAATGAACTACGGATAAAATATGATAATAGTACTATAACCTTGTATTTTAGTAACTGACAAATTTTAACTGCTACATTTAAGACGACTTGTGGATTATTTGCACTGGGAATAATTGTTTAGTAAAACAAAAATTCTGAATGTGACAGTGACAGAAAGATTTACAATATATCTTTGCCAGAATATGCATTGGAACAATCTTAGAGATTAACTAAGGAAGGCAAAATTAATTCTTCTTGTTTTATCTTAGGAAATTTTAAGATGCCTTTTTGACATTTACACTGACACTGGAATAGATGTAGTACATTAAGTACATCACTACATCTATGCAGAGGATTAAGTAAAAACATAATTTGTGGAATTTCTGTATATATAAATGAGATTTACACCAAAGAAAAGTAGTTGTGTAAGTGCTTACCCATTGCCTCAGCTGGACTTTAAGGGCTCAGAGAGTTTTGAGCTGCTCATCAATTGCTCTGGAGATGCTCAGTCAGACATGAATTTCAGTGATAGAAAATAAATTTTGAGTTTAGTATTATGGTTGAACACAAAAGGATAACTCCCCAAATTCTTCCACAGCACCAGAATGCAAGTAATTACGTTACACTGAAAATGAAAATGAAAATGAAAATGAAAATGAAAATGAAAATGAAAATGAAAATAAAAATAAAAATAAATAACTCGAGCTCTGGAGAATTTGCAGTATAATTTGGACTGTTAAAGAAAAGTAAGGAAAAACTAGAAAAAAAATGACATGAAGGTAGATTTGTAAATGAAAGCAAAGGAAAAAAAAAACAAAAAACATTTAGATCACTTGACTGGAAGCCAAAGAATAGTGTTGGTTCAGGTCTGAAGGTGCTTTGAACTTTTCTTAATGTGAACAAAGCAGTGAATTCAATGTGAAAGAGAAATTGAAATGAGGATAAAAAAATACAAGTACCTGGGCTGGAAGATTAAATGTTGAAAAGTGAAATACTGAAGCTAAGTCACCTGCAAAGACTGACACTTCAAAAGATGACACTGAAAGGAAAAGGAAAATTTTTAAGATTTCATCAATTGACAAGGCCCTAAAAATTCTTCTTCTCAGCAATGGGATTCTTCCTGTTCAGTAGAGAAGTCTCTGTAATGGGAAGAACATTCCTTTAATCAGCTATAGGCGTTTTTGGTTTTAGCACACCAAATAGAGAAGACTTCTTGAACTTTTTACCAAGTAATATTTCCAGTTATAAAGTCTCAATTAACAGCTCACTTGTGAAAATCCATTCATGTGCTTAGCAGGGTTTTGCTAAAACTATGCAAGAACATATTTGCCTTTTATAGATATGTGCATGGGTGTCATACACTGAAGTCAGACGACTAGAAAAATAAAGAAAAATGAAACAAAGATGACAAGTTATATATTTCAAACATGAAGCATTGTAGCAAATAACAAGAAAAAAAAAATGATTTATCCTGCCTGGACTGAGAATATCAGACACGTACTGTAGCCTCAATGATTGCATTTCATTTTTCCTAGTGAGACTCAACAAGAAGTGAGTAAGTGCATTGACTGACTTACTGAATGTTTCATTTTCCTGGGTATGTTTTCACAGACAAAATAAACTATGCCTGACATTTAAAAAATGTCATGTAAGTTGATAATTGCTGCCTTTAACACATCAAAATATGCTTAAAAAAAAGGAAAAGAAAAAGAAGAATGAATAACTCTAATAGAGTGTCAAATAAGATTAAGTTGAATAATAAAAAATATATTTTTGATTTATCATTAAGCAAGACAAAAAATACTTGTCAAGACTTTTAACCATTAGAAATGATGTTCTGATCTTCAGTAAGAAAGACTTAAGTTCATTTCTTCATAACCTTCATGATAGATGAAGAATAGATAATTCTCCTCTTCCTTCTGTATTTTGAGAAAATTTCATGGAAAATCTCCTGTTACTATACCTTTTTTATTTTCTTTGGAATAACACAATCCAATGCTTGATTTTTCTTTATTATTATCATTATTATTATTATTTTCTCATGTTTTCTTTACTCTTCAGTAAGAGTCTTTTTACTCTTCTAGTAAGTTATATTGACTTCTTCTTATACTTTCATCAGAAAACTGGATTTTTTCTAGGTTAGAATTGCATCAGTGTTATCACCAGAACACACTGGTGTTCAGCCTGGGTAGCTCTTACTTTTTTTCAGAGACATTGATACCTTGGCACAGATGTGGTACACTTTAGGGAGTGAGAAAAATAAGTTCAGTTTTGGAAGAGCAAATTGTGAATCTAGATTTCAGCCATGAAACCGCATGCACTCACTGTCCTGACTACTTCCTTAACACAAAACAAACAGTTGCCAGTGTCTCTGTGTCTGTTTCAGTAGATCTTGCTCTGAGAGACTTCAGATGCACTTGTGCAGAAAATTACAGAGTAAGCAATCAAAATCTATTCATTTCATACTGAAAAGATGCTACAAATGTTGAGAAGCATTTGATTAGGGTAATTTTACAAATAGACTGTCATTGCTGTATATTTAGCAGCTACAGATTCTTTTGAAGTCCCCTCTCTGTAGACTGATTTCCCAATAGTTCCTTATCATATGACAAACACAAAACCAAAGACTTTTCTGCTGCCTCCAGTCCACTATTGTTATATGTTATGAAGTTTTTTTGTCTTTTTTCCAACCACTTATTTAGTGGCATCTTTAAGCTACATAGTTAAATTTAAAAAAAACAATTGCATTTGCAAGAATAATATACAAAATCTTTCTTCTGATCATAGACACACAGAGTCATAGAATGGCTTGGGTTGAAAAGAACCCTAAAGATTATCTATTTCCAACCCACTACCAATGGCAAGGTTGCCAACCACTAAATCTGGCACTAGATCAGGATGCCCAGGGTATCATCCAACCTGATCTTGAACACCTCCAGGGATGGGACATTCACAACTTCTCTGGGCAGCCTGTGCCAGTGCTTCATCACCCTCTCAGTGAAAAATTTCCCCCACATATCTAATCTCTGTCCCCTCTTATAGTTTAAAACTGTTCCCCCTTGCCCTATCATTATCTCCCTCCTGATTATAAGTTTCCTTTCAGAATTAGAAAGCCACAGGTAATTCTTCCAGGAACCTTTTCTTCAGCAGGCTCGACAACCCCAGCTCCTTCAGCCTGTTTTTGTAGGAGAGGTGTTCCAGCCTTTGGATCATCTTTGTGTCCTCCTCTGGTCTCATTCTAACAGCATCCTTCCTATACTGAGTGGCCCAGGCACAACTCCGGATAGGACCTCATGAGAGCAGAGGAGGACAATCACCCCCCTCGCCCTGCTGGGCACCCCTTTGTTGATGCAGCCCAGGATACAGCTGCCCTTCTGGGCTGCAAGCACACCCTGCTGGCTTTTAGCGGTAATACATTTTGGTTTATATTAAACATCGGCTCAAACATCTCTTTACCGCTGGAGGTGGGTGCCATTGCTTCTTAGTCTCACTAAAGTGAACATGTTAAATTATTTTGGTCTTTAGATCTGAAGGTTTACTATCAACCTACAGATCTTCCCTCCCTTAGATCTGAAGATTGACCTTAAACTGAGCATTCTTTAACATAAATGATATGGCTATATGTTCTGGTAGAGTTCTTCATTCCTCTCTTAGAAACTTCTACGCTATTGCCTAAGATTACATCCATTTTTCTCACAGATTGTACAGTGGCTGATATTTTTTTCTGTTCTTGATTAACCAAGTTACTTTTTTTTTTTTTCTTTCTGTCATTCTCAATTGATAACCTTCCAGTTCATAGAGAAGTCTTTCATCATTAGTCTGTAAGTGCATGACTTTGCACTTTGTACTACTATCTTTATCCCGTTACTGTTGCTTGAGCTTTCAGGGTCATCCAAGTCCTCTGAGTCTCCTAAATTCTTTCAACTCACCTTTGCATTGACAAAGTCTAATAACTTTGAGTCATCAGAAAATTGTGTTAGAATGTTTGTGTGTGCCAAGATAATAAATGAAAATATTAAATCAGACCAATCTCAAGGTTGATCCATGAGGAATGCCTGTAGTAATCTTTCTTTAGTCTGATAATTCCTCTTTCAATGTAACAAAGTGTCTCTTTTCCACTTTAACCAATTTCTTGCCCACCCTACCTGTCTGCCAGAGCATAATAAATAAATGTCCATGCAATGCTACATCAAAGAGTTCCTTGAAGCAGATTAGTCCTGCAGCAACTTTATTCTCTAAAAACAGGTAATCCATTAATTCTCACAAACCAAAAATTCCTGTTGCAGCATAATCCTGTAGACTTTTAATCTTATCTTTATTATCACCTGTAAAACACTTTGTAAATCCATATTTATTATCATGACCATAGCAGTTACAGCCTCCGTGGATAAAGGAAGAGCAACTGATGTCATCTACCTGGACTTGAGCAAAGCCTTTGACACTGTCCTGTATGACATCCTGGCCACCAAATTGGAGAAATATGGATTTGATGGATGGACCATTCACTGGATAAGGATTTGGCTGGATGGTCTCACTCAGAGAGTTGCGGTCCATGGTTCAGTGTTCAAGTGGAGATCAGTGACAAGTGGCAATCCTCATGGATGGCTGCTGGGACAGATGTTATTTAACATCTTTGTAGGCGACATGGACAGTGGGATCAAGTGTACCCTCAGCAAGTTTGCAGATGACACCAAGTTGAATGGTGCAATTGACATGATAGAGGGAAGGGATGCTATCCAGAGAGACTGGGACAGGCTTGAGAGGTGGGTCAATGCCAACCTCATTAATTTCAGCAAGGCCAAGTGCAAGGTCCTGCACCTGGGCCGGGGCAACCCCAAGCACGAATACAGCTTGAGCAGATAATGGCTCAAGAGCTGCCCTGAGGGAAAGGGTTTGGGGGTGAAAGACTCAACGTGAGCCAGCAAAGTGCATTTGCAGCCCAGAAGGCTAACTGTATCCTGGGTTGCATCATGAGAAGCATGACCAGCATGCTGAAGGACGCAATTCTGCCACTGTACTCTGCTCCTGTGAGACCCCAGCCAGAGTACTGCAGAGTACTTCTGGGGCCTCCAACACAATAAGGACATGGAACTGTTGGAGCAGGTCCAGAGGAAGGCCACAAAGATGATCAGAGGGCAGAAGCACCTGAAAACCTGGGGTAATTCAGCCTCGAAAGGAAAAGGCTCTGAGGGGACCTTACAGCAGCCTTCCAGTACCTGAAGGGGCCTACAGGAAAGGTGGGGAGGGACTTTTCATAAAGACATGTAGTGACAGGATGAGAGAAAATGGAGAGTAGATTTAGACTAGATATTAGGATTAAATTCTTTACTGTGAGGTTGGTGACGCACTGGAACAGGTTGCCCAGCAAGGTTGTGGATGCCCCCTATCTGGAAGCATTCAAGGCCAGGTTGGATAGGGCTTTGAGCAACCTGGTCTAGAGGGAGGTGCCCCTGCATATAGCAGGGAGGGTTAGAACTAGATTATCTTAAGCATCCCTTCCAACCCAAACCATTCTATGTGTCTATGATTCTATGATTCTACGATTCTATTAAATGAGCCTGTTGTTTAGTGGAACATGATTTCCTCTTAAATGTAAAAATCACATTCCCTTTTGTATAGTCACATGGCATTGATAATATTTAACAAACTAGAAAACTATTTGAAGTGGACTGGAAATTCTTTAACTATTCCAAAATAGCAGCTACTTGCCTCTATTATAATCACTTTTTCTTCACATGCACTAAGACCTTTTGCACTGAGGGAAAATGTTCATTTATCTCTGGGCCCAGATTTAAATTATCCTTAATTTTCTTTAAAACTGTCCTATGGACATGTGTCTGTTTGCAATGAAATCTTTCCTTCTCCTTTTCTACATGTTTTTATTTCCTTTTCAAGGTCTGACTCAGACGGAAGCTCGGTAATTTTCATTTTAGTCCTGTATTTTTCAAATACAAAATCTAACTCTTTTCACTAATCAGTACTGACTTGCCTTTCCAAACTGCCCTTTTTCATTGTTGTGTTTTTGTTTTGAATGCTAATTCTGCATGATTTAAACTTTGGATTTGAGTGATTGCTTAATCTTCTAAATGTTTTGAGTTTCAGTTTTTCTAACTTCATAGACTAGTTCTTATCAGGATAAAATATGGAACAGATTCATAAGTACTCATTTCACAGTCAGTCAGGTGATCCTGGTTTTGTAGTGAGTGCCTGCGAATGATTACCATGATTTTAAGAGTTTTGTTGTGATTAAATTACTCTTAGATTCTAACCTCAGGAGCATGAAAATTAAGATTAGTGAATACAGGGAGATTTCAAGGGTCCTGCAGAAAACAAAACAAAACAAAGCAAACTTTGATACTGTGATTGTAAAAACGTGAAGATATGCCCTGCCAAAATCAATTTAAAGGCTCTTTCTAATGTCTCGAAGCAGAAAGTATAGATCAAATTCCTTTTTTAACCCCTAGATAGCTCTGATAAAGGAGTGATATAAACATTGCTCTGTTTGACACATCTCCATCATACTTTTGCAGTCTTAAAAATTTCCTCTCTTGCATTTCTTTTCTCTCACCTCACAGAACCTTAGGTTTACTGTCTGGAGCTACTGGGCCGTTACAGCTTTCACACTGAGTGATTCCTTGTATTCCACTGGGCATTTCTCTGCAATAGATGACCTTTTCTGTCTCAACTTTCTTTCTTTTTTTCCTTATTATTATTACTTTTTTAATTATAGCAGTAGAATTTTGAAGTGAGATGTTCACAATGTTCTCTGCTCATTTTCTGTGGGAGGAGTGTAATCCTTCTTATTTAGGGCAGACTGTTTGACTTAGGACAGCTGCTGTCAAAATGACTGACAAACACTGTGCTTTCTCTGTCATGTGGAGCTTACTTATTTCTCTCTGATTTCCTTGTTTTTCTTTAATCTGAGTGGAAGGTCATTCAGCCTGGTAGAACATAATATGTTGTGTTTATGGAAATTGTAGAACTCTCATGACCTGCAAGCATAATTTAGGCAAAAATGATAACTGCAAACATTTCAAAACGAAACAAGAGATCAAACTGACCAAGCTGTTGAAGGGGGAGGGGGCATAGAGGAAAAGGAAGATTTAGAAAGATGCATGGTACCATTTCTGTGAGCCCATTTGCCTTTTTAATATGTTGCTACAATGTAGTCTTTCTTCCTTATTCCTGAACTGAGGAAATCCCAGTCAGACTATCTTAAGAGTCATAAACAACTGATATTTTCTGTAGAATACATTTTTACCAGCCATTAAAAACTTTGTCTTGCCAAACTCCAAAATTTGTTTTGCTCCTATATGTTGTACTCTAGATCCTGCAGAAGACTAGAAGGAACACTTGTGCATTACATCTCAGGTAAATATGCACACACAGCATGCATGCACTAACATTACATTAGATCCAAAATTCTAAAACTTTATTTTGCTGTTCCTCACTGGTGACTCCTCTGGAGAACTGGAATTGAACATTCTTTCCTGTAGTTCACCATCTGTAGACAAAGCAACAATTGTTTCCATTGATAGAGAACTCAGTCCCTCGTCATCTGGAGATGATCCAGAATAGTTTGCTTTCATATCGTTATATGAATATCGGAATAGTCTTTAATTGCTATTTTATACATTGTCCAGAGCTGTGTGCAGCTGAAGGTTTCTTGTAGCAGCTAAAGAAATTCCAGGTCTTGAAAAGTGGTGTAACAATTCATTGAGAGAATTCAGGCTGAAAAAAATCTCCAAAGTACATCATGGTGTGCAAGATACTCAACTGGCGAAACACAAATAAGAGTAAATGTGGATGGGTGGCTGACCCAGGGAGGTCATGTTTGTGTCCCCCTGGGTCACTGCAAGCAAAACAGCTGCTATGGATCACTGTCTCACACAGAACAACGATGGGAGTAGACAAAAGGAATGCGGAGCTGCGATAGAGACTGCTGTGCCAGGTGCCATGAGACAACCTGCAATCAACCGCAAGTTATGAGAACCGTGCCTTGTTGCACTTAGCATGCTATTTGTACTGCTCTATATAAACGGCTGTGTGCAGTTCTTAAATGGCTTGGCTACGAGTAACCATATTGGTGTGTGACCTAGTCCATGCAGCGCCTCAGCTGAATATTGCTCTCCAGGAGACTTGGACAAGTCGCTCAGCGACAAGTAAACATCAGCTGAACCACTGGAGTTCGCCTGAAGTACTACACTGACATCAGATCTTACACGAAGTAAGAGATGTCATAAATGATGGAGATATTTGGAGGCAGTGAGTCTTCACATTCTAGTTCTTCTAAAGCTCCTTCTCTGTCAGTCACAGCTAGTGAAAGCCCTTTAATGCATGCTAAGGACATATGATTCTATCTTTAGAAAAGTTAATCTATAAAATACTTGTTTCAGTGGCACCTGAAAAGAGAACTTTTTTTTAAATCAGCTTGTTTATGTGATAGCTGGGGGGAGAAGGTATTTTTAAAGAGCACATTTTAAATGTTAAATAAGCCCTTTCCTATCATACAAATTATCATACTTGACCTTTCACATCCACTTACACTGATGACTGATGGCCATATGCTGTTAATGTTTCAATAAATGCCAAAAAGGATCTGATAAATATTCAGGACAACTATTTTATGTTTATTTACATTTGCAATTTCATATTTACAAAGAGATTTAAATAATCAAAGTTCAGTTGAAGTTATTAGTATGAGCACACTGTCATTAGCGTCCTGATAGAAGCATTCAGAGCACTTTCAAAAAAAAAAAAAAAAAATTGACTTAAATTCTTCCCTACTGAAAGCTGAGGACATCAGTGATTGCATCCCCTTGCAAATTCTGTATCTGCAGTGCCATTTATTCTTATATAGCATAACTGAAATGAAATATGACAACATTCCATCCAATGTAAGTCATAAAACAGAAAAAAAAAGTGAATGCCTTAAAGTAAAAATCTGAAAGGAAGATGTGACTCAGTATTTTAGGGAGACAGAGAAAAATGCATTTCCCTGACTGAAAATGAATAATAGAGAATTGCAAACACAAGTAAAAGTGGAGGGTCAATCTGGAAATGTCTTTGGAGATAGAAGTAAGTTTAAGAGAAGAGATCAACTGAAAATTTTTAGTTGTTCTTTTCAGATTTAGGCTGCAAATTGTTAAAACAACGGATGAGAAAACTGAATTTGTTTGGAAAGAATGAATGTATGAATAAAAGCAGATTCATACTGCTAAGTAATCAAGAAGAGATCATCAAGACATCTAGTAGAGCTGTCTACATAAGCCTAGAACTTAACAGGACCTCTTGAGGACAGGTTACACTCTCTAAAGCACTGTTTGTTATAACTTTCTCCTGCAGACTTCATAGTTGCCTCAAAGAAAACGAGAAACACACCTGAACTGTTTTCAAAAAACTACTTTCAACCAATTTATTGCAAATTTAAGAGTGGCTTTACTGAACACATTTTTATGTTGTGACCAAAAAGTCTTACTGAGCTAGCAAAAACATCTTTTTATGAACTTCTAGTTGAGTGCGTATCTTCATTAGAGAGAAATGCGGAGTGTAATATTATAAAGGTAAATTACCATTTAACATCTAGTTAGCAAAAACACCTCAGAAACATACATGTAAAATCTGGAATGTTTACTAACTTAAAAAGAACCACATGTAGCTGTACCTATTACTAATATGTGGGGATTGCTAATTATAGAATCATAGAATTGCTAAGGTTGGAAAAGGATCATCCAGTCCCACCATTTGCCCTTTACCAATGGTTCTCGCTAAACCATGTCCCTCAACACAGCATCCAAACGCTCTTTGAACACCACCAGGCTCGGTGACTCCACCACCTCTCTGGGCAGCCCATTCCAGTGCCTGACCACCCTTTCAGAGAAGTAGTATTTCCTAATGTCCAGCCTGAACCTTCCCTGGTGCAGCTTGAAGCCATTCCCTCTAGTCCTATCACTAGTCACACGAGAGAGGAGGCTGACCCCCAGTTCACTACAACCTCCCTTCAAGTAGTTATAGAGAGCAATAAGGTCTCCCCTGAGCCTCCTCTTCTCTAGACTGAACAATCCCAGCTCCTTCAGCCGCTCTTCATAAGGCCTGTGCTCCAGACCCCTCACCAGCTTTGTTGACCTCCTCTAGACACGCTCCAGGGCCTCAATGCCTTTCTTACAGTGAGAGGCCAATATAATATATATATAATATATAATATTATATATATATAATATATATAGTATATTATAATAATTTACTATTTACTATAATTAATAATTATATCTATATAATATATTAGATATATATATATCTAATATATATATATAATATATTAGATATATATATATTAGATATAAATATATTTATATATTTATATATATATAATATAATATATAATAAATAAAGACTGTCCTGACTAGAACGGTACTGAGTGTTAGTAACCAAAACTGTGTTTTTTTCTATCAGAAAATCTATTTTCCGGAAAATATAAATTCGAGTGGGAGGAGAAATGGGACACAGAAAAATCACAGACCTGTATTTCATATGAAGAACAGCTTTGGTCCAGAAAAGGCTGTTTTTTCCCCTTTACTATTTCACTTCAGCATTTTTAAAGGAAATGCTTTTTCTTGGCCTCATAACATCCCAAAAATCATTATTCATGCAACTC
Source organism: Gallus gallus (assembly GCF_016699485.2). Taxonomy (NCBI): domain Eukaryota; kingdom Metazoa; phylum Chordata; class Aves; order Galliformes; family Phasianidae; genus Gallus; species Gallus gallus. The sequence goes on along the minus strand of NC_052533.1, from coordinate 123,564,043 downwards.
TGTGAACAGCCATCATCAAATATCCTTAATTTGACAATACACATTCCCGTTAGTCAGTGAGCCCATGCGTACTGCAGGTTTCTTCACGCGGCAACAATTCCAAGTACCAATCAAGAATTCCTGGTAAAATTTACCTCCATTTGGCAAATGATGACCTAAAGTTAGTGTGATTCATTTTTTTGTGCACACATGATTGTACAATAGCAATGCACTACTCAAACAAAAGCTGTCAGATCACTAGAGGTTCCTTAGAGGCAACATATCACTAACAGTGGTTTAATTAAAAAAAAAAAAAAAAAAAAAAAAAAAAAGGAATCTTTTCTCTGATTCCCATAATTTCCATGACAATCTGTGACTAGCAGAGCTGGAAAATTCTAATCTAAAAGTTTTGTAACATCAAGAATTTCAAAATCTACTTTTACTCCTTCATAGAAAATGGGCTCTTCTTGCAAAAAATACAGCAACAATTTAAAACTGCAGAAGTGATCTTGTGAACATTTCATATTTGAAATGCATAACAGTTACAAAAGAACTATATTGAGAAAATATCACACTAGTCTTTTTTTATGAAAATACCACATATTTATTTCTTTGCAAGAGGGTATAGAGCCACGAAATAATAACAATTAATAAAATAATAATAATAGCAATGTTTTCCTGTTTATTATTAATTTCTTACTAATAACTGTTCTCCAAAATATCAATCCTGGTGACTCGTTCATGTTTCATCTAGATCATTTTTGCTTTACCATGTACAGCAAACACAAGAAACCCAGTGAAATTTTTCCATGAATGGTTAGCTGGCTGTTTCATTAATAGTTTCAATAAAAATCAAAATATCAAAACCCTTAAGACTCAGTTATGCTTTTTTTTATGGATGATTCAGAATGTGCAGAAGAACACTACCAGGCAAATTTGTAATACTACTACAGAAAGCAAAGGAACTGTACCATAAGTAGAGAACTTTCCTTTTATTCTGAGACCATTTAGATAGTAGAGAGCAACTGAGATAATTAAAGTGATTTATATCAGTGAGCTGAGGTAAATCCATAAATTCAATCATTAAAAATAATTGCTTAACTACAGTCACTATGCTGGAGTCTATTATTTTAATATTATCTTCATTTTTAATAATAATGTATTGTGTATTCTCAATAGTGTGTTTGTGCTAAACCACATCACTTGCTGGGATCTCAGTGGCTGCTAGACAAAAACTTCTTGAAAGCTGCCCTTAACCAGAAGCATCATTAAATTACAATTTTGTGCTTATTGTGACTATTTTGCCTTTGATATTTTCACATAGAGTGAAAACAAAATAAAACATTTCAAGTATTACAACAACATGATAGAATGATTCACCAAATCCACAACCACAGCTTTTTTCTTTAGATGTTAAAGATATTCTCGTAGGTAAGACAGCGACATGGTGTTATGGTAGACTGATGAAGATCAGCGGTCTCTTATTATATATTCTAGGTTGTGAATGTTACCACATCACACCTAACAGGTTCATTTTCAGATTTATTATATAATTAAATTCAGGTTTTCCCATCAATCCTGCAGAGATTAAAACCCTGCTGAAGATAAATAAATTCAAACACTTAAAAGAAAAATGATATTCAGAGGTAATATAGATTCTTTCCAATATTTCTAAAATCAAGGATATAGGAATTTAACTCAATGTTACACTCACTGGAGTATGACTTATGATCTTTAATTAACATTTCTACTATCAAAACTTTATCATAGAGGAAAACACAAGGGAATGTCAGAAGAGCTCTCATGCAGAAAAATAATGATGCCAGCTGTCAATTACTGCTTTAGTGTGAAATATCTCTAATTCGTCCTAGTGTTCGTTAACTCATTCTGCATAGGTAGAGGAACTGTGTACTTGGATTACCTCAAAGATGGCTTTTGTTATTCAGTAAGTATACTGCTGCAAAGGTTCAATTTTCAGATGTCTCAGTAGTCTTTATTAATCTTTGATCTGTTTGCTGAGGCAGATCTGTTCTGACAGATCCATATTTATGTGGGGGTTTTTTTTGTTGTTGTTGGTGGTTTTTTTATTTTGAGCAAGAGAAACATTTAGAAGATAATATTAAAATAAGTAAAGGACCCATTGATTTAGAAGAATGAAAAAGGAATACAAAAATGGTTGACTGAATTAATCTATATGTTTGTTTCACAAAAACCCAAGTTTCTACATCCGTATAAAGACTGCCTTCAGGCTGGTGAAGTTGGGAAGCTGCCATTTGAAGCTCTAAAAATCAGCTATTTCTTTCAGACTAAGGTTGCTACCATCATTCTCTGTGAGTGTTAAGATAGCCCATCATACCTGAATTTAGTGATATACTGAGTATCTAAACTAAACCAGCCAGATCAGTAAGGCACAGGGGATAGTTGTCAACTGGGTACAAAATAGTACAACTTAAGGATCCACATTCACTTATTTCTGCTGAATAACTTACCAGAATGTGTTATATATTTGAGTACTTCAGAGATAGCTGTTCTAACAGAGGTCTTTACTTACATAAAATAAATAATACAGAATAAAGTCAGTTTATTACCTGTCTCATTTCTTTTCTGTGGAGAAGGATTCCTGCGGACAACATTAAGTATCCCTGTCGGCCACATGAAGTTCCACAGAAGTCTCCAGAAAAATGATTCTTTAATGTGTCTCATTCTCAATTTATACACAAAAAATAAAGATGAATGTCTGTTGTCTGTTCTCCCCGAAGTATTGAGTACAGCTGGATAGAAAACAAGATTTCCATCTTATGATAAATGTCAGAGTTCTGGCATTTGTTTTCAGTTCCTGACATGAACAAAACAGGCTTTCAAGTGTTTGGAGGAAGAAAAAGGAGACAGGGTCAATTTCAGAGGAGCCAGTACTCACATTATGTATGGAAATTGTAGGTTCAAATCTGTTTCTTGGGGAAAAAGGACTTAAAAACTTAGCACCTATATACAAAGTGAAAGCACTAAGCATCAGTTTCCTCTGAGACAATTAATCTATGGAGTTTTTCTCACAAAATCTATCCTAGATCCAAAAAATCTCAGATAAATTGTAGCTGATATCACAATAAGTTCATGAAATTTGTGTGAAGAAATCTGTTTTAAGATGAAAAACTTCAAATCAAGAGTATTTTACCTCAACTGCAAATCCTGAACCCAAACAGCATTACGGACCCAGACCCTGCCTTGTCCCACCTAGCATGGGTATCTCCAGGCTTAGGTGATGCAGTAATATCTGTGAGGTAGTGGAAATTATAGAATCACAGACTCACAGAATACCTTGGTATGGAAGGGACACTTAAGATCATCTAGTTCCATCCCCCTGCTATAGACAGGGACACCTCCCTCTAGACCAGGTTACTCAAAGTCCCATTCAGCCTGGCCTTCAATGCTTCCAGATAGGGGGCATCCACAACCTTGCTGGGCAACCTGTTCCAGTGTATCACCACCCTCACAGTAAAGAATTTGTTCCTGGTATCTAGTCTAATAATAATAGTATAAACATTCCTCAGAAGATGAGGGACCACCTTTCTTAAATCCAGTGGGAACAGCACTTGTGCTTTCTCCCACATTATGTTTCGAATTACAGACAGAAATTATTATTGACTAAAAGGAGGGGAACAAGCTAAATGCTATCTGCATCAGGCACTCAGGCTGTCCACTCAGCACCTACCATTGTTTGTCTCTGCGTTGAGATAAAAATGGTGATTTGAATGGAGGTCTGGTACTGATCAAGTACCAGAGTCAAGCTATAGGAAGTCAACTGATTACTTTTGTCTTACCTATGTCCCTAGTTATCTTTCACATTAATCAAAGGAGTACGAACATCACATTCTGCCTCTCTAATTCTCAGTGCCACTTCCTTCTTATTTATTCATTATCTGCTATGTAAATAATCATTAATCTAAGCAAGACATGAAAAAATTAACCTATTTTGATTCAAAAGGAGAAAAAGGAAAAGACATTTTACAGTAGGATGTCATAATCAAATGAAGTTTCATCAAATTGCACTGTCACAAGAATCAATTTATCTGTAAAAAGTTATTTTACTTTATCTGGTAATTTTGAATTAATGATACAGAAATTTGGACTAAAACATAGAATCATAGAATCGCTAAGGTTGGAAAAGACCCACAGGATCATCCAGTCCCACCATTCGCTCCTTACCAATGGTTCTCGCTAAACCATGTCCCTCAACACAGCATCCAAACGCTCTTTGAACACCGCCAGGCTCGGTGACTCCACCATCTCTCTGGGCAGCCCATTCCAGTGCCTGACCACCCTTTCAGAGAAGTAGTATTTCCTAATGTCCAGCCTGAACCTTCCCTGGTGCAGCTTGAAGCCATTCCCTCTAGTCCTATCACTAGTCACACGAGAGAGGAGGCTGACCCCCAGTTCACTACAACCTCTCTTCAAGTAGTTATAGAGAGCAATAAGGTCTCCCTGAGCCTCCTCTTCTCTAGACTGAACAATCCCAGCTCCTTCAGCCACTCCTCATAAGGCCACATGAGCCTTATTAAGTAGTGTGAGAAAATGGTAGAATGATTCCTTGATCTTTTCAAAATTTAGAAATAGGACACTTGACAGAGTTTGTTATCTTGACCATCTAATAATGTGGCTTCATTTATACAGCTGAAGTAACTGGACACAGGTTTGTTTAATTCCCAGTTAAGTGTTTTACTAAAAAGCATGCTAACAAAACACACTATTATTGCTCTTTCTATTTAATCTGTAGATGGCAAATGAAATTCGCAGGCTGAATCTTTAGCCTAGGCCAAAACAAGGTCCTGATGAAATGCAGGACCCTCATTTTTATTCACAAAACATTGTCTCCAACAACTTGGTGAAATCAAATGGAATTTGAAAAGTAGTTGAATCAGCATTATGTTTGTGACAGAAATTTCAGACAAAAAGTCTTTGCAAAGTCTGGAAAAAAACACTCTGCAGACAAAAGCTCTCGGCTCCTGATGCAGCTCTTGAGGATCAAATTATTTCTTCTTTAGAGTGTTTTTCAGTTTTCAGGTGATTAAATTTTATTTCAGCAAAAATTACAAGGCTTTGCTAGGTATTATGAGATTTTTTCCTTCAAACCATAATAGATAATATCTTCTATATATATTTATATTTGATTATGAAAAAATCAAGACCCAAGATAGTGATGAGATTTCAGTCTTTGAATTAGAATTTACAGAAGAGTTGAAATAGATTGACCATTGTGGAACTCCCTCTGAGAGGGAGAGGTGATGATATTTAGGTGACAATAGTTTTCCTAAAGCAAATTTAATCCTAGGTGTCCTCCACTGGGACTAAACAGCATTTTGGTCAACATAAGCTCTGTGGTAAAGAAAATATTTCCCCCTTGTGCAGGAGAGCTGATTAGTTGATATATTGAGCTCTTCCTTTCTGTAGCTTGAAAATATGAGTTTAATGCCAGCATGTGAAGCTACCTTGGCAGACTGTGACAAGTGCCAGACACACGTTTTATTTTTCTTCTTGACTCTTGAAAATAGGAAAGTTACTGCGTGACCTAAATCTTCTGAATTTGTCATCCCTCAATCACAGGTTCCCAACAATTCCTGAGGAGTCACAGGAACATGGCCAAAAGAAAAGATTTTCTTTATCATCTATGTGGACAGATCAGAGTACAAAGAAATACTATTCTGACTTATTTAGTCCTGGGGAGCGGATTAATGGCATTAGAGAAAGAGAACTGACAACTGCCTTAGAGGAGAGCACATCTCTCAGCTTCTACTGCTCACTACTTTACAAGTTAACCTCCACCCCAGCTCTTTTCGCAGCATCAGGTTTGACATATGAGTGATAATGAGAGTCCAGACAGTGCACAGAAGAGACTGCTGCTTTAACAGCACAAAAGACAGTGATCATATAGCACTTGCCAGGCGACTCTCAAAGGAGGTTGCACTTCCAGTCATTTGATCATTTCATTTTTAACAGGGAGAGTAGAGTAAAGCTGGGACACTTTCAAAAGCATAAGGATCAGTTTTCGAGACTCTTCTCCTTTTCCTCATTTCCTTTTCCTCGCTATTGTTCTTTTTGAGACATACTGAATATAACTTTGATAAATGACAAATAAATCTTGATGTTCACAGAATGAGTGTGAAGTTTACCTGCACAGTAATATCAATCTATCTGCCAGATAATTTGTCTAAAATTCACAGGAAACATTACAGAACTACGTATACATACACACATGCACTTATTAAAGATACATACCCTAATTAGACAAAAAGCATTACAATTACTTCTCTTGCTTATTCTTGCATCCTTTACAGATTTGATCCTTCTGTCAACTTCTTAGTATTTAGAGATCCAGACCACACTTTCACAGTTTGGATAGGAAATATTCATGTTGTGCATGACTGCTTTGTTTTCTCTGGCAGACTGCACATGTTCACTTATCTTTTCCAAAGGGTAGCATCATTTTAATGCTTGATTCATCTTATGTAGTAGTTTACATTTTTAAGCAGTGTGCAAATTGTAATCCTCCCAGTGTCCTCATAAGAACTGAGAGGAAATATTATCTCTGTTTTTCAGATAGGGAAAAAGTTTTCACACAACTACCAAATTGCTGGGGCTCAGTAAATTACTACTCATCTGCTGATCACTGCTAATAATGTGAGCCACATAAAGTCCTTCTTAATAATTACTTAAACATCAGTAAAAGAGATCTAAACTAAGGTACCATTACTTTAGAAATGGCATAAGCTAAAAGTGCAGTGCTTGCATGCAATTGCAGAGACTTGACAGTCATTATATCATCTTGTGCGTCCACATTAGCAGAAGGAAGTGCCTGAAGAGTTTTCAATAACAGTACCTAACCCTATATCTCAAGTCACTTCTGGTAACAGTCTAACCCAAGTTACTAAACTTTGCATGGAAGCTTCTGAACACTCATGTACTTCATGTCAGTTTTGCTACAAGTGAGCTCTGTGGAGAGACAGTGGCAAAATTCTGGAGGTCTATAGTATTTAAGGTACTGAAGCAATATGAGCCTGAACTTACAATGACACTAAGTGATCCACCTTCTCCCAATACCATAAAATAAATATTACTGAAGAGAGAATCAGAAACAACCAGTTTGGGTTTAGCATTTCACTTCTAGTTGATCCTTTTTGAGTCAGGACTTCACAAAGAGACAAAGTGCACATTTTCTAGCATTTCCAGTAAAAGAGAAAAACTTAAAAAAAGTATAACTAAGCTTTCTTCCCTACCACTTTTTCTTGTGTAGAGGAAAATAAATCCTCTCCATGAAACTATTTTATAATTTACACAGCCACTTTAAAGCTATTCTGAAAGACTAGTGCCATCCTATTTCTGGAAATGACAACAAAGATACAAGTTTGGCCTTCTACATAGTGATTTGTTGCATGAAGAAATGAAAGTTATGTTCTGTTTTACAGAGTTTTTGTCAAAATGTATTTTTTATATTGTTGCATCTCCAGCTTGTGGACCTATCTGTACAGAATTTTCATATTAAGTAATCACCACTGAAGATTATGTATGATATATAAAACAGTGGAGAATAATTAATAAAACAAAGTAATATAATCTCAGAATATCAGTGACAACATTAGATTTAGAATCTGACTTGCACAGGAATATAAAATGAACTGATCTATATTTATTACCACACAGAATACATGTAGTGAATAGAGTGCACTGCGCATATTTTACTGTGTAATAAATGAAGACAAAGGGGGTAAGGAATTACTTCACCATAAAACACACTGAGGATGGATATCATAACACTATGTAAGAGGCAGAACATTTTTATATGGCTGAAAACTAAATGCAATCTAAAAGTACAGGACATCCCCACAGGAAACTGACCCTCAGAGAAATACAATTAAAATACTACAATTGATGAAATCAAGCCAACGGCAGAGTAAACAAAGAAGCTAGTCATAGAGATCACCAGAATCATGCCTATGGTTATGTTCTTATTTTTTTTATTTTTTGGTCATGATTATTTTCAAGGAAATGCAACCATATGTCCTGCATACAGAATATACAGAATATGTAGTCAAAGGATGGATTTTAATTGTGGAAATGAGAATCAGGTGTGCATGGAAGGACATGCCAATAGAAAAGAATAATTTCCTGAAAAGAATTTCTGACTTCATGTAAAAAATGCAGTAGGAGAAAGCAACAAAATTGCATTAGAACTCAATATAAAAGTCTAGTAAGTTTTAAAATAATAGGGATTGGGGGAGGGGGGGGATTTTTCCCAGTGTAAGAAAACTAAAGAATAAGATAAGATACACTGTTCCAGGCTTATCCAGTATCTGTTCTTTACAAAATTACTGGATTATTTTTAGATTGCAGATTCTGATTTTTAGATTGCAGATATATATTTATATATAATAATATATATAATAAATATATATTTATATTGCAGAAATATATATGATATATTTTGATGTTATAAAGATGCTTGCAATAGGATGTAGAAATTGTTAGTTCATATAGAAAATATAAGGTTTTGTTTTAAAACTATACAGTAAAAAAGTAAACTATTTCATTTATTTATCTTCAGGAATGACAAAAAAGACACAAAAGAGGGAATGAAGATAAGGATGTCAGGGAAGAAAAGAATAAGGTTCTTTGAGCCTGAAGTAAAAGAGGTGGAAAGTAATCTTATAAAAATTGCAAATGAATGAATTTAAGAATTAAGGACTTTTGTTGAAAGCTGAATCCATTCTTGGTAGATGCAAAAGAGGAAATCCTGTTGTATTTGTCAAAATAATATGTCAAAAAAATCCACCAAGTATGATGCTAGACACTCACATGTAAAGTATTCATAGTAGATAGAGTGAAGTATTGATAGCATTTTAGAGGACATTGAGGTCATTCAGACTTCTGAATACATATTTTGCTAATCAGTGAAGAGAATCCTTATTGCTTCTTTCATTAAACTTATTAGAAAGGAAACAAAATTTTACTGGGGTGGCTGTCAGATTGCAGAGGCAATTATACAAGAGAACACTTAAGATATTTATATATCAAAGAAGCCTATGTTTGCTTTCCCTGTAATGAATGGTGGGTGGAAGTGAGTCAACTTCATTCAGATGATCTGGTCAACTTTAATTCTCCCAGTGTTTACTAACAGATTTCAAGTTTCTGATTGCATATTGCTCTTTCCACAGAGCTCCTGCCTCATTCAAGGCATTCAGTGAGTAGTAGAACTGAATGAGAAAGTGTAGTATTAAAAAATGGTTTTCATTCTCATTCAGTGTGTACTGCCATGTATTATTTACAGCACACCATTATGGCTTCTGCACTAAATACAGAAATATCAGTTTCCACCTGCAATTCTTCATTCTGTATTCATTCAGAGGAATGGTGCATAAAGATCAATACATTTATCTTTTATAAGACCCCACCAATGATTTAATGTGTTTCAGAGTCTGAGTTGCTTAAAAATAAGAAACATCCATGAGTTGCTTGAATAAATGCTGGGGGTGTAGCACTGGGATCCTAGACTATCTCTATAACCACAAAATTTCCTGCTTTGTGGATTACAATTTTTCTTGTTCTAACAAACAAAGCAGAAGTCCTTTGTCCAATAACCTCAGCTATTATAAAACTACAATCTTTCTAAATGAGGCAGGACTCCTGTGAAACATTACAAAAATACAGTCTTGTTGCAGATTTCATAACTTAAATGACTTCAGCATTTTCAACAGAAATGTAAAATTTATAACACATATATATATATATCTAAACCTTAATTAGAATTCAGACAAGCATTTTTATTTTCCCTATATCTAGATAAGGAAATTCTGATCCTGCAAAATTCTTCCAGTATTTAGAATGTCTTTTTTAGTTGAGTTTAGTTGGTCAATTTCAAATGTGAGAAAGCATTTGAATTTTAAGCAAAGAATCAACAACAGATCAAGTACAAGATACATTAAAAAGTAGTTTGTCATTAGTTAACACTCTAAGTTCATATTAAACTTTGGACAGCAAAACTCACTTCCATGGAGAAATTTGTTGAGCTGGGAAATTACTGAAGATGACTGAGCTTCAGAGCTATATAATGTTGTTAGTAAAAATACTATATATGGACGCAGAATTTTTTCAAATATTGCCTGGGTCTCTGAGACAATATGCGTACTTAGCATTCAGCATGAACAATGGATAATTAAGATTGATCAATATTTTCTGTCAAAGCTATTTCTCCGTGTATAATTGTTTTTTATTGAACACTTTTTTTTTTCATTAATTTTATAGTTTTCATATGAAGAGTTAGAATATTTTATTTCTGATGAAACAAATTAATATGTGAATTATTCATGCCTTCATAGAAGTACATCCGTTAGGGATGTTTAACCATGATGCCATGCATCAATTAGGTAAGCTTTAGTTCAGTTTTAGTTTTCAGTCACAGTACGCATTTAAGACAAAGTTACAATATATTCTGCTTTTTGAAAAGAGAAAAACATAGTAATGCCTTTAATCAGAATTTGAGAGATAAAACTTCATGAAATATTCTGATGGACAGTAATGCTATTTTTTAAACTGTTCAGTCCAATAAGAGTTTGTATCATGTACATGACTGACAGAAATATTGTCTTTGTCCACTGAGAAATATCTTAGTTTGAGTGCTCTGGTACAGTTAAGAAAAGGCATCCATCCACATATTTAATACCTTCACTGAAATTTTCTGTGAGTGATTTCCCAGCTGCCTAGATTACTTTCATCAGTATACAGTTTAAATGCCCTGTGGATGTCTGAAAACAGCAGGATATGTGTAGAGTGCAGTTTATTATGTAGAAAAAGAAAACTATTTTGACATGTCTGTGTTCAAGTAGGGCATCCTTGTGGTGAGAAAAAGCACTTGTTCAGGTAGAATGAATTAGCAAGCATGCTAGCCCTGGGAATTTGGCTGGGGACAACCACAGAAATAAATGTGGGGTCTAACTGATACTGTCCTTTTTGAACTGAGCTAAACTCATACACGAGAGTGTAACAGAAAAAAGAATTTTTTCCATTGCCAATGCTACCCAATCCTCTCTCCCTTTTTCTTATTAGTTTAGATACCACTAGTAATTTCCAGATTTCAGTTCAGATCTAGCCAAAACTTGGAGGGGATCATTATTTTTTCCTCATCCTTTCCCGTGTCCCCTGTGTAATCACATTAGTTCTTCCTTTAGCACTTTCCTCAAAACTCAGGTTCAATCTACAATGTTCAATGTTTTCAAAGAACAATCCTTTCTCTTGAAGAAATAATGAAGTCTACCAAGAATGCAAGAAAAAGTATAATAATTGCAAACAACTAATCAATGGGCTTTTCTAAACCAGTCCATTAATCACTAATAAAATTCAAGTTATTGGCCCTTTTTGGTGTGTTTGGGGGGGGGGAAATGCTGTTGTTCTTACAGCCATTACCATTTTGAGAGAGAATAAATGTGATCTTTCCTAAGTAAATTATATATAAATGTTGAAAATGACTGATCATAGGAATCTCCCAGAAATTCAGGTAGACATAGAAATAATTTTCATAATGTACTTGTAAAAAGGCATTTTATTATTTACCAGTTAGAAATTATGACTGCTTAATAAGGAAGGTGAGTAGTAACAAATATAAGATCACCTTGCACAAATGAAATCTGACTTAAATGTGCATAGAACTCGCATTTAATATATTACTTCATAAATCCTATGACTGTAGGACAGTACAACACTTCTTCTCACATGTAACTCATCTCCCTCATGCAGAAGAGATTTTCTACAGATATAACTTTCAACTACCTGCACCTTAGCCTCTCAGTGTCTTGTTGAAGAGCTTTATTCCTGCACATGCTGAAAGATACTCACTGTTCAAAGCTGTCTTTCTGCCAATTTGTGCATATGTTTTGTTGTTCCTGCACAAGATATCACTAACGTCTTGCATTTACTATCGTCTTTCAACTCATGATTTAAGAGTGATTTAAATCTTTTACAAATGCCTTAAAATGTTTTAAAATGAAGTGGTAGAAACCTGAACTGTCCAGGTGGCCTCTCTGTGGTGAAAGTAAGAGGACAGGAAAAAGATGCATAATTTTTTTTTTTTTTTTGTCCATTTCTCTACCACAACAGCATTTGAAGAGAAATATAAGTTATAGCAATCTCTAATTGCATTAAATAATTATAGGCATTTTTGGTACATAGGATGAACACAGTTCTGTGAACATTAAAAAATGTGTAGTCTTCCTTTCCATTTTGAAGGAATTTGAGAATAAGCTTCAGGATTTCTAAAAACATCATCTATTTTTTTTGTATACTTGCGACTCCGTTTTTAGTTGACATTACCTATGAATTTTCAAATGGAATATATCAAGCTGTAATTAGACATTCTACTCAAAAACAAAACAAAACAAAACAAAAAAACACCATATGTCTTTCTTGGATGTCTTTAACTGGAAAAAAAAAACCAAAAAAACTTCCTTTGTTTCAAAATCGTGCCTTATTTATGTCATCACTTTCTCGTAGTATGTACAATTGCGAACAACTATTTCCAAGGATGATGCAGAGGTAGAATAAAATTAGACAAAAACAAAACGAAACAAAACAAAACAAAAAAATCCCTCTTACAAGTGCTTTGAGAATTCATTTAGAATTGATACTCTTTCCATTGAAGCAGAAGTTAATTAATTAGTTTCAGAAAAAACAGTTCAAATATCCCACAACTTTTATGTTTTCGTTGCCCTTTTTTTTCAGTGTTTTAGTAGACAGTGTAAAAAATAAAAGAAGTTTCATTACTTACATACATGAACTATATTACGTATTTTATATGTGACATGAGACATTTCCTCTTCACTCAGTGCTACCCAGGGATACCAAGTTTTGATATCCTCAGTCTCTACACATTATAAGAAACATATTCACTTCAATTGGCTGAAAAGATATTTAACATCATACCTCTAATAAGAGGAATTTTAAATAAATTCTTATATTCTTCTTCCTATTCAGTTCACACACATAGATAGGGGATAAGTTCTATTTAAGGGTTGTGGTAAATTGACATAAAGATATCTAAACCATGGTCAATACATAGAAGTCCCGTCTGACAGATGATTAAGAAATAATCAAATGCTTAAATGGCAAATCTAGTGATCTTTATTATAAACCAAATTTATTTATTATGGAAAAAAAGAAGGATATTTAAGTCAACTTCTATTACGATTTTGCACATCATCTGTCTTCCCAATTGAAATTGTAACCTTAGATAGGAAGCACTATTTTCTATGGAAAAGTTCACACACACACACACACACACACACACACACACACACAAACAAACAAACAAACACATGTGCACACACACATTTGTTTGTTTGTTTATCTATTTTTTAAATTTAATTTTAAAAAAGGGGAACCAAAATGAACTTGTGGCCATCCAAGCTGATCGATTCCCTTGGCTGGCCAGTAAGCTTGAGAGTCAGCAATGTCAAGAACTGATCATCAAGTCCTCAGAGTAGAGAGGAAGTGTTCTAGAGTAGAAACTGCTAAAACTAGTCAGATGATGAACATGATGCTCAGAAGCTCTGGGATCTCTGGTTTGAAACTGAGATGTAAAATGAAGGAAAACAGCAACCAGTGGAGCTTGAGAACAACTACGGAGCCTGTCCCTCACAGGCAGATCATGAGGAAATGGGTAAGAAGTGTAGACTATGTGCTAAATAATAACTAGATTTCCATTCAATTAATATTAGTATTCATCATTTCAATTATGTAAAGTCAACTTTTTTTTTTTTCCAAGACTAATAGATGTGTGAGAATACACATGTACAGCAACAAGAACAACAAAGATTCTATGATTTTATTTTTGTGATATTTTTTTTCCTGAGAGTCTTGTTAGCAAACCTCTTGTCATGGAGCGTTGCAGGACTTTGAAGTATAAGAAATATGGTCTAGGTAGCAGAGAAAGAAATACAAGCCAGTAAAAAGGATGAGTTATTTGGAAACTGACGGGTGAGAGTAGAAATGAAATTAAACCCCCAAATCAATTGTATTTAGATCAATTTTGTTTTGTTTTGTTTTTTTTTAATTAAGCTGTATTCCTACTGATAGACATTATTGAGAACCTGAGTTACTGGCAGCATACCGCTTTACTTTACAGCGAAAGATTCACAGACTTTCTAGGTATAAACTAGATTAAAAAGAAAAAAAAAAAAAAGTGTTTTCTGATGTATGTTTTTCTTTACACTTTCTTTCAGTGTTTTCACTTGCTACAGCACAAATAGCAGGGTGCACAAGGGCATAGGAAATAAATGTCAGCTTAGTTCATACCAAGCAAGAGTATAAGGATAATACTGTTACATTGATGCCAGAGGAAAAAAACTGGCATCCACATTTACTCTGGTGAATGGAAGAAGAGATGGAAAATATTTAATTTCACAAAACAAGGAGAGGTCGCAACCTGCAAGACCTGTAGTTTGCATATGCTCTGTCAAGAAGCCTATTTAGCATCAAAGTGATTATGTATAAATATATTCAAATCTTTGATGTGTTGTTTGTTTGTTTGTTTGTTTGCCATAATCTGGTATGGTCAGTCATACATAAAGGTGAAAATAAGGCCACAGCTTCTGAACCTACTTTAAATCCAATGAAAACCTTAAGGAATTTAAGAGCAGAAGAATTACAGAACTGCTACTATGTTGAATTAAAACATTAAAAGCTGGGGTTTTTTTTTGTTGTTGTTTGTTTGTTTTTAAATCTAAAATGTCATATGGCTATTCCTGAGCTGAAAATATATTGTTGTACATGGCAAGTACAGCATAGTGGCATTAATCACTATCTTCCATTTAAAAAAGTGAAGCAAAACTAGAAACAAAGCAAATGAGAAATAAGCATTAAAAACAAAGAAAATTGGATAATCATAGAATCATAGAATGGCCTGGGTTGAATAGGACCACAATGATTATCTGGTTTCAACCCTCCTACTATCTGCAGGGTCGCCAACCACTACACCAGGCTGCCCAGAGCCACATCCAGTCTGGACTTGTATGCCTCCAGGGATGGGGCATCCACAGCCTCCTTGGGCAACCTGTTCCAGTGTGTCACCACCCTCTGTGTGAAAAACTTCCTCCTAAAATAATAATCCTCAGATATGTGCTACAGAATCACAGCTCCACTTAGGCACAACAACCCAGATATGTTGACAATATTTCTAATTTTTTGGAGGTAAGCTAGATGCAGGGAAGTTTCTTTATATGAATCAGGAGATGAAGAAAGGAGGAAGTGGGAAAGAGAAAAGATCTGTTGAGTCAGAATATTTTCGAGTCAACATTTTGTTTTCTTCTTGCATCAATACTTTCAATTTGTTGTCAATTTGCTGTAGTTTAACTTGGCAGCCAGCTAAGCTTCCCTTTTTCCCTTTCTCTCCCTCTTTCTCTTCCCCATTCCCATTCCTATTCTTATTTTTTTTTAGCTTCTTTTCTTCAAATGTCTTTCCCTTCAATTAAATTATCTACTCTTCAGTCTGAGTCATCTCCAAGTACTTTACTGTTGTGAACTTCCTCTTTCTTCTCTCTTATTAAATTCCTTTGCCTTCCAACTCCTGTTTACTCATTCTGTTTTGTTCCAAACTTTCCTTGAAGAATATTCCTCCTTGATTCAGGCCTTTTCTTCCTCTCATCATTTCTCTCCCAGCCTAAAAAAACCCCTCTGCCATTGATACTAGTCATACTACTGCAGGATGAAAAATTGTTGAATTAGGCAACTGCCTTCACCATTTCTTTTATGCCATCTTAGCTTTCCTTATCGTTCCCTAACTGCTAGGTGAGAAGCACCAAGAATACAAACTAGGTACAACTATGGATAGCCAGAAGAAGATACATTCTATCCAGAACAATAGTCACTAAGCACCAGTGCTGAGGAGATGGGTGAAGAAATTGCAACAAAAAAGCATTGCTTCCTATTCAACTGTGCTGTTTGCACATGAGATTTTGAGTAGGACTCTGAAATAATGTAATGATAGAAAAAAAAGGAGAAAGGTCAATTTCAAATACATAAATATGTATTGAAACCACAAATAAAGCCAAAGTAATTTGGAACTCATCTTTCCACGACTAGCTGGCAGTTTGCTGCTTCTCTTTCAGATGATGCTTGAAAAACTGTTCATATTCCCAGCTAAAACCAAAGTAAAAGTTATTTTGCTTCTATTTACAAACTTTGCATTTGTCATTATCATATTACTTTTTGTTGTTGTTGTTCTGCTATTTCAAGATGCCACAGTACAAGCAGTTACAAGTCATACAGCCACTGAAACCAGTATGACTTCAAAAGACAAAAGAGTATTTTAAGATACTGATTAAAATTAGTGCACTGAAGGACCAGTGGATCAATGTAGTGGCACAATAGTCACTGGGAGGTGGTGAGCATGTATTAAGCTCACCAGAATTAAGCATTAATAATATAAAAGAGGAATTAAAATTTCAGAAGTATTAAAGCTAAAAGAAGGCCTGGGAAGGAAAGCAGATCTGATGTGTGGGGAGCTAGGCTCAACTTTTGTGTAGCATGTGCTATAAATTTTTCTGAAATGTACATGACCACACATCATTCAAAAGACCTTTCAACAAGTAAAATAAGCAAAGTAAAGAAAAAATATAATGGGATAGGAAAAAAAAATTATTTGGTTACTCAGCAATAAATTTCAAATTGAAAATTTTAAAGTCTTACTTTGATACAAACTTGCATAAAGTGAAAAATTGCATGAAGGTGGTAATAGTATATAATTTGAGACTGTCACTTCTAACTGCTTTAGAGTTAAAGAGTCATGTGTGGTATTCTAGAAAGTTTAAACTATTATATGAAGCTATTACATGAAGTAAATTTGTCAGATGCTATTTTTTAACTAAGAAATTAGTTTGTGAAATGTAAATTTGACAAATAGAGCATTGTGAGGCTATTACAATGAATTGGGAAAATCAAGTACATGAAAGATATTTTTTAATTTTAGCTGGGAGAAAAAAAAAAAAAAAAAAAAAAAAAAAAAGAGCATCTGCCCAATTAGCCTCAGGAAAAAATCTGTTTGAAAAGACTTAAGCAGCTCAGGATGCAGAAACAAACTCAGTAGCTGTGTGATTCATAAAGCATGTCAGCAAAATGGTATTTTCTCTACATGCATCAGGAGTTAATTTTCCTTTCACTTTCAAGAAATTGTTTTTAAAATTTATAGTCTCTACTATATCATACCCCTGGAATTCCAGTTAAAGATTAGAGTTTTCTGTGCTTGTTGCTGTACATGAAACAGAAAAATTGTGCTTACTTCTGGATTCTGTGAAGAAGTTCAAGGATACTGACAAGGTAAGACAAAGAAGCCATTAAACAGTAGCATTCAACAGGATAAGAAATAGGGAAGAGCATTCTGAAGCACTGTTGTCACGAGGATTTTCTGCAAACCACTCAGCTGTGTTAAGTTCTATAACAGGGACATGAAGAGGGTGACATGATATCCATATGAACTATTCTAAAGCATGGAGGGCACTGAAAGACAAAGCAGAAAAGCATGGTCTGAAAATCACAGGAATGATGAAAGATATTGCTGTGGTTAGACAGACACAAGAATCAGCCTCTCAAGATCTCAAGCTGTAAGAAGTAAGGCTCAAGGTGAAGAAGGATCATGAAGAAACTTGGAAACAATGGCAAAAACGTGTTTGTTGTAATTAAGTGGGAACTATAGGAAATTGAGGAAAAAAGTAACATATTTACAGTAGTGATCAGCAAAACTATCTATGCAACATCATTATGGAAAAATCAATAAAGTAATGTGTTGTGACAATGAAAAAAATATTTTTGTAATTTAAACACAACATAAATAGAATCTTTGGTGAGGTTTCTGTTTCTGGAAATAATGATACTGTTTGCTAGAAGAATTATGCAGAATAAGTCTGTAAGAATTAGATATCTAGACATGTGAAACTAGAGATACTGTATAGATTGGAGGACTAAAGAAAGCCAAAATGATGTTTTCCAGAATGATGGAGATAGGATGATGGATACGCCATTCCTGGAGACTTTCAAGGTCAGATTGGACTAGGCTCTGATTTAGCTGTAGGTGTTCCTGTTCACTGCAGGCAAACTGGACCAAATGACCTTTAAAGAACTTTCCCAACTCAAATGATTCTATGATGCTGTGATGCTATGATTCAATGGACAAGATGGATGCAGAACAAGATTAGGAAAATACAGGTCTCTTTCATCCTCTTTAATCCACCTACAAGTTACACAAAAGCCTGTGGTCTCTGTACCAGTGAAATTGTGTCTGGCTGCATGAAGATCTTGCTTATGTCACCTGAGGTCCTTGTAGAGTAAAATATTATTTGATTTGTATAAAGTCAATAGAATCTGGTTTATCACAGAAGAATATTTGAACCATTGAAATTTTTCAGAAATAAAACACCACTTAATTTATAAGTTGCCAGTCCAAAAGGCCACCTGAAACAAATTCAATCTCTTTCAAATTCAGATAAAGTTTACTCCCTAACAATAGCACCAAAGTAGCACTGCTGGTGAAATCTTTGAAACACTGAATCTAGTATCTGTAATAGCTGTATGGTCTGAGTTCACATTATATAGTTCTTCCAAGTACTTTGTGGATGCATGAAGTACCAGATGTTTGAACAGACTTTCTCAGATTAAAAGCAAATTGTAAACAGAACATTTGTAGTCTCAAAGCTGACAAAAAGACATATCTTAAAATCCAACAAATAATTTTTCTTGTATGTACTTTAATTCTTCTGATGAATATAGGGTTGCATTCCCAGTTTTTTAAATTAAATATCTGAGGACCCATAAACACTCTTTTTTAGGATGGGGAACAGGATAACCATGCAAACATGTGCATATACATACATGTGTACACATACGTGAATATATGTTTATATATTTATACATACACACAAATATATACATATATAATACATATACAAGAATCATATAAAATATCTGTTACATGGATATAAACAGATAAATATACACACACAGTTCCGTGAGCACATTAATAGAGAATTTCAAAATCACACATTCTTTATTAAGTAGTTTAAATCAGATGTTTACATATATATATATTTGTAAAGAAAATGTACTTTCATTATTTATCTCACTACAATTGAGGACTTGTCCCAAATTTTACACATCATTAAAAGATGCCGAGAAAATGAGGTTTATCTCTAACCAATTACGTTGAACATAACAAGACACATTTAAACTGGTCTAAATTCCAACTAGATATCACTTAAATTAGTAGTCATAACCAGTCTCTGAAGATAGAGCACTGACAGAAGAGTCTACACACTCAGAAAATGGCCATAGTCTGATCTGGTAAAACTGTTTAAAGTGTAAAAGGTGTTTAATTTACACTGAAGTTATTGTTTAGTAACCCATATTAAGTTCATTTGCATTTCATTATCAAGGCAGTAAGCACAGTAAAAACTGATTAAAGACATGACTGCAATGACTGCAAGGTTATGGCAGTGTTCAGCCAGTATGCAGTGGGTGTATGCACAGTACATATGAGAACAGAATGAGTCAGAGCTGTCTAGATCAAGAGTTAGAAACAACTAAGCATAATAGATCTCTTTTTCACTTGCCATTATTCACAGAAAAGACTTTGCCAAGTTTTCAGTCTGAGAATCTGATCAGAAACAAAACAAAAGAAACTATTGTCTCCCTGATTGCTAATCCATGGCCACAGTTCCACATACTTGACTGTTACTCGAAGGCCATCTGTACCTCTGAATTATTTGCAGTCGTGATTTCCTTCCCTTCACTGTATGAAGCCAGCTGACCTTGTGCAGCATGCTGCCAACCTTCTGCTTTGGATTCCATTGTGCACTGATCTGCAAAAGCAGCATCCTTGCTGGGGTGCAAGTGGGTTCTCCTGCCTCTGTGACTTCTGCCACCATGGACAGTAGAAGCCATGAGGTTTCCCTTGGAAAACAGAATCCTCAGAATCTTCAGCAACTTGTTTTGTAAGAGTTATGTCAGTTCTTCTTTGAAACAAAACTTGATCTGATTGCAAGCTCTATAACCAACTCTGCTTAGCCCAGTTCTGTCATGAAGGTTATCATGAGTCTGAAATTGCTTATGAGTAGGACATTCAAGAACACTTTTGGAGCTTCTTAAAATGTCTATGTCTTCTTATATTTGCCCTATGTTTTTTAGTGCAGCTTTCCAGTGCCTTCACAAGACATTTGCTAGTAAAGATGGAATAATTTTGGCATAAAGATTAATATGGTTATAGATAGTAAAGTATTTTCAGATTCTTCCACTCAACAGCAGCAAGACAGCTGCTGGATTTTAGAATCTTGTCAGTCAGCAAGCCCTGTGAAAGAAACATGATGCTGCATGTTTTTGTTTTTGTTTTTCTCTACACTGCCAAATGAGCAACTTATATTCTGTATTTAAACTCCATAATTTACCATGTCATAATTAAAAGTACCACTTCAGACTTCTTAATGTCATCTACATACATTCACAAAATCCCACAATTTCCATCGAATAATGCAAGCATTTTAGTAGGCCAAGATATTTGTTGATAATGTTTATTAATAATTTGAAAGATAAGTATAATCACAAGGGTTTCTGTTTCCTTGAAGTGACAAGCTAGTGTTTTCCCTCAGCTGTACACAAATTTGCAGAAAGAATCTTTACAGGTAGGTCTGTGATTTTTTTATCTCTTCTTGAATATTTTGAAATTAAAGCCATTTTATAAATATACAATTCATAAATATACACTTTGTAAATGTACAATTATAGAAAACTATATTTTACTTTAGCTAGTGTATCCAGACAAGAATAGCTATCTATCAAACACTATCTGTGCATTCCACTTCCATATTTCAATGCTAATAAGCAAACCAAATTCCATAAAATATGCTAGGGAAAGAGAATAGTTTCAGTGCTTAATAACCAATTCTATTAATTGATTTATTATCTAATCACTTATTTTATGTTCTTTATCACACCAGAGAAATATATGATGAAGGATAATACATGAGTATGAATCATATATATCCTTGGATTAGTAATCACTTAAATATAAGTAAATAAATAAATATTCATTTTTAAATTAAAATTGTAATAATTTCAGGAACTAAACCTTCACTTAAAAATAATAGGACAAATATGAAAATCAGGAGTCTGTCCTCTGTCCCTTCTCCCCTGTGAACTGACACAATGCACACACTGACATATAAAGAAGAAAAGATCAGAAAGTTGATACAGAAATACATACACGGTTCTGACTATTCCTTTCTAAATGCAGTTTCATAAATCTGTTATCATTTTGTGGAGGGAAACTTTAATTTAATAACATTACCAGCAATGTTCCCCAACAAACTTCCATCAAAATCATTAGAAACTTGCAAAGCTTATGTCATAGCCCCTCCCATTCCTGCCTGAATATCTTTCAGATATATATATAGTCTTTTTCAGACAACAGCTAGCAAAGTGTATGTCAACAGGCAAAAGTCATCTAAGTCCTGGTTTAAAACTTCTCTTAGGAGAGCAGTGGATGTAGTATATTTTGACTTCTGCAAGTCTTTTCAAACTGCCATCCATAGCATCCTTGTGACGAAATCGAGGAAGTGTGGAATAGATAAGCGGACAGTGAGGTGGACTGAGATCTGGCTGATTGGCAGAGCTCAGAGGGTTGTCTTCAGAGGTACAGAGCCTGGTTGGAGGCCTGTATTTAGCAGTGCTCCCCAGGTATTGAGTCCAATCTTATTCAATATCTTCATCAATGACCTGGATGAAGGGATAGAGTCCATCAGCAAGTTTGTAGATGATACAAAGCCGGAAGTAGTTGCTGACATCTAGAAGGCTGTGGTGTCATTCAACAAGTCCTGGACAGGCTAAAGACTTTGGCAGAATGAGTTTGGCAGATGAGGTTTAACAAGAGCAAGTGTAGAGTCTTGCAACTGGGGAGGAATAACTGCGTGCATCAGTACAGGAAAGAGTGTGACCTGCTGAAGATGAGCTCTGTGGAGGAGGACCTGGAAGTCATGGTGGCCAACAAGTTGGCCATGAGACAGAAGTATAGCCTTGTGGCCAAGAAGATCAGTGGTACAGTAGGGTGCATTAAAAAAAAAAAAAAAAAAAAAAAAAATGCGGCCAGCAGGGAGATGATCCTCCCCCTCTACTCTGCACTGGTGAAGCCACATATGGAGTTCTGTGTCAAGTTCTGGGCTCCTCAGTTCAAGAAAGACAGGGAACTACTGGAGAGAGACCAGCAGAGGGACACAAAGTGATTAGGGACCTGGAGCATTTCCCTTATGGTGAAAAGTCGAGAGACTGGGGACTCTTCAGACTGGAGAAGACTGAGTGGGAATGTCATAACTGTTCATAAATACCTAGAGTGCGGGAATCAAGTCAGTGGGGTTGGACTTTATTCAGTGGTATGCAGCAGTAGAACAAGGGAAAACGGACACAAATTGAAACACTTTAAGTTCTATACTGACACAATGAAGAACTTTACTGTGGGAGTGGGATCGCACTGGAACAAGATGCCTAGAGAGATTGTGGGGTGTTGTTCTCTGGCGCTATTCAAGATCTGTCTGGATGCTTACCTCTGAGCAGAGGGGTTAGACTTGATGATCTCTAGCGGTCCCTTCAAATCCCTACAATTCTGCAGTTCTGTGATTCAGAACAGATGCACTCCATGGTGGTCTTCCCCAAATCTTTCTCATGACAGAGTGATTTCTATTCTCCATGCTATTAAGATTCAGACTTATAATAAGTTCCAAAAAGCAGCATTCTTTGTCAACATCTTTTCTCCTTCTGTACTGGAAGACACAGTTTTTCCTTATAAAAAAATAATTTAATTATATTTGTCAAGGTGACTAATTTCTCTGATTTTCAAAAACAACTACGAATAACATCTTTTCTGCAAGACTGCAACACCTAGCCCTGCTATTGATTGTCTGAAGAACAGCAAAGTTATTCCTGCCTGTGGAAAGGATGTTGGACTAGATGATCTTTAAAGGTCCCTTACAACTCAAACTTTACCATGCTTCTCTTATTTGTTGTATTTCAGCACTTTGAGAAAATGCCTCTCAGTAAGCTGAGATGGAATAGATGCTGATTATTTTTGTTTCACCAGATAGCATACTGGTGTGATTCAGAGTTTGATGTTGACACAGATTAGTTGAAACAATCACGGTAATTTACAACAAGCTAAGGATGTTAGCATCTTTGTTCTTAAAAAGTGTCTGACACTGACAGTTGCTTAGCTCTTGCTGGAAACCATGTCTAGCTACTTAAGCAACAATGGTACACTCTTATTTTTCTACCATTTTGCTGCTTTTCACATAGGAGAACAGTCAGAGTGGCAGTATTCTGATTCACGTGTCATCAACATAACTCAAAGGAGAATTTATTTTGTGGAATCTTTACCATGAGTTATTCTGGAAACAGAAAACAGCAGCCTCACTTATAAATTTTGAGTTGAATATTCATGGGTGGTAGATGGGACAAACTTTTTAACTTTTAAGCTAAAAATAGTTGATCCAGGAGCATAGAAAACATGACAGACACTGAACTTCAAATACCACTCTTGCAGAGACACATTTCATAGTGGGAACATCCTTTAATGTTGACACTGTCTGCTTTCTCCATTTAGACTATCTTGGAGCAATAGCAAACAGCTGTAACTCACGTTAATGGCAATAAAAGCAAGCATTTCATTGAAATGCCTGAATGTATCTACACAGAAAAGTTGGAGTGCCAGGGTGGGAATTTACTGCACAGTAGCTGGTCTACACAGCTGTTCTGCTCTACAGTGAACATCCTAGCTGCATGTTAAGTAGGATGCTTGGTGCACGCATGTGAGGCATTTTATTCCCCTTCAGATTCTGAGCTATCCATCTCAAAGCTCCCTGAAAAATAATAACTGTCCTTTGAGTTGGTCAATAGCAAATCTATTCATTAAATCATTAAAATACTGGAAATTACTTTTCCTTTTCAGTTTCATTTTTTGATTTACAGCAACACTAGGCATTTTCCATGGTATGTAGTAACTTTGTGGAAGTCAGGAAAATCTTAATCAGCATTTTTGCAAACGATCTGTTGTGGAGGCAGAGGAATACCCATTGCTCATGCACAGTCAGTGTCTCAAGGACTGTGTTTGTATCCAACCAGTTGCAGGTTCAAAAATGCTTCAAATATATTGTTACTGCCCCAATACAAATCAACCCTATACTTGCAAACAGGTCTTCAAAGGGAGTCTGACTTCTGAAAGTAGTCACATAATTATTCTGCTGACTTATTCAGGCATATTGATTATATTTATTGATTTATTTATTGATTTATTTATTTACTGTAAAAGCAAATTAAGGCCTTTGAAATCATGTACAAGTAAAATTCATTTGATAATATGGAACAATTTAGGTTATGAATACATTTGGAATCATCTTCTACCAATTAGTTAAAGACAATACACTTCTGTTTTGCACTTGTCACTTAAAAGGCCAACTGAACAGATAAGAGAAGAGCTTTCAGAAAGAAAATTCCTGTGCTCTTTGGCACTAAAAGTATAGAATCACTAAAGAAGCATAATTTCTTCCATCAACCTATGTGAACATAAGGACTTACTTCATTGATCCAGACCACTTCTTGATCCAGGTATCCAAAATATGGAAAAAGAGTTACATCCCAATAATATACCTCAATATGTATGACATCATGGTGTAGACAGAAAGGAGTAAGAAGAGGATCAGAATAAGAAATGAAGGAGGAGTTCTACTTAAGTATGTAGTGAGTGTCTCCCCAAAAATATAATGTTTGTGAACTAACAAGTAATAGTGACCTGATTTGAATGTGGCGCAACTTCTGTAAAATGTTAGGTATGTCTCTGTAGGACAACTGAGGAGCTGCAAATGTGCTTGTCAAAGAATCTTAGAATCACAGAATCATTAAGGTTGGAAAGATCGCTAACATCATCTAGTCCAAACATCACTGTCTGCGACTGCTCTAGACCATATAATGCATTGCAACATTCTTTTCTTGAAAACCTCCAGGGACATTGACTCAACTACCTCTCCAGAAAGCGTGTTCCAATACCAGAACACTTTCAGAGAAGAATTTTTTCCTAATATCCAACCTGACGTCCTCTCAGTTCAATATATACATTTAAGCATAGATAATTGTCATGGTTATCTAGATCAATCTATGCCCGTGACAGGGACACAGTAGGCCTGTGGGCCCCCTGGCTCCCAAAAATAGGAAGGGAAAAAGGAGTAGGAAAATGGGAGCTGGGCTCAGAGAGGGAACAAAGAACAGAGCAGCGGCAATGATCTAAGGAGGAAAATTTATTTTACTAACTATGATATCAGAATGCAAGATAACACAATATAATAAGATCTAATTGAAATTGAGGCTAATAAACCAAATAAAATGAGAAAAAAAGTTTCTGAAACTGGAAGGCCTACTTGAATGAAGGTGCACAACTTGGAAGCACACCCACCCCTCTGCCTGGCAGTGAGAGTGTGACCTATCTTCCTTCTCTGACCGTGAGGTCCTCTGGGACACGTAGTTCTTCTCTTTTGAGAAGCAGGTATCTGGAAGGTTGCCAATCTGCAGAACTGGAGTATTAACCCTTTAATTACCCGTGCTGTACATGATGTTGTGATGTGGAATACCAATACCAAAATTACAAAACCATGACAATAATGATATGTGAAAATAGGCAAGTTTTGTGAACTTAAGAAAATTTTTTAAAAAATAATGGATTGCAGCACCTGCCTGTACACAGGTACTCAGCAACCTGGAATAATCAAAAACCCTTTGTAGCTAAAGTAAATTCAGTGCTGGCATAAAAGAAATGTCAATAGCAAGACTTCTTGAATCCTTTCAGAGACAGCTATCAACGTCATTTAGCTATAAAGAAATTTTACATGTTTACTTTTCCTTCTTTAATCCAGAAATGGGATAGACACTGCATTTCTAAGATATGCTCAGTACCTGGCAAGGTTGGGATTTAAATTCTAGATTATCTTAACTCATATAAAGGAATATCATCAGGATAAAAATGAAGAAGATCAGAATCACCAAGATTCTGATCACCAAGATCAGAATCACATTCAGAATCACCAAGAATCATAACAAAATGTTAACAAAATCTGACATTTATCCTTTAATTTATATGTTTACATTTCACTGACCAAAGCAGTCCAGGTTGCCATGTTCTGCATGCCAGATATAGCATTTGGGAGTTGCTGTGTAGGGCACATTCAGAGTCACATGAGACAAACCTTTCTCCTAGTTTTGTTTGCCTGATTTTCTATAACAGCGTCTGGGAACAAGACTGCACTCAAGGGACATGGGGCCAGTACTTGCTCTGTAGCTGAATCAGTCTGGGTATGGTGAAAAACTACACGTAGAACCGAGATCCTGTTCTTTCATTATATAATGACAAATTTTTACTTAGACACATATTGAAACATATCTTTAGGATAAAATAGGAATTATCTATATGTCCATACATTCAGTCCCATATGAGGGACTCATGATTCACTGATCAAGTAATTTTTTCAAACCAAATTATGCATAGGTGTCAAATAATGAGCAGTAAAACAAAACAAAACAACAATAATAATAATAAAACAACCATAACATCAACAGCCTTGTCCCAAAATGGTTTATCTTATGCAAGTGAATTCAAATTTTGTTTGTGAAATATAGTCTAATGATCTATTGCATCTGGTGGTGTAGAAAGTCCCACTTTATATTTTGTTAAATGTCATAGTAACATCTTCCTACAAAGTATCTTCTTGCCAAAACAAGATAGTCATGTGTTGGTGCATTTTGTTTTATACTGTCTCTGGTGTATTTCATGCTTTCCACTATCAAGAACATACTTTCAGAGGAAAGGGATAACACTGAGGAAAGCCTTCAAGAATTATAAACAACTATCAAGTGCAATCAAACTGTTGCAGTAATTTTCTTAAAAAGAGTTATGTTAGTTCACTGTTAAAAATATACCAATTGATCTACTTGTAGAGAACTCTTGAGAATCAATTGATATCATAATGTTATTTTCAGTTGCTTCACATTCCATAGTTAAGAAATAGGGTTGGGTTTTTCTTTGTAACAAACTCCCCCCGGAGATCTTTTTTCTCTCAAATAAATTCTATTTTGTATGTAATGATTTTATGGATACAGTCGGTGATGTTTTCATTCATTCTATATTTTACAGTTCTTGACTAAATTGAAATGATATTGTGCAAATTTAATTTTATATGCATATCACCACCATGTTCCAATTCAAATGGAACTGATTAGCAAGTCAAACAATAGAGCATTTCCCAGCACACAGATAAGACTCTGCTCTATGCAAGTATGTTTGCAAATGTCTCATAATCTTGAATTTGAGTTTTAGAAACCTACAGTCAAACCTCCTACCTACATCTGTGAACAAACACATAAGCAACTGGAAGTCTGTTTAAACCTAGCAGATGGATGGTCCTTGCAGAAACAGATTGCAGGAGAGGCAGTGTGGGATGCAGCGCCATCTCTTTTGAACTTCAAACTTGAACAGCCTGAGAAAAAGCGGCCCACAGTTCAGGCTCCACATCTTGTTTTTGTTTGTTTGTTTGTTTGTTTGTTTGTTTTTGTTTTGTTTTAGAGGAAGGGGAATTCTCTCTCCCACCCCACATCTACAAAGTCATTTTACTCAAGTGTATTGATTTATGTTCACCTCCATTATGAGCAAATTACATCCTAATTACATCCTAATATTTCCAAACTGTGGGACATGCTGAAATGCCCATACTTTGTGAAAGATAAAAATATGCTTATGTCTTGTTTCTGTGGAGGAGAGAGACAGTTCTTGGATTTTATTTCTTTACAATTGATCACTTTCTTTTACTTGGGGATGTAAAGACACCACTGTGTTTCAGCCTGGTTTGACTGTACTTCTCACTTTTTGCAAAGGGTGGTGTAAGCTTAGAATAGAACCTTTTATGAGATAACTGCAGCATTATCTGAACTAATTTCAGGCAAAGAGACAGGTAACAATTGCATTTCTTCCTTGCTTATGTTTATGGGACTGTCCAGTTCTTCCTTGAATTCCTCCATATATGCTTATGTACATTCATACAAAATTCTGCATTTTTTTCTGAAAATCTCCCCATTATTTATTTTTGGGCTCGGCATTATCCACATTCATTCTGCCTCTCTCCTGCCCACAGAATGCTGTACATTCATTCTCAGCTTTTCATAAAATCATTGCATAGTCTCTTTACATGAGTGCATAATTCACTGTCTCATCTCCCCAAACTTAACCTCAAACACTGTGATAAATTCATAGTAAAGAGACAATCATATCATGTAGGACCACAAGGAATGCAGTCTTTCCCTATACATCCAAATCTGTCTTACTCAATATGTTGTAAAGCAATACAGCCTTATTTCTAAGGCCTTATCATGCTATAATGAGTCTTTAAGGACCCCACTTTCAATCCATATAAAATTTAAGGGAAAAAGCTCATTTAAATGTTTTTCCATTCCTTATAGTGAGTAGATGAATAATTAAACTGACAAAACTGTTCAGTTTTCCATTCATATTCTGCTTTTTAAATATTGAAATCCTGTTGACTCATGCTGGCAGTAATGTCAAGGACAAAAGGAAAATTCTGTTCTAATAATTCATCAATTCACTCACAACTATTATTAATACCTCTGTTTGGGACATTTGGGTATTTATAATGAAAACAAAAGCTGCATATTTTTTTGTTTTATGTTGGTGAAAGATGGCTGTAAAATCCTGCTATATGAAATTCATAGCATTTTTATGCCAGTTACATGAAGTAACTATATAACTGATGAAAGGTAAAAGCAAATAAAAAATAATTCCCATGGTGTATGTTTATTTATTAAATAATAATAATAATTAATAAGATACATTGTGGCTGGAGTTTTTACCTGTCTTCTTTATCACTGTGAAAAGAAACATGGCACTAAAATTTCTTGGTGCCTGGAAAGCACTTGTTGAATAAAAGCAAACCACCAGGGTGGTGGTTGAGTCACCATCCCTGAATGCTTTTAAAAACTGTTTGGATGTGGTGCTCAGGGACATGATTTAGTGGAGAGTTGTTAGAGTTAGGCAGTACAGTTTGGTTGTGGTTGGACTTGATGATCTTGAAGTTCTTTTCCAGCCTGAGCAATCCTATGATTCCATGAATTTGAGGCATATTATCTAGAATTTTTTCAATATTTATATTTGCACACTTTTAAGTTCTCCATGATCTATAACAATTGCTACGTATATTGCATATATATATATATATATTACTTCTAGCAGAATTTTAGTAGTATTTAGAGCCAGAAAGTGAAAAGAGACAAAAATGTAGGTGATGTTCCAAATTAAGTGGAAATGGTAGTCTTCTATGATGTTTCAAGTTTTCTGATGGAAACATTCCTATTGTGTTTATGTTGACTGACTCCCCTTATACTTACACCTGTACCTATTTAGAAGAAAGCTCATAGTAAACTCATAGAAAAGGTGAATAAAATTAAAGCAGAGTTAAAAAGAAAATGAGTGAGATCTCCAAAGTAAATCCTGTGCTCTTTAATTATGTAGCATGCAAAAAAAGAAGTTGAACACAAGGATTATTACAATTTTTTATTTATTCTTGACATAAAATAAAATTATCAACAGCAGTCCTCAATTATTTTTTCCATTGCAAGTCTTCCAGAATAACATTTCAGAAAAGTCCATCTTTTTTTTTTTTGTTTGTTTGGTTTTTTTTAAACTAAATTAATCTCCCTGTTTCTATTGCAAGCATCTGCATGTGATTTTAAGACTCAAGAAATATGCCATTCATTGATCCAGAACTGGCAGAGAACAGTTCTCTGCTACCTCGTACCAAAGTTTCTCTGCTCTCACCTGGCAGAAACTTATCCATTAGTGGGTTATTTTCAGATCATTAATTCCCAAGGACAAGGACTATGCCTTTATTTGTTTTTGCAGTATGAAGCACGATGCAGAAGTTCAAAGTATATGTAGTAATAATAATAGAAACAATAATTAATGATATGATGAAGAGATGTTTATCCTTCCTACTGTCCTTATTAAGATTGACAAAAAGTTGGTAGCTATTTATCTTTAATCACCTATAGCTTTTTCAATTGCAGTTATGTGGAACTTTCACTCAGAAGGGAGGGGCAATGAATGCAAAAAAATGCCTTATCTGAGGCAATGGGCACAAACTGAAGCACAGGTGGTTCTCTCTTAGCACTAGGCAGTATTTCTGTGCTTTGCAGTGCCATAGTGCTGGCACAGGTTGCCCCAAGGATGTGAGGTCTCCTCCTTGGAGAACTTCAGAAGCTGCCTGGATGTGGGCTTGTGCACCCTGCCCTGAGTGTCCCTGCTAGAGCTCCAGAGGTCTCTTCCAACATCAGTCATCCTGGAATTCTTTGATTCTTAATTTTACCAACTACTGAAAGAATGTAGGCCATGTATTTTCACCTAGTAATTTCTGGGGTGAAAATAACTGTTCATACCTTGTTTGTAAATGAACATTATGAAACCTAATAACCCATGGCAGAGCATTAGTCTACTTTTAAGAATAAATCTATTCTTAAACAGAAGATTCCTAGTTCTGGAAAACACACTGCATATTCTGATATACTGTACTAAAGGATTACCCATCCTCGACATTTAAAAACTGTGTCTTATTTCCAGTTTAATTTTTCTACTCTCAGCACATTTATCTTCTCACAGTTTGAATCAAAACAACCCCCAAGTTGCTCTGAATATGCAGGTCTGATATTAATAGCACTATAAACATCTTGGTTGTCAGTTCTGTAAAGTGGAGTGGTTGGGAAGGGGAAACAACCTCATAGCTAAAACGTCACTTTTTTCCAGTTTTAGAAAATGAAAGATGATAGGTTTTGTCTTGTGATTTTGAAAGAGTTCAGTCTCAGTGAAGTAGCTCAGAATGATATTTTTGGCGGCTGAAGATATGGCCTTCTAAGAAGTTGTGTATTAATATCCTCAGGATTTTAAGAGATTCCCTGTTGTGTTATTAGGTAAGCTAAAGACACTGTATACATATTTCTGTGATAGTATGAAGATTCATCTTTTTAAATCTCCGCTATGGAAAGCCTTCCACTGAACTCAAAACATGTTGTTTTACTGAGTGAAAAAAATACTGGTAAAATACTATAGGATTCCTGTTGATATTAATAGAATTATTTGCATATAGTCCTAATTTAGTCTTGTAAACATGAACAGGATGTTTAATCAAACCATAAGATAATTTATTTCTTTATGTTTCCCATGGGTGATGTGTTAAAGTGGATGATTTTCAGGCACAGCCCAGGTCATTTCAGTAATATTACTCTCAGATAAAAACAGGTACCAAAGCACAGTGAGGCAGAACAGCTTAGACAATGCTTCTGATGTTGGCACAGAAATTTTTGAACAGGCTGCTATCTATTCACTATATCAGAGATAGGGATAACTTTAATGTTTGTTAATTCACATTCAGCATTGGGGACAAACTTTTCCTGTTTTCCACATATTCCTTGCTACTTGCTCAGCAATCAACACAAATGAGGACTCCAGAAGACACCAGATCACATGATAACAAGGATATCTGCTGCCTGATGCTAATGAGGACGGCTAAAGACACACTTCCTACCCAGAAGGGGCTTATGCCTGGTCTTCAGCATACTCCTTCTGCCTGCTCTTAACCATAGAAAACTCAGAAAAAAAGGAGGGAGGAAAATCAGAGAAAAGATGAGAAAAAAATAACAGAATCACAGAATCATAGGGGTTGGATAGGACCTCTGGAGATCATCTAGTCCAACTCCCCCACTAATGCAGGTTCTCCACAACAGGTTTGTACGAACTTCATGTGTTGCAGTTTTTGCCTGTTGCCCCTTGTCCTGTCCGTGAGCACCACTGAAAAGAGCCTGGCCCCATGCATTTGGCTCCAGATATTTGTAAATATTGATGTTATCCCCTCTCAAGGATGGTAGAAAAGAGAGAAACGAGCTGCCCTGCTCACAAACAATTGTAAACTGAAATGGGCTTAATGAAGGCCACCTACTTGGTGTCTCTGTCCAGGTGCTGGCAGCAGGGCCTGCAGTATGGCCTCTGTGAGGAGAGGCTGGGGCTGCCTCTACCAGACACAGCCAGTCCCAGGGCAGCTGGCCAACATCTCCCCACCCATGACTGAGGAGGGAATAGTTACTGGGAGAACTGAGGAGAGGCTGAGGAACCGGGTCTTGTTCAGCCTGGAGAAAGGGTGTTTTCAAGCAGGGAGGTCACTGAGGAGATGGATCCAGGCTCCTTGTAACACTGCATCTCAGGAGTTGATATGAAAACAGATATACACTGAAGCAGAAGAGATTCAGACCCAATGAGGGAAACCAGGAAGAGGTTGTCAAGGGTGGTTGCCTCCTTGGAGTCATTCAGGTCCTAGGTGGATCAAATACCGAGCAAGGTGGTCTGACCTCAGAGATCCTGCAGAGACTAGCTTCAGAGCAGGTAAGATTGCACTGGGCAAGGGATCTGGAGTCAAAAGGCCAACAAAAGCTCTGTATAAGGCTTTTTTGAAGCCAGCAACAGTGCTGTGCTTGTGCTGGGAGGCTGACAGCTTGTGGGTGGGCTATTGAGTGATCAGGGGGTGGAGCTGGCATATTAGCAGCACAGTTTAAACACCCTACAAACATGTCATCACCTGCCCTTGACCTTGACACCTAGTGATAAGCTTTAAATAGCCTCGGAGAAAAGAGCACAGCAGGTGAGTAACTGTTGTTGCTGCTCACTGAGAATGGAGAGGTTCAGTGAGTGAGCACAGCCTGCATTGGGCTGCAGCTGCGGGAGGTGAGTCAAGTGGTGAGGAGTGTAAGTGTTGTCCCTCTTTGCTCAGGAGACCGGCTTTCCTCTTGGCGGTATCTGAGACCACTGGCCTAAACATGGTAAGACAGCAGACTTATCCCAAGAAGACTGTGGCAACCCACAGAGAGGGCCTGCCCAGAAATGTAGCTGTTCTGGCCCCTGCTGCAGAGAGTGTCTGAGCCTGCTGCTGCCTGGGGAGGGTAGCAGGGATTCCACCGGTGTGAGGAGGTGGTGGCAGAGATTCCACCTGTGTGAGGTGTGAGCAGATGGATGAACTGCTCAGCCTGGTAGTGGAGCTCAAGGAGGATGTGGAGAGACTAAGGACTGTCGGGGAGCATGAGCAGGAGATTGACTGGTGGAGTGACTTGTTGGCATGCTGGAGGGAAGGGTGCCAGGGAGATATGCCCAGAAAAGTGGTTGACTCCCTGCCCTGTCACAGTCGGACAGACCTGGAAGATCAGTAGGGCTGGAAGAGAGTCCTGAGTCAGCATCACAGGATCCCCCCTGGCTGCCTACCCCACTTCCCCAGCTCCCACTAAGCAACAGGTTTGAGATGCTGGAAATTGAAGGGGAGGTGTGTGGGGAGGTAGGTGATGGAGGATCTGCCTAGGAGGGAGCCTAAAGCAAGGCAGTCACCCCCACACCTTGAAACTGCCTCTGTCAGGAAAGAAAGAAAGGTGGTTGTGGTGGGCAACTCCCTTCTCAGAGGAGCTGAAGGCCCCATATGCAGACCAGACCCAAGCCTCTGGGACGTGTGTTGCCTTCCTGTGGCCTGGGTCAGGGGTATAACTAGAAAACTCCCAGAGCTGGTTAGGTCTACTGATTATTTTCCATTACTCATAGTTCAGGTGGGCAGTGATGAAATAGCTCAGAGAAGCCTGTGAACCCTGAAAAGATTTCAGGAGTTTAGGTAAACTAGATAACCCCAAGCAGTGCTATAGGCTTGGGGCTGAGTAGCTGGATGACTGTGACGAGGAAAGGGACCTGGGGGTGTTGGTTGATGCTTGGTTGAACATGAACTGACAGTGTGCCCAGGTAGCCAAGAGGGCCAGTGGTGTCCTGGCTGGCATTAGAAATAGTGTGGCCAGCAGGAGCAGAGAGGTAATCATCCCCCTGTACTCAGCACTGGTGAGGCTGCACCTTGAGTATTGTGTTCAATCCCTCAATGCGAAAAAGACATTGAGGCCTTGGAACATGTTCAGAGAAGGGCAACAAAACTGGTGAGGGGTCTGGAGCACAAGTCTTATGAGGAGCAGCTGAGGGAGCTGGGACTGTTCAATCTGGAGGAGAGTAGGCTCACAGGAGACCTCACTGCAATCTACAACTTCCTGAAGGGAGGTTGTGATGAGGAGGCGTTTGGCCTCTTTTCCTAGGCAACAAACAGAACCCGAGGAAATGGCCACAACTTGTGCCAGAGGAGATTTAGATTAGACATAAGGAAAAACTTTTTCTCTCAGAGAGTGGTCAGGCACTGGAATGGCCTTCCCAGGGAGGTGGTGAAGTCACCGTCCCTGGCAGTGTTTATGAAGTGTCTGAATGAGGAGCTACAAGATATGGTTTAGTAGCTTGTGGTAGCAACAGTAATGGGAGGACGGTTGGACTAGTTGATCTTGTAAGTCCTTTCCAACCTTGTGATTCTATGATTCTATGACCCAGTTTGGAGCAGGAGGTTGGACTAGAGGTTCTGTAATTCAGACTGTATTACAGACTTATAGCAATAGTTTAGAAGATAAGAGACCTCCAAATTCTCCTTCCACTTTTTTAGGTCAAGAAACATTAATAAAGGTTGTATCTTCTTTTGATGACTTTTCTAGTCTGTGAAGATAATTCTCTTTTAAAACTGCTACCCATGAAATCAAGGTATAGAACATTGAAGTTACTACATTGTTAATCTGAAGCTATGGTTGCTTTCCAGAAGAAAACTTTTGTGATCCACTAAATGTAATTCTCATCCCTTCAAAAGAAGTTCTCTTAAGCATTCTTTACAGTCAAATGAATTCAAATTCTTCCTATGTTCCTATGAGTTATGAGAAGGTTCAATTGTGAATAGGATTTTTTTTCAGCCTACAGTTACAATTCTCCACAGTTAGATAGTATAATTCATCTATATCTATGTCTGAAGCTGAGCAACTGCTGGATTTTAACTCCATGTGCTTTTTTAAATGTCTATTTCCTTTTTGTTACTTCCATGTAACAGAAAAATCACAGTTAAGGAAGATATTTGATTCACAAAGACATCAAATGAAAAGTGTTCTCCCATATCATTAGAATGTGCTTTATTCCTTTTTTTTTTTCCTCGTTTCTGAGGCTTTCTTATATTTCCTAGATTACAACCAGTCTAGTGAAAGAAGGCCGTGGCAGACGTCTGAAAAATGAAAGAACTTGGTATATGAAATTATTTTAGACTTAAATAATGTGAGCATCTTTAAATATATTTTTTAAAAAAAGATGCTATCCAACTTTACTTTCCATGACAAATCATTTAAAATGTCCAACTGTAATCATTATAATAGTATATTCATTTTTATATACAGTGAAATCATTCTATTTTTATAAAAACACTGTTGCAGAAAATACTGACTGATTCTGCTCTAGGGAAATATATAAAAATTATGGATCTCTGTTGTCATTTCAAATTCCTGTATTGAATGCTTGATTAGGGAAAAAAAATTCTGAACATGACTTTTCATGTGACTCAGAACTTTAAAGCTGTCACTGGATGATGGATCCATACTTGAGTCTGGTAGAATGCATTGTAAGCCTGTTTTATGTAGAGATTATAGCCATAAAGCAATTAGAATACGTTATAATGGAAATAGATTTCTTGAATGTTTAAATCCAGTGTGAAAAGATCTGGTTAAAATTTTAAAATCTCTTTAATAGAAATGAACTAGAAACTGAAGATGTAAGTTTTTCCTTAAGAAAAATAGTAACTGGATCAGTGAAAGAAGTACATCACAGAATCAAATGAGGACTGCTCTGAAAGTAATGCCTCCTATTTTATTTTGTTGGCATATGACATCAGAGATAGATGTTGATGGTATGACTGTTATGACAGTAGCATTAAACTTTT
Source organism: Gallus gallus (assembly GCF_016699485.2). Taxonomy (NCBI): domain Eukaryota; kingdom Metazoa; phylum Chordata; class Aves; order Galliformes; family Phasianidae; genus Gallus; species Gallus gallus. Next base: position 123,528,098 of record NC_052533.1, on the reverse strand, counting down.
GCCATGCAACAGGTAGCAGAAGGGGGAACTCTAACATGGAAGAGGACATGAAGCTGAAGTGTGTAATTGAAATCCTCTGTGCAGAACAAAATGGCATTCATTAACACTTGCTGAACACTTATGGATACTAAACAGTGGAACACAGTGAGGCAGTGGGTGATGCACTTTAGGAGTGGCAGGAATGATGTGAGAGACTAGCCATGCTCTGGTTGGCCATGAACAGCTGTCACATCACAAAATGAAGAGTGTCTTGATCAGCTCTTTTATGTATATTGGAAAAAGTGCATAGCTACTGGTGGTGACTACACTGAAAACCAGTGTTCTGTAGCTGAGAATTTGCTCTATCAAATACTGTTATTATGTTCTTCGTATCTGTTTTAGTTTCCATGGAAATAAAAACAGGAAAAATTACTTTTGGAGTGACTTACATGGAATATCCTGAGGCACCCACGAAGATCATCTAGTTCAACTTCTGGCTCCACAAAGGACCACCCAAAATTCAAACTATATTTCTGGGAGCATTGTTCAAACATTCTTGAACTCCATCAGGCTTGGAGCCATTAAGAAGTTTTTCCTAATACCCAACCTAACCCTTTCCCTGAAGAAATTCCATGCCATTCATTTAGGTCCTGTCACTATCATGAGGAGAAGAGATCAACACTACCCCTATGCTTTCATCATGAGGAAGCTGTAGGCCACCATGAGGCCTCCCCTTGGTCTCCTCTGTGCTGAACAAAAGAAGATGACAAAGATGCACTTTGTACATCTTGATCTGTAGACCCTTTGTTATCTTCATAGCCCTCTTTTGGATGTTCTCTAATAGTTATATGTCCTTTGACTGCCAGTGTACACTGTTGACTATTATTTTAACTTTCCATCTTTCCTTGAGAACCTCCAGATCCCTTTCCATGGGGCTGTTCTCCAGCCTCTCATCTTCCAATATGTACATATATCTAAGGTTGTCCCATCCTACGTGCAGTTTCTGACAGTTGCTCTTGTTAAACTTCAAGTGGTTGGTGATTGTCTTGCCCTCCAATATTTAAGATCTCTCAGCAAGACCTCTCTTATGGGAGTCAACAGCCCCTCCCAGTTTAACGTGCACCATCAAACTTACTAAGTATATTTTTAAGTCCTGCATTTAAGTCATTTATGGAATCACTAAAGATACCTGGTTCTAAAATGGAGCCTTGCAGAAATCCGCTAGTGACTGTTTGCCAGCCTGTGTAACTATATCTGCTATACCCCTTTGAGCCCAACCCATCAGTCAATTGTTCATCTATTGCATTAAGTTTTTGCCTAATTGTGTGCTGGACATTTTGTCCAGGAGGATACTGTGAGAAACAATATCGAAAGCTCTATTGAACACAAATATCTTACATCAGCTGGCTTCACTTGGTCAGCTAGATGGGTAACTTTGTAGTAAAAATGAGATTAAGTTGAGTTCTACCATCGTGAACTTGTGTTGGCAGTGACCAATTACTGTTATGTCTTTTAGGTGTTTTTCTATAATTCCCCAAATAATATTCTCCATAATTTTGCCTGTCACTGTAGTGAGAGTGATATATTCTGGTATCAAAACTACAATTACATTCCTAGATTTATTTTTATACAGCATCAAAAAGCAGCAAGACTGAGCTGCCCTACAAGGGAAGGGAAGCTAAAGATACGACTTTTGAACTGGGTCAATGAAGAGACTTCTCATAGCTGCTCCTCAAAGAAGTCTACAGCTGCCTTACTAAGGGTTACACTGTTACACAACATCATAACAGTAACACCCCAGCAAGGGAAGGAAGAGATTATGGAGCTTGTTCACTGATGCAGCTTGACTTCAGGGAAAGACTTGAAGATATAATATGCAACAGAAAATACTGGTGGATCAGTTTCCATTCCTGCACTTGAGAGTTCAGGTTGTAAGTACATTCCACCCATGTGCTGTGGATTAGTACCTTCAACTGGCTACTTTTTTGATAAACTACAAAGAAAGTCATGATAAACAAAAAACATTATCCTGGCACCAATTATAAGATGCTATTCTAGTCATTATTTATAACTGTTTATAGGAGTGGAGACTTATCTTAAAGGCGTAAGTCAGGAGGACTTGTAGATAACATGATGGCTGTTTTAAGACTTTGAAGACATGTTCAGAATGGCTCTTCCAGTCTTGAATTCCATAGCCAACCAGACTGGCTGGAGCATGCCCTAGCTCCCATTTGCTGTTGACCTGAGAAATTCTACTCTTGGAAGATAAATCATAGCAATGAACGGGGTATTGTGAGCAAAGGGAAATGTACCCACAAGATCTTATATCATCAGAGTCAGGACATGTATCTGAACCTTGAAATAAGGAAATCCACTCCCAAGTCAACATTAAAGTACCGTAGTACAGTTTTTTTGGTATCTAAGTACTCAGCTAGATTTACTTGACTGTTTCATTCACCTACTATTCCTACTCTTCATTAGATAGCACAGATATACATACTCCATTAAATTAGTCATGTCTCTCGTGTTTCAGGATGAGTAAGTGTGCTGGATTTGGAAACCACAGCACAAGTTCGAGAGCTCTGCACACCTGATTCTCTTATCAAAAACTCTGAGACAGACTTTATCTTAGTTTCATATACCTTCCCTGCTCTTGACATAAGTTGAAGCTGAATCTGCGTATCTAGGCCTTACGAAAGAAATAGAGCAAGTTTTTCTATTACTAGGTATTATAACATGACCGTAGTAGTCAACAAAGAACAATCAGAGAGCTCAGCGGTGGTTTTGAAGAATAGACTGACTGTTAAAAAATTGCAAAAAGGCTATAATAAGTATCATCTTCCTGGAAAAATATTGTGATTGTTACAATTTTGGTTTAGTTATCCTTATAATAATTTAAAAAAGTACATTTAATTAACTGTGTCAGACATTCTAGTAAGTCCTGTGAGAAACAGTGGTTCATATATGACCTATCTGAGCAACACAGGTAAATATGTTGGGACAGACTTCAGACAGAAACAAACAAACAAACAATCAAAAAACAGAATTACAATGAAGAGAATATTGTGGGTTCTTATTTGGTCACAACCTATTTTGTTTTAAATGGTATATTCAAATTAATCATTTGATTGAGATGTTCTGATTCCTTTTAAAATAGAAATTAGGGAAAGAATGGATACCTGCCTCCTTTTAGTGAACTTTGAAAATTTCTCTTGGATCAAAACTACATCTACTTTTGAATACGGTGTTCTTCACACGAAGACCGAAGGAAAAACTGCAGATATTCAGAATTGTCCACATTATTCTAGTGGACAAACTGTGCCCATTGTGCATAGAAGGGAAATGATCTCTTTTACTTCTGATATTCATTGTGATGTTTCTGTTGTTTTTCATTTCAAAGGAGCACTGAAGCATAATGTTCTTTAAGAAAGTCCTTATGTAACAGAGGAAATAAATGTAACCCATAGCCAGCTGTATCCTACATCTGAACAAGGATTTGGGCATTATTTTTCAGAGAGTATTTCAGGTAGCTTCTTCTGAACTCTAGAAGGTGTGTGTTTTCCAATCCAGTAAAAGGCTTCATTTTAGCCCTAAGTATCTTCTTTGATAAATATGATAAACTGTCTTGTCCTGCAACAATCAGTTGACTGGATGGCATCACTTTTTCATTGTAGAAATATATACAGTCCTTCTAAATAATAACCTATACCACTGCCAAATTTAAGTCCTGGTAGATCACACATATTTTGTCTTTGAGATGAAGTTGGGTTTGCTCCAATGGATTTGAGATGTTAAAATTAAAGATGAAACTCCGAGCAAGACTGACATTTTGTACTTTCATACAGTAATCAGTACTTCATTGTAACGCTTCTCATGTCTAGTTGTTACGATTGCTTCAAATTGCACTTCTGCCATGATAGATCAAATGTAGTTATCCATACATACAGAAGTGTTTTCGTTCTTTTGTTTCCAGACTAAAAGTTAGAAACATGTCAGATACTTAAGATGTGAATACTAACAGTAGAAAGATATATTAAAAATAGGTAACTTAAAAGCTGATAAATAGCTCTTGGTATCTGTTATTAAAATAAAATTAAAGTTAAAATTAAACAAAAAAGGAAATCCTGGAGTTTTCTTTTTATTATTTGTTCTTATAGATAAAATTATGTTTTCCACTTAAGACTTGATGTGACTATAATACTTCTGTTCGCATATATTCTTGTAGCATTTTACATTTTCTTTTGATACATAAATACGCATTTCCTTTCTTTTGTTTTAGAATATTGTAAAAATAGAATCCATAAATAATTCTGGCTATTGCCACACACCAATATCGTCCAAACACTGCTGGAGTGTTTCTTTCCTATCATTGCTAGTACTCCCTATGAAGCTGGGTTATTACTATATTGCTTCATCACAAACTAGTTCCAGCTGTGATATGCAGAGCATAACATTTAATTCAAAGATATCTTCTTTACATTTATTTATTTATATATGTTCTCCATAGTTTTCTTGTATCATCTACACAGTACTTATATAGTACATTAGAGTACTTATCTGTCTCACCCCTCTAGGCTTCAAATCCTGCAATAAGGGAAAACCATTCTTATTCATTCTAATGAGGCATGTGTAGGCCTCATTGCAGAACACATAAATTATTTGACTTGCCATCAAATGAAAAAGATTAATCTTTTCAACTTGGCTAATAAAAGTGTAATGCAAGTTAAATATGGGTATATGTATGTGTAACAGTATCTGACGTATCACAGTGTAATGCTACTGGATGATGTCTTAAAAGTTTTGTAAAAAGAGATAACCTTTAAGCCCATAACATTCTTCCATGGTCTTGGAAAAGCAGGAGTGCTACTGAACTTCCAGGTTACAGACATCCAAGCATAGTTTCTCTCACTGTTATTGGTAAGTAATTAGTCGCAGTTTCTTCCAATAATGAGTATATGTGCAGGAAATGGGATCTGAGCAGTGGAGTCTATATAGGTGAGCCAGAAATAGATGTGAACCCTCAAAGACTTCCTCCTGTTTTGGCCCAAAAGTGGTGTTACTGATGTAAAAGTCATCACAAATGCTGACTGTGTCAGCAAAAAATTTAAGCTACTCATCAGGCTGGCTGACACTACAGAGAAATTCAAGCAATTAAATTCTATGATCTATTAAATTAATTTATTAGGTGGCAATCTACCTATCAAATGCCATGTTGCTATGCCAGACGTTAGCTGTTGCAATGATAATAGAATGCAGCTTGCTGAATCCTTCTGTACTTCAGGTCCTCTGGCAATTTAGACATCAGAGCATCAAGAGGAGGCTGAAAGTGGCTTGGAGCCAAGACATAATTGATGAGGCAAGTGTATAATAACAGAATCTCATCAAGAATGTAGAAATCTAGTGCCTATGGCCTTGTTTTCTTCTTAGGTTATTAGAATGCGCAGAAAGTTTGAAGCTTACAGTTCTGGAGAACAGTATTCTCTGGGTCGGTTCACTGTAAAAAATGAAGCTCAGACAGCAGCAGAATAAGCTTCTTTTTGTTGCTTTGTAATATGATCAACATCAGCTCTTGTTTAAATATTTAATATTATAAAATATTTTCAAGGTAAAATTACTTTCTCTCTTAAACTGATGCTCTTCCAAAAATTATACTTCACTAAAAAAAAAATCGTTTTTTTTTTTAATTTTTCCAAATAGAGCAGAATACCTAACTATTTTGATTGTTAATTTGCTTTAACAGAAGTGTAGAAAATGATGAAAAGATTAACAAAAACTTGAAATGTATTGGAAAGATGAGTATATACCTGTCAATGTGTTTTTTAAAAAGGCTACTCCTGGCAAGCAACACCACCTTCTACAAGAAAGAATAAAAAAGAAATAATAATAATAATACTAACAAAACTCCAACAAAAAACAACAAACAAAACCTGTTAAAACAAATATAGGATTTTAGAAAATTCACATTATTAAAGGATAGTGGTACATTGGATTTGGGGTTATGTTTACATTATTGCCTGTACATTGCCTGTTATGTTTACGTATGTTTCTTTCAGACATATGAATAAAATTAACACTGTAATATATAATAGTTTTGTAGAGATTTAGAATTTGTAGATCATATAGTACTTGTATTAAACTTTTTTTTTTTTTTAATTGCAGTAGTAGCTATATAAAAATCAGTGGCATTAGTAACATATATCATGGACAGACAACACAGTCAAATTTACTACCTGTGTACATTTGTGTATATTCTAATTTTGCTCTCTATATATTTATACATATAAATAGGATCACAGAATGGTTGAGGTTGGCAGGGACCTTTGGTCTGACCCCTGCTCAGGCAGGGCCATCCAGAGGAGAATGCCAAGTAACGTGTCACTAAGATGAGTGGTGCAGTTGACACTGTCAACCAAAGGGACATGGACAAGCTTGAGAAGTGGGTTCAAGTGTACCTGATGGTATTCAAGAAAGCCAAGTGCTGGGTGTTGCACTTCAGTCTGGACAATCTCATATATTAGTTTAAACTGGGAGAACTCACTGAGAGCAGCCCTGCAGAGAAAATTCTTGGAGATGCTGGTGGACAAAAAGCATGACATGAGCCAGCAGTGTGCTCCTGCAGTCCAGAAGGACAGCAGTATCCAGGGCTGCATCAAAAGAGGGATGGCCAGCAGACCAGGAGAAATGATTTTCTCCTTTATTCTATCCTCTTGAGGCCCCACCTGGAATACTGTGTCCAGGTATAGGGCCTCCAACACGAAAAAGATTCAGAGCTGTCGGAGTGGGTCCAGAGAAGGTCATGAAGAGTATTTTGAGAAATAGCATTTTGTAGCTGAGCATTTGCTCTATCAAAACAGTGCTATTGTGCTCCTTGTATGTGTTGTAGTTTCCATGGAATTAAATAGGAAACATTATTTTTGGAGCAACCTGCATACTTAACATGTAACACATAATATACATAGACTATATAATAAATACATAACGTTGAATATACTTGCATATTTTGTACATATTAAACTTATCTTAAAGACTTGCTACAGGTCATTTTTTACAGATTTAAACAGGCTTACAAGTGCAAAATCTTTGGTAGTAAAGCTGTGAAAATTTTACAAAGTATTTAAATATTTCTTACAACATTTCTTAAGGAAGAGACAGAGATACCTGAGATTTTATTTATCTTCTTGATACAGAGATATGAAAATAACTACACTTTATGTAGTCTTATTTCAGTACTTGAGTCCTCCTCAAACAGAAAATCAGCAAAAGTAGTTTTGTAGAGAGGTATGGAGATATGTGATCATGTAAAATCTATGACAAGGAATAGAAAAATATTCACAAGATAGTATAAGAAATAGTCATTGTAGCATTCTTAAAATTGCCAACATTTCTTTGCTACCTCTATTTTCTTATTATATTGTAGTTTTTGATCCTTTGGCTCTATCTTTTGAAATACAACATTTTCTGTCCCCAAAAGATTCCAATTTAATTAGACAAGAATCTGTTTAAGACTTATATTAGTTATTATTAATAATAATTGTTATTATTAACACAAAGCAGATGCAGTAATATCAGCAAACTGTTACTTACTGTAAATAATTCCTGTGGATGATAGTATACAAGGATGGCTAAACTTAATGGAAAGGAAAGAAATAGGAAAAGGGGAGAAGCTATGGAGTGGACATGGGTATAACAGGAGTAGAGAGAGGTGAGTAAATGAGATTTAGGGGAAGAAGTGGGGAAATTGTAGAAACAAAAAGCCAGTTTGGATCTGGGCTTAAAGGTCTGATAAAAATTCTGAAAAGTCTTCTGAAAATCCTGACGTCATTGTTTTGTATTGGACTTTGTTAGGCTTTGTGCTTTCCTATTGATTCTAAAGAGTTAGAATAATTTCTCTTTGAGGGAGTACAGGCATATCCAGTCAGTAGACCAAAGAAATAGACAGATGCATTCTGTACTCAGCATGTTCAAATTTGAGCATTATGAGATTTTCAGAGGCTTGAAACTCAGCTATATATAAGTACCTTTTTGTATAGTACCATTTGTATTCTGTCAGCTAGATTTAAATTTTCACTCTCAAATATAGATTTAAATGGTATAGTTATTTAAAATTTATTTCCCTTGCTACCATTCTAAAATAGAACTTTATTGATATTTAAGAGGAAAAATAGCATGCGGTAGATATTTCACAGTAACTAGTGAGGCTCAAACTCTGACCAGATGTTGTAGGTGACTTTTTTTTTTTTTTAAATAAATGGAAAATGCAAGGTGCATCTTGCTGTAGACAGTGCTGCAGCTACCAGCCATAATTATATGAGAATACATAAACATATACTTCACTTTTTTTCAGTTTCTAACAATTAAGTTCTTAACTGAAAATAAATCAGAAACCCCGAGTCTGATTTGCCTGGCCTACAGCCTTTTCTTCTAAATAATAAACCTGCTGTGGAACCAAAATTCATTTTGGTGCATGAATTCAGAAAAAAGAAAAACCTCTGAGCCATTATGTTTTCAGTTAGGTCTTACTACTCCCTTTTTAAAAATCTATGTCATGAAAAATGCATTGATCTTATGTGAATAGATTTAGAGAAATTATTGCAGTGAAAACACCAATATTAATACTCTTAGAGTTAGTTTTACTTTAATTAACTGTAAGATATAGGACCGTAATTTTTATAAGGAGTTATTTTAATCAGATAACAACGCAGTATTATAGTTAATATCCATATTTGTGCTTACGGTATTATTTTAGGGTTATCAGAGGTTTTGCTTTGTCTGCATTCTGGAAAACCTGAAAGAGAGTCCTAGAGTCCTCTGATATTAATTCCTTTTGTTATCAGACATATAGATGAAGGCTTGGTTAATCCTGTGCTTCATTCTGCAATACGATGTTGAGGCAAAGCACAGAAAATTGCAAGCTGGAATCAAACTGGGGTTGAGGTTACTTATGTAAAGAGTTTTCAGAAACAGTATATAGGCAAATCTGTTAAGAAAACTCACCAGGATTTCTCCTTTGTCTTTACAGAGAACCTTGTATAATTTCCCAAACTATGTAGAGTGAAATAGAGAAAATACACTGTCTCTAAGGATGCTACCATACACATATGGAAGAAATTCTCTGTTACACAGAATCACAGAATTGTAGGGCCAAAAGGGACCTCCAGAGATCATCGAGTCCAACGCCCTGCAGAGGAGGCTCCCTACAGCAGGCTGCACAGGTAGGCATCCAGGCAGGTCTTGAATATTCATCTCCAGAGAAGATGAGTCCACAATCTCCCTGGGCAGCCTGTTCCAGTGCCATTACTAGTAATAATTACTCTTTCCAAATCACAGAAGTTTGATTTCCAAGTTGTATCAGTCTTTAATTCATCTATAAGATAAAGTAGGTGAATACAGCGAATTGTATGGCTGGTAAACTAATGGCAAAAAGAAGAGCAAGTTACAACATACAAAATGAAAAAGAACGAAATAATCCAAGTATTTCAAATGTTTGAATGCTAGCTTCAACAGTATGGAGTAATTCCAGAATCATTTCACTTATATGTACCTTTTATTCTTATTAACAAACATTTAACTGCTTTTTGTTTTTGAGATTATTTAGCTGATGCTGCATTACATGAATTAGTTTTACTGTGCAATTATGCTGAAATCACCAAAGTAAAATTCCTGTGAGCTTTTTGTTTGTTTTGTTTTGTTTTCTCAGTGTTCTAGTCATTATCATCCTTATTGACTTGTTTATTGCTCCTTAACGAACTCCTTTGTTAGTTGCTCTAATCACCAACTTGCACCATAAAAGACTGGGAAACTAAATCTGATTTCTCTTTCCTGCTTTCATGATGGTGTTACTTTACTGTTTTTATTTGAACACATCTTGATTTCTGCCTGCTTAATAAGATAATCAATTAAGTGTGTTAGATATCTTTTTACTTACTGGTGTTAAGATGCTGTCTTAGCCTCTTTCTAAACTCTTTCCAATTGGATTGTATTCTTGTCATTTTATGAATCAGATTAACTTCCTCTGTTGGTGTACTCAGCAAGACAGCATCATTCTGATTTTATGATTCTGGACTGGACTCTATTACAAAGCCTTCAGCAAAGTCCAGACAAATTACATTAACTTTATTAGATTTCTTCACCAAACTAGTAGTTTCATCAGAATTTTGTCATTGTCTTAACATGATCTGTTCTTTATGAAATTGTTTTGCTTATCACATATAATGTCCTTAGTTAAGTACTCACATATTGATTCATTTACCATGCATTCTAATAAATAATATAATAGTAATAATCTCCCATTTTTGTCCCCACCTCCATCTTTTTGTCCCCTAACAGAAAATTGAAATTTTATCAATCACACTTATTAACACAGAGAGTTTCAAAGCTGATTCCATGAAAAAACATACATGCAAACAAAACAAAACAAAACAAAACAAAACAAAAACCCTACAATAAAAGCATATTAAAATCTTTCTCTGTGATTTCACAACTGTTTTTATGAATTTGTTGGATTTTTACATTAGTGCTGTTATTATACTAAATGTTACAATAATAATTTTTATCCTCAGAAAATGAGTGATTATGGAACAGATTTCTGTTTATTCATGAAATAGATACTGTGTGAATAATGGGAGCTGACAAGGACTGCAATACTGCAGTGCTTCATTGCTATCAGGACTACTTGGAATAAGAGTTATAAATTGGTTATAAAATTACTTATCAAAAGTAATTTTCTCCATATACCTTCATGAGTCATAGATTGTTTTTCATGCAAGTGTTACAAAATTCTCTAGTACTATTTATTTAACTTTCTTAGAAAACTTAATTCTAAGTCAATTAAGCAATTCCCTTCTATGAGTTTAGAAATGTACAAAACTGAAGACAGTTGTGGATACAGGGTAATTGATAGTTGGAGGATGCCATTTTCTAACCCATACAGTACTTCTCAAAAGAGAGTGAGTTGCTTCAACTGCTCCTTTACTTACATAAATATATACAGGACAGGCAACAATGAAACATTTGAATGTGTATGTAGAAAATGTACCACACAATAAGGAATGTGATTCTAATAATAACTTTTCATGTTGTTTAATACTCTTGCTTGTCAAATGAGTTAAAAGTCAATGTCTCATCACAGTACATATACATTATATACATGAAAACACATACCTCCACTGATGTTTGCTTCTTTTAACCTGAGGATCAGTGATTAGGCATTTGGATCTCTGCAAGAGTACCAGAAAATGTGATTACTTAACTAACTGTGGAGGGTAAAGAATAGGGAAAATAGTAAAATGCTGTCATTACAAAATTATAGGTTTTGATTTGACATGACATTGAACGAGCTTATGGGAAAATGGAAACTGATTCAAGATATATATGAAAAATAAAGAAAACATTAGAGTCAGAGTTGGGGAAGAAAATCAATGTTATATACCATTTCACTAAAAAGATGATCTGCAAAAGTATATTCAAGACAATTAACACAAAAAAAATAAGCTACCATAGGGGAATAATACAGCAAAGATGAACAGAAGATCTTTATCTTACTTAATATCCTTAAAGAGCTCACAAAGAGGTCTTGAAAATAATCAGAATTGCCTTTGAGAAGTCAAAGAGGATAGTTATGGTCCTGGAAGACTGGCAAACAACAAATACAAAAGCATATGAATATATATTAGACTCTTAATTCAGGTATCTATATTAGGTAATTAGTTTCTCAGGTGCCAGGTTTACCCACAAGAGAGAGATATAGTTTCCCAGGCAGATATGGAGAATAATTTTAGACTTCCTCAAGTAATACTGTGCTAAGCATTTTTTTCATTTTTTTTTTCCCTCCATTGATTGTATATGAAGCTAATCCTGGCATCTAAATGAGATGTCTACAATTATGTGTAATGCAGTTTGAATTTCGCTCATACAGCCTGCCTTTCAAGGAGAAAGGATTGGGAAGAAAAGCAACATCAGACCTGTCAATTTAACTTGAATTCTTCAAAAGAAAAAATAAACTCAGAGCAAAAAAAAAAAAAATCAAACTATTTGTAAACACTAAAAGTAAAGAATAAGTGAGGAACAGTCACTTTGCTTGTCAAGAACAAATCATGTCATGTCAGTGTAATTTCTTCCAGTGACAGAGTGAGGGGTCTTAAAGGTGAAAGAGAGGGAGTAGATATCATACACCTTGACTTCAGCAATGCTTTTGAAAATATCAAACTTTATATACTCATAGGTGTGCTAAGGACATGGTCTAGATCTGGTCTAAAGAGAATTACTAACGTAAATGCAATACAACCTATAAAATATATTCATACATTAATTACCAACATATCATTCTCATACTTAAAGCATACATCAAGATGAAGATATATTTGCTATATCCTATGTGCTTAGATATATTTATTAGAAACATGCAGAGTAGGTTTACTTATTTCTAGTTGACTACTCAAAGAAGAGTCTACAGTTGGATTAAATAGAAATACATAATGCCCAGTTGAACCCCTGTTCAAACTGGTAACTGCTCTTAACTCAGTAGTCAGTATTAGAAGGTAGAATGCCCTCTGTTCTGGTAGAATGTGTTATATATTTCAAAAATGATTGTCAAGTATCTTAGATCAGCTGCAAAGAAATGGCTAATAAGTTATGTTTCTGATGACCACTGTTTTCTTTAATGTTGTTGGATGTAAGGATTGACCTAGGATAAGCTCCAAAGAGCAAATAGTTGTGTATCTTTTCATTTTCTGTTATTTCTTTTCCAAAGCTGTCAATATTTAATATATATTTAATGTACCTAAGACTAAAATGTTATGCAGATGTGTGGACTGCTCTGCATTAAATTTTTTCTTTTTTTTGTTTGTTTGTTTACTTTTCTTTTTCCTTCTTGTTACCTGAAAACAATTCTCACAATCAACACAATCAGCCAAAAACTAAAGTAATATAACTTACTTTTCCCTTCTAACTAATGAGAAAGAGCGAATCGCTGATAAACCCTTCTCAGGAGATGGGTAGTTTCAGCATACAACTCCTTTAACATTTTTGTTATGTCAAACAAATTTTTCTGCTCTAAATTTCTTCTGCTTCCATTTTTATAAAGCTGAAGATGTCAAGAGAGATCTAGTTCAGAACTTAATAAAGTCTTCACAGAGTGGAGAAAAGAACTTAAAAACAAAAATGAGAGCTTTCAGTTCAGCACTGGCAAGTGTAAAGGTTCTGCATTTACTCAGAAATTAATGATTTCAGGAAAAAAAATTGAGGATTAAAAACTTTGGCAGCAATCTGTAAGAAAGTCTGAGCATAGGTATGTGAGTAGGTAGTTAGCAACGTATCATTATGATCTGACAAATGGTAAAAAAACAGATATATAAAAAGGAACGCTGCTTCCCAAACATGTTGCATTCTTCTTTTCTCCATACAAGAGAAACATTTGAATATTTTATTAAATAAAAAAACTGACAAGTATGAAGTAACAGTGCAAAGGAAAACTGTGGCAATAAAGAAAAACCTAGAAACCATGAACTGTGTTATTTAGGACTAAAGATTACAAAGAGACAAATGCTAAGTCTTCATATTGATGTTTGAAAAAGGCAACAGGGGATAATAAATTCTTAAATCTCATAAAAATTGTCAAATCCCATAGTGAATAGGAAGGGAATTGTTTTATTTCAGATCTTGCAGACTGGTAAATTCTATCCTGTATTTTGGAACAATAGGAACCCAGGCAAGATGCTAGGGACAAAGAACTCTCAGTCAAGAGACTCTGGCTATCATAGATTCATAAAATCATTAACTCTGCAAAAAAACTACTAAGACTGTCTAGTCCAACTGTCAACTTATCACCCCCACATCCACTAAATCATGTCCCTCAGTGCCACATTTCTTGAACACTTCCAAGGATGGTGACTCCAACACCCACCCAAGGCAGCCTGTTCCAGTGCTTGACCACTCTTCCAGACAATAAATTTTTCCTAACTTCCATCTTGAACCTCCCCTGGCACAACTTGAGGCCACTCTCTCTCATCCTATTACAAGTTACCTGGGAAAAGAGGCTAACCCCCATTCTGCTACAACTTCCTTTCATGTATTTGTAAGAGAGTGATAAGGTCTCACCTGTGCCTCCTCTTCCCCTGCCTAAACAATCCCAATTCCCTCAGCCACTCCTCATAAGACTTGTGTTCCAGACTCTTCATCAGCTTTGTTGCTTTGGACGTGTTCCATCTCCTCAATATATATCTTGTAGTGAGGGACCCAGAACTGAACACAGCATTTTAGGTGCAGCCTCATCATTGTGAAGTACAGAGGGACAATCACCTCCCTGGTCCTGCTGCCACCTTATTTCTGATACAAGCCAGGATGCCATCAGCCATCTTGGCCATTTGGGTACACTACTGGCTCATGTTCAGCCAGCTGTCAGCTAACACCCCCAGATCCTTTTCTGCCACAAAGTTTTCCAGTTAATCTGCCCCAAATCCACAGCACTGCATAGGGTTCTTGCAACCAAATTTCTTCTGAAATGATTTTCTGCTCTCAAAGCAGATCAAAATTTCTTCCCAACTTGGTGTCATCTGAAAACTTACTGGGGATGCACCCAATTCCCTCATCCAGTTCATCAATAGAGATATTAAGCAGGGCTGTCCCCAGTACTGACCCCTGAGAAACACCATTCGTGACTGTTCACCAGCTGGATTTAACTCCATTCACCACCCCTCTCGTATTTGTTCTGAAAGGCAGGCCAATAAAATAGGTAGCTCTTAGATGTTTTTGAACGTTACTAGTGCATTTATTTCACATACGAAAGACTTGAATGCTACAAAAATGGGGCTTGCAGTAAAATGCATTATTTTTTGCTTTTGAATAAATGCAAAAAAAAAAAAAAAAAAGCTATAGATTTCTTGGAACCAATAAGATAGATCCTTCTTTGCTATCTCTATCTGTAAATCACGCAGTTGTTATCTCTTTCTTACTTGCATGTAGCATTAACACTTCAAATCTATGATGGTATCTCTCCCACAGTCACTCAAGTACAAAAGACATAAATCTATTGTATGAAAATGCAGTAATATGTGTAGGCTGCTCTGCAAATAATGTCTCCTATTTATTTTCATGGAAACTACAACAGCTACAAGCAACACAATACTATTCTGTAGAATGAATTCCTAGTGACAAAACATAATTTTTCAAAATAGTCACCATGATTAGCTATCCATTTTTGGACTTTTATCCAAGAGACTCCATGACATTTGTGAAAATTTGCACCAGCAGAGGTGACCCACTATTGTTGTCACCACTGCTAAAACACACCATCTACCACCCACATCCACTGTTTGGTCTCTATAAACATTCAGAAAACATCAATGAATCATGGTGCATTTTTTTTTTTTTCTGCACAGAGACATTTGATTACACACTCTTACTACATACAGACTTCCATGTCAGATGTCATTTCGTCAGACTCCCCCTCTACTTCCATCTGTCACTTGGCAACTAAATGTAATGGAATATTGATGGAAAGGTTCAACTTCTAGTGCCACACCACCAACATCCACCTCTGACATTGTTGGCCAACGTAACACAAATAGGAGGCATTACTTTTGGAGCAGCCATTGCATATTACTATGGGAAATACTTGACTATCTCTCCACTGTGAAACTCAATGAAATCAAACTGAGATGTGTAAGAAGCATCAAGCAGTTGATGAAGAATATGCTTACATTTCACTGTTTTGTATTCATCATGACAGTGATAGGTTGTACGCTTATCACGGTAGCCTCTGTTAATGGTATAAAAGATAAAAGTAGTCTAAGGCACTGTAGCTGTCTTCTGTGAGTTACTGAAAAACAATTTTATTATTAAATTATATTTATTATATTTATTAATATGCAGTTTATTATCTTTATTAATATGCATTTGTCTGTGCTGAAGAGGCTCCGGACAGTATTTCTTCTGTCTGCCCTGCTTCAGCATTAATATCTATGTCTGAAGTGAAAAATTTCTGTGACACTTGACAACTAACTCCTAAATGTACACCATTATGTGAGAAATGAGCGCAAAAGTTCTGAGAAGAATATGTAAGTCTATATGCAATCTGCTGTGGGAAGTTGATATGGAAAGAAAAACATCCTGTTCTCAACACAACTAGTGATCTTTAAAATGAAAACATTAGAGTGGAAACAGGGAAATAGTTTTCTTTTGGATTTCTGTTCTCTGTAATAGCTGCCAAAAAGAAAGTACCTTGTAAGGAAGAAGGAAACAAATGAGGAACACAGTACAGAAGAATGAAAGCCATTTCTGAAGATGAATTTGAGCCATGTCGCCCAGACATATTTTTAACAGGTCTTCAGTCCAAATAGCTCCAACTTCAAACAAGTGTTGACTGATGATCATTTGCACTATTTGAAACTAAAGTATCAAGAAGCGTATTGTACTTTCAATGGTGACAAAGGACTACTTTGAGTCAGACCAGCATTTATTTCACCCAGATTCCACAGTTGGCAGAGGTCCTTGAGGGATCTCTTCGTTTGTGAGAATATGCAGGGTAGACAAGAAAGCAGGATGCATTAAAAAACAAACACAGACAGGAGGACCTGTATGTGACTTTTGGGTTGAGAGTTCTGAATGTAGATGCTACAAACAAGGCAAAGAGCAGTAGGCTTGTATTATCCATGGAAGCATGAGAAGAGTGTATTTTGATTTAGGGTGCTGACTATCACCTAGATGGAAAAATTTAAGATAAATTCTTTTATTTATCCCTTTCTTCATGTCTAAATTCATTTCAAACTACATTTTTGAGTTTCTTCTCTGATGATTATTTTGTTTTTTATTATATTTTAACATTTTCTTTCCTCTTCTGGTGGACACTTTCAAATTATTGCCTCTGAGTATTCTATTTTATGTCTTCCTCATCTACTAAATTACCCTCTTTCTCACTTTCCCTGCTGTTTCCTCCCAAACTCATTTCCACAGGCACAGTCAATGCATTTTTACTCTTTTTTTTTTCATGTCAGTGTTTGCTGGTGCATTTCATCTGCAAATAACTTCGACATGCATCTTGCTATAATGAAAATGATTGCCAATAATTACCAATTGCAAAGTATCGGAATACAGATTTTCTATCATCCAAAGCAATGATGGAGGATATTATACTTCTTCAATTTTAATGTTGTAAAATGCAAGTTACAAAACATGCTATAGGAACAGAATTTGATTTTACGGATGATTTTCTCTCTTCTCTCAGTCTCTCTCTCTCTCTCTTTTTTTTTTTTTATATATATATATAACAGTAAAAGATGTAAATATACAGGAAATATATGACTGGACCTCTAGAAGTGTACAAAGAAATATCATTCAAGTGTTACATATCCAATCAAATTTTGAAATTAGCTGAACTGATCCCAAGGTCCCAGAGCCATTATTTAGACCAAAATAAATATTGTGAGTAATTAAAAACAAACAAAGAAAGAAAGAAAACAAAAAGAAAACAACAGAAAAGCACACAACAGAAGTGTTAAATACACAAGCGATGAGATGAAAACAGAATGGTAGATTGAAATTGCAATAGCACTAAAAAAAACTTCTGTAGGAAAATCTTTCTACAATTTACTTCCAAGCATTTAGACAATATTGCACAGAAAACATTCATGGAGAACGGAGGGTAAATTTCTCTCTAATATTTTATCAGTCTATAAATATACCAAAATCTGAAAATACAGGTAGACTGAAAGAAGCATGGAGACATGGTGTGCCCTTGAACACAGCATGAGCAGATAGCTTCATTTCCTGGAAGAAATTGGATAAATGATGCTGCAGTCTGAGGGTTTACAGCCTTATGTGTTCAGACTATATTTAATATGGTTGTGAGAAATAATACTGCTAGCTATCTGCATATTAAATGATTCATATTTACATTCCAAACCATATATTTTTATTGTAATATAGTCTCCTGATCTGTGAAAGTAGTATCTCCCCATATACAATTATTTTAATAACTAAAACCAGTTAATATCAATACATTTTGGTAAGAGGAAATGAGTCTCAGAATGACATGTAATGAAACACGTAATACTGACTGACTAGTTCTGGAATGAAATTCAATATTTCTTAGACATTATTTTCAGTAGGTCAGTCACTTCCTCTTCCTCTTCCTCTTCCTCTTCCTCTTCCTCTTCATCTTCCTCTTCCTCTTCCTCTTCCTCTTCCTCTTCCTCTTCCTCTTCCTCTTCCTCTTCCTCTTCCCCTTCCCCTTCCCCTTCTCCTTCCCCTTCCCCTTCCCCTTTTCCCTTCCTCTCTCCTTTTCCTTTCCTCTTTTCCTCTTTTTTCCTCTTTTCCTCTTTTCCTCTTTTCCTCTTTCTCTTTCTCTTCTCCTTCTCCTTTTTTTTTTTTGACATATTCTGACTGCTTAAATTCCACCCAAATATTCTATCAAAAATTTTCCATTCAATAGCTAAGTCTTTATACACTGCTCTTCTTAGCTTTTTGAAATGTTCTCTCCTGTCTATAGAATAACATGAGATTTGTCGTATGCTAGACATCTACTGAAAGAGAATTTGGTTACTCTGTACAGACTTACCTCTACTGAATGATTATGCCTTTCCTACACCTGATTTCTCCATGGACCATACCAGCAAAAGAATTTCAGCACAAAGAAACATCATAGTATGCTGAGGAACATTCTTCCCAAAAAATATTTGTGAAGGTGAAAGATTTACATATTAACTGCCCAGTACTTCTGCTTTTATTAGCCTCTTTTAAAAAATCACCTCTCTCTTTATCTTTGAACTTAATTGAAAATACACCAATTTAACACAGCCTCTATCTAATTTTTTTCTGAACCTCTTAATAAAGGTTGCTCTCAAAAGTAATGTAAATAATGTGTTTACTACAAAATTATTTTTCTTCTTTATAAATCACAAAATCATAGAGAACGTATTTTTAGTTAGATTTCTATTTACTAAAGTGCTATATAGAAAAGCATGAAGAAAGATGTGAATGAAAGAATAGAACTAATGTTTAACGTACTGTATTTCTACAGAATTTCTGGGTAATATTGATAATACAGGGGTGTGTTAGAAAAAGAAAAATAACAGATCTCAGTAGAAAGTTGAAAAAATATAAAGTCTTGCCAGAAGAGTGACTCTGCTCTAGAAGCTCTAAAAACAAACAAACAAACAAACAAAACAACGGTTGTTGTCATCAGATATGCCACTACACTCTTGCTTAATTTCCATCATTACTATTAGAAGTAAACCCCATGCAAATGTAAAGTTAAGTCTTTTCAAAAGTTGTGGTTTACAGTAGGGCATCATTATGAAAATTTCAGAAGTGATACCAAAATGAATGCTATTTAAAATACAAAAATGAGGCAAGAAAATTTCAGTGATATGAATCAATATACCCAGTGGAAATTTTATGGTTTACTAAAATTCTGCCAATATATATTTTGAAAGTCTATATTCAGGCCATAAAACTGATTATCACTGAATGTAGAATTAGATAATGCTTAAAAAGTGTGCAGGGTAGGAGTAATGGAATTCCAAGAGACAGAATAATTTCCTACTTAGATAAGAATAACAGTTGAAATAATCTGAAGAAATATGAATCAAAAAAAGCAATGCTATACATTGCTTAGAATATATGTGCTATTAATTAACATATAACCTACACTTCCTCTAATCTAAAGATTTCTATTTTTATTTATTTATTTATTTAAGAAACACTTTAGACAATTCTGTTTTTCTATTTGCTTCCACTTGAAAACTGGGAAGTAAAAAGAACAGTAAGCAAAAGCCCTAATTCCCTTTTTTCAAAGTATTTTTGACTAGAGAGTGTCAGTAAACAAAATTTAAATAGATGCCTTTTAAAAATCAAATTTAGATTACAATGAATTCTTCAGAAAACCAAAGAAAATTAGCATGCATGTAGAATCTCTAAGTGTAACCAAATCAGAAAAACTAGAATTAATTAAAGCAAGAATTCTATTTAATGATAAGCCTGGAAAGACTTGCTTAATCAAATGTTATGCAGAGTCAGGTAATAATTATCTGGAATCCTGGATGTGTTATAAATCTTCACCTGCTTGAGAAAAAAAAATGAAGAGTATCAATTGGACAAAATGCAAAAGCAGAGAATTATCTTTCTCTGAATTATACTCTGTGGGCATCATAACTTGTAATACTGCCCATATCTTCCAGTAATTGAAATCCTGTGCAGAAAATAGGGTATTAAATAATGTCAATGATATATATATGTTCCTGTACTCTGAGTTGGAGATTTCCTGTCTTTTTGAGCCAAACTAGTTACAATGGACACTAGCAAATTAGAATAATTTTATGGGTCACTACCTAAATGAGTTTTGCTGCATGACAAATGGGTACCTCCAAAAATTACATAATATTATTTCTTACATTATTGCTGTTATTATTATCATTATTATTATTACTATTATTATTAATCATTTATATTCTGATGTTATTTAAAAAAACTGCAGAGCCTAATTATCTATAAATAAGCACTGCTTTACAAATAAAGGGCTTAATGGGTTATAATACCAGTATAAAAATATTGTTAAAATCTTTCTGAAGAAAGAAAAAAAAACTAGCTCAATTTTTGAGGTATCACTTATGCATAAAACAAAAAGAACATATGTCTACACACTTAATAGTCATGAAGGATAATTTTCTTATCTATTTCTTTTGAGACACAACATGACATCTTCTTTCTGATCTCACTGATCCCTAAAATTTAGTCCAACATATAAAATTCCCAAATATCAACATGTCTATTTTTGTGGGAAAATGTAATATGGTTCTAAATATTCTTGATCTGCCATAGCAAAGGACCCCACTTTCTGATCTTGAGTGATGGGACAATATTACACAGGCAATAATTAAAGATGCTGGAAGAAATATTAATTCAATCCTAATACTGAGGGATCAATTTTAGTTTCGCTTTCTTATCTTGAGTTACATATTGCAGAATTGGCAGGCAATCTCAATTTAAGGCAAGTGAATAAAAACAAAATATGGACCAAATATATCTGAGAGTTGACATAGTAAATGTGATTTTTTTTTTCTAGTTTGGATTATTTGCTGTCTATACCTTAGACATTTTATTTCCAGAGAAACCATAAACACATACAATATCATGGGTTGGAAGGGACCCATAAGGATCATCAAGTCCAACTCTTGACTCCACAGAGAACCATCTGAAAATCAAACCATGTGTCTGAAAGCATTGTCTTCTTTTTCAAACTTTTCCTTGCCTCTATTTTTCAGATTTTTCTTCCTACCCTCACCATTCTTCTATCTTTTTAGCCAGACAGTCACATTTTCTGGTGCACAGGAAATTCCAACCTTTCAGAACTTGTTTTTCTTCTGTATTAGACATCACGTCATTTCTTTTTAGGAACTGCCACTACTGGTATGTCATATTATATTTGAACATTACACATAAGCTAAAATATTATACTATTTAGTTTAGAAAATTATTTTACTTTGATTATATGAACTTGTTTTACTATATATTAATTTTTTTATAATTTAATGCCAGTTGCTTTTATGTTGTTATGCTCAGTGTCAAATGTCTTTCATTGCAAGAAACAGAAGACATAATATTAAATATATATATATATAACATTATAATTAGAGTGAAAAGTTCAGATAGACAACTGAAATGTGCATGTGTTCATCGAAAATCAAGCAAGAACTCACTCAAAGAAATTATAAATTATTGTCTTGATCTTTGCAAAGTAAAACTAACAAGCATCCTTTGAGAATGGAGTTTTGGGGCAATTATTTAGCAGAAACAAGAACTTTTACTCAATAAGACTTTAAATATCACTCTCTAAAACAAGACATAACTTCTGTTAAAAGATAACAGATTCACTGCTGAGTATTCACTATTATGAATGCTATTCATGTGAGTGTACTGTTTCTTGGACAGCACTTAATAGAAACTGCAAGCTTTAGCCATTGGAAATCCTCCTATAAAACCATCTACATGTGACCCTGAAGATATAATCACTTGGTAGCATGGGAAGGAAACAGAGTTATCAGCAGGACACATAAACATCAACTGAAATACTGAAAGTGGAAACATGGTTCCTTTTCTCTTGTGTGCAAGAAGAAAAAGAGGGTCAAAACTAGTCATTAATAATTCTAAATATCACAGCACTCCATAAAAACAAAGAAGATGATTAGTGAAAAGAAAAAGAAATATCCATGTACCTGATATGAGAAAGGCACTGACAAATGCCTTTGACAGTAGATTGAGAGTATTTTTGAGTGCACATTTCCAGGAAGATAAGGGAAACTTGATATAGGAAATCACTTGCTTGCAAAATCTTTGCAAAATAACTGGAAAAAAAAAAAAAAAAGAAAGAAAAAAAGAAAAAAGAAAAAAGTGTTTATGACAAAGGAAAACCAAGGCATTTCCCCCACCTTTTCTCCTTGATCATTATTCTGATTCAACTTTTCTGAGGTGAGAGGAAGGTTTCATATAGTGATAAGTAATATGTCAGTTTTTGAAATACATATCAGTGTTCCACAGGGCTATAGTTTGATGACAACATACTGGGTGTAAATTCTGTGCCACTGTGAGCCACTAGATTTTTCAACTGCATGAGACAGAGAAATAAAAATGATGTCACTGGAAAGAAAAGAACAAAAACAACAGCAATAACAACAACAACAAAAGCAGAGAAAACAAGGGGAAAGATTATTTAAACATCCTGGTTTTAAAGTTTCTTGCTTTTGTCCTCTCAGTTGTGTTGCTATGGAAAAAATCATGCCTAGGCATATGGATCTGGTGTCATTTGAAATGTCATATGTTATGTCAGCTATCTTCATGAGGCTGTCAAGAGAAGATCCAGGAACTATGCCCAACAACAAAAGATGGAGCCAGGCAAGACTTCCACAGAAATCTCAAAGGACACTCAGTCAGCAACAAAACCAAGCCCTACATCTCCACTAGCAGAAGTAAGCTAAGGAACACCAAGTTCATATGTAAAAAATTGTATTTAAGCAACTATATTTGAGACCTGGTATAAAATCTGTTAGAGTCTGTGTTAATTGAATGCATTCATAATTTTTTGTTGTTGTTTTGAGACAGATAAAAGATGTTTTATCTCAGATATTTTTCCATAAAGTGAGAAACAAAATCAAAACAGCTCATTTTTCTCCATTATTTCCATTATTATTCACATTTTCAGATGAAATTTGTTTTATCAGAAGTGTTCTACCTTCTCTAGGATTCATCTCTTGTTTTCTCATCCACAATGGAAGTCATAAGGGACTGTAATCACACAAACAACCATTATCTTTACTAATGTTACAAGGTTCTGGAAATCCGTAGACTTGTAAGATACTTTATTAGAGTTGTGGCATAAGTTTTATAATCGGTGGGTCTTGATAAATCAGGACTAGTAAATGGCAATTTATAGCAGTTATTGTCAGATCAATAATATTGTAATTTATAATATTCCTAAATTCACAGCTTCTGGAGTCATGCTACATTAAGAGAAACTCAGTTATCTTTTGAAAAAGCCTTTCTTCTCATAGCCAACTGTTAAAAACATGAACCTAGAGACCAATAAAGGCATGAACACCAGAGATAAATAAGATGATTAATGTTTAGCTCTTTGAATAAAATAAAATGAAAAGAAAGATAGTTTTGAGGTTGTTAAATAATGAGATTTACACAAGACTTGGCAACATCAGACTTAAATCTAATAGCTGTTTAGTTTAATGCTCCATCTCCGACAGTGGATCATATCAGACTTTAATTACATTTTTATCTCTTTCAGGAAGGGATGTTTAGGCCTCATATACACTAAGGACAATTTTATGATAAAGGGAATCTCCGATGTTGCCTGCTCGTAAAGTGAATTAAAAACAGTGGGCTGCATCACTACCATGTTACTAGAAGACATTTTCCTCCACTGTGAAGGTGAAAATTCAATAGAAGTATATATCTTCCTAAAGAGCGCAGGGAAACATCAAACAATTACTTTTCTATCAAAAATGGAGCGCTTAATGGACAATTTATTGACTTTAAAGAAATGCGTTGTTCATGAGATTTTCCATTAACCTAAGGTCTGTGCTCTGGAAAGCAGACATTTTGAGTGGAAAGACTCACTTGCAGTGAGGAAAAAATGTCTGTTAAAACTGGAAAAGTTTAATAAGAAAAGAAAATGAAGTTGTTTCATCTCAGGAATGAAAATAACTTTTAAATGTGGGTTTTTTTTTTGTTTGTTTTTGTTTTTGTTTTCTCCCTGAGCTTTTTGTTGTCCTGGGAGTTTCCTACTATGTGGAAAGAAAAGCGGCATGCAGTCCCATTATGATGGGTATAAAAGTGATAAGGAATCCTTTTTCGTAGAAATCAGCAGCTCTGTATGGTGCAGAAGGGAATAAGAACGGTCACACACAAATGAGTAAGCTGACTTCCCAGAGTGGGCCCAATCCAGCATCAGCTGCATAAACCAGGTCCATAAGCACCTTTCTGCATTTCCCTTCTCCAGGATTCCTTTTTTAAATTTCTTCTCGTTCACAAGAACACTGAAGCCACTGTTTGGGGTCAGATTGAAGATCCATATAGTTCATGATTTTGTCTCTGACAGTCTCACTTGGAGGTTATTTTGCTCTTTCATCCTATTCAAAACTACATTATCATAATTTATAGTCCACACTTCTGTTCCCATGGCATTTCTTCTCAGCACAGTGTGATCCTTTGCCAGGGTAAAAGTTTTGATAATTCCATTACTCTGTTCAGTGAAACGGTGTTTCAGATGGAACAGATTCCTGTTCTTTCTGACTTGCTGTCCTTGAGCTCTTCTGTCAAAGGCAATCTCTCAATATTTCATGTTTACTAGCTCTGTGGTCTTATTTTCTTTCCAGGAAATAGTATATATACTTAATGGAAGCCTGAAATGCCTGATTTAAACCTACCTCAAAGATTTTTGTCAGTGCTAGTATCTTTCAGCAAGGAAATGAATGATGCTGTTCCTTAATAAGCCATAAGGTGGCTGTTAAGTTTTCTAGAACTAATTAAATTCAAGGCACATTTGCCCATCAGACTCCAGAAACTTAATGGTGCTAGGATAGTAATAGTACTTAGGACAGTATTAGCACTGCAAGGTATGGAGCTATTCAAGTCTGTTCCATGATGTGAAGTGAAAGGACTTGAAACCACACACGGACCTTCTTGGAATAGCAGGGAAAACTGCTCTTTTTAGTCTCACTGTTTTATTACTGTTCTTGCTAGAAATTTGAACTACTGCTTTACAGGTTACCAGGTATTAAATAATGTCCTATACACTTATTTTTGGGGGGAGGGTAAAAATTTTCTCTGTCATCGTTCTATCTTGTTGCAGTTCTGTCAAAGTTGTAGTCTTAAAATCTCCCAAATTCTATTTAGGGGTTTCTTGCAAAATTGCTATAGAAAATCTCAATAACTGTTCTGACAAAAGCTTAAACAAAAAAATATAGATTTTCTTCCACTGTAAACAAGAACTGTAACACAATAGTTAAAGGAAACAAGCAAAATATTAATATCACCTGCCTTATTTATTTTCACTTTCATGATATGATACTACTAATCTAAATAAATTTAACAGTTAGTAACACAGCTCTTCTGAGACAGTTAAGCTGATATTCAAATAACATTTTCTCTTGTAGAAGTACAACATCCCTTGGATGCCATAGTACTTAGTTTATTCATAGTGTTCTTCCTGCCCAGAAACGCTGACCAAGGGTATAATAAACTGCTTCAGGAAGCAAAAATAAGTGAAATATAATGCAATTTTGAACAGTAAAACTAATAAATATACTCACTCAAAGACAGTCTGTAAAAGATGCAAGACTGGATGCATACATTTTGATGCTTTCAAAAAAGTGAATGATTTTACTTGAATTATCAATGACGTGCAGATGTCCAGGTTAATGATTTGAATATTCAGTGTTAGCATTTGTTTTAAAAAGACATTGATCTTTCTTCTGATGTTGATCCTTGTAATTCCAGTCAGATCTTGCTCAGGGTAAGAGAATTCAGTATTATACAAAAAACTTTAGGTTGTTGTTGAAACTTCTGAAAGATTCCAGTAACGTTCACAGCAAAAATAAGATTTAGGCTTTTCAATTAATGACTCATTCTATAAGTAGAGTCATATTTTACAAATTCAGATCAAGTTACAATGCTAGGTATTGAATGTGCAATAAAATTTAAGCTCTACAAGTAATAACACGGAAGACATTCGTTATTTTAAAAAAATAATGAAAGTCATAACGACCAAGAACAGTTTCATAGAAAGACTTCATTTCTTTTCATAACTTTTCTTATCTAAAAAGTTTTTCAGTTTTACAGTTCAAACTAAGGTAATTCAAAGAAAGGTAGCACAACACAAATTTTTGAACACTAAAATACAGAAATCAAAAGGTTCTCTTTCCAAATATTGCATTTGAATAAGAATTCACAGGATGTGGTTTCCCTTCCATTTATTTCATGACCAAATTGCTGTAAATGCTGCTTCATAATCATAATTTTGGCTTTATTATATATTGTTTTTTATTCAAAGTGATTTTAATACATAATTGGAACTCAACTTTTCTTTCAATTACAGTTGTAGCGTAACATTTCCTCATATCAAATGTAAACAGGAGTACTTTTATAGAGGGAAAGTGAAATATTTGTGAATTGTATGAGATTATTTGATAAACTACAAACAAGTTTATTATATCATTCTGGCTTCCATGTTGATAAATGTTTTAATAGGTCTCAAGTTTGTTAAATATAGCCAATGAATACTTCAATCATAGAATCATAAAATTGCTTGGATCAGAAGGACCTTAAAAATCTTCTAGTTCCAAGCCCAAATCTTGGGCAGGGCTACCATCCAATCTTGAACACCCTTGAACACCTCCACAGCTTCTCTGAGCAGTCTGTATCAGTCTCACCATTCCCTGGGAAAAGTATTTCCTACTAATATCTAATCTAAATCTCCTCCACCTTTAGTTTAAAGCCATTCCCTTTTTAACTTATCGCTATCAGACTATGTAAAAAAGTTGGCCTCCCACCTGTTTTCTTTTCAATACTTTCAAATACTCTTCTCCATAGTGAATGAGCACAGCTCCCTCAGCCTTTCTTCACAGTAGAAGTGCTCCAGCCCTCTGATCACCTTCATGACCTCCTCTGGACCCACTCCAACAGCTGTGCATCTATCCTGTGCCGGGGTCCCAGGCCTGGACACAGTACTCCAGTTGGGGCCTCAGAAAAGCAGAGCAGAGGGGGACAATCACCTCCTTCTCCCTTCTGGCCACCTCTCTGTTGATACAGTCCAGGATTCTGTTGGTCTTTCAGGCTGCAAGAGCTCACTTCTGGCTTGTGTTCAGCTTTTCATCCACCAGAACCCCCAGGTCCTTCTCCATAGGACTGCTCTCAATGAGTTCTTTCAGTCTGTACACAAATCTGGGATAGTCCCAACACAAGTGCAGCACCTTGCACATGGTCTTGCTAAACCTCATTAGGTTCACCTGTGCCCACTTTTCAAACATGTGCAGGTACCTCTGGATGGCATCCCTTCCTTCTTCTGTTTCAACTGCATGACATAATGAATTGTTTGGAGGGAAAGCACCTTTTCCTATATCTGTGAGAAATGAAATATTTCAGTAATTTCTCTTATAGCCTATCAAGTTGAGTATTATTAAATTTGAATTTTATTTTTTCTTTCTTCAGTATTCAAAATTTGAAACTATACACTTTTGCTTTAGATATAAGGTAAAAAAAAAAAAAAAAAAAGGTAAGAGTTTAGTTTTTCAGTGACAGCATTGTTATGCTCATAAAAATACTTTAACTTGTATTGTCTTACTGATCTTCGTACCTTATACAATACTTGACCTAAATGAATTCCAGATCGTTAGTTGGAGATAAGTAGTTAGAATCTAATTTGACTTTTGCAATTTTTAACTCATTATTTTCTTAAGGAAGGTGTCCTCACAGCAAACATCAACTTATGAGTACTCTCTGAACACATATGCAGCATCTGAAATAGAAGGAACAAAGCCTTGCTTCAGAAATGCAAGATGCAGGTTCATCATGTGCACATGTAAAGGACACTGCAGATTTGGATACAGCTACTCTTAAAAGTAGAAGTGTTATTAAAAAACTAGACGAAACTATTAAACATACAGCTGAGAAACATTATAACTATTTTTCATGTACAAACAGTATTTAAAAGGATGTTATTTCCAGTGAAATGTGAGCAATTTTGACTAGGAACTATTCAAGGAAAGAAACACTTAGCTAGACTTCCTTTTTTATGCTTTGTATAAATTATTAATCTTCACAAGCAACGGAACCATGACCTTCACTTGTAATACAATTTAAATGTCACATCTGGGGTGATCTTTGGGGACAAACTAGTCTTATAACCGAAGATGCAATTCATATTTCTTTCAAAAGAAGAAATATCCAGAGAAACACAAGACTAATGAATCTTCCAAATACTTTTACCTGATTTTTTTTCCCTCAAATTAAGGGATTAAAACTGTTTGGAATGACAGTACTTTTTAGTGCTTTGCTTATCCTTAAATTCCATGAATGGAATTGAAAACTGCATATTCTACATAGATCAGTACTCACAAAATTCCAGACTACTAGATAAGTTAGCAGGTACTTTTTATATTCACAGATAAATTCTACACATTTTTACTCATGTAAGAGATTACTTAAACTCTTTATTGCACCATGCTTAAGAAACAAAAAAATAAGGTGTTTCGGATGACAAATTTTTGAGCTTATGCCCTTCCTGAAAAAAAAAAAAAAAAACTACTACTGATGTCCTTCAATAAAAGAATGTGGTAAATGTTAATGGATATTAGGGCTAATGAACACCAAGACTTTCAAATTAAATACTTTTGATTTGGCCATGAGGTAAAAGCACTTTTTTCTGAAATGTCACTAGAAAAAGAGCTAGGGGACACATTCTGCACATGAAGATGCACAATTGCTTCTGACAGTTTCTTGGTGATATGAGGGAAAGTATTTGCAGGTAGGCCAATAGATATATATATATGGAAAAAAAAGAGTTGAATTCACCCAACTGGTGAAGGGACTCTCTGGCTATGCAGCACTCCTCCCAGGGAAGCAGCCTAAGTCAAAGGCAAACCTAAGGTATACTCACCTATCGGTGGCTGGCCCTTGAAAACACAGCGGAATATAAATGGATTTGGATGTCTTAGATTCAAAAAGGGCCATCTTGCCATGCAGATACACACCAATAGCTAGTAGAAAGCGAAAAATGACCTAGGAAATATTTACTCATAATCCTTGGGATTATGTAAAGGAGGGGAATAAACTTTTTACTTAGGTGGATAGTGATAGGACAAGTAGGAGTTGTTTTAAGCTCAAGGAGGGAAGGTTTAGATTACATGTCAGGGGGAAGTTCTTTACAGAGAAAGCGGTGAGGTGCTAGAACAGGCTGCCCAGAGAGGCTGTGGATGCCCTGCCCCTGGAGGAGTTCAAGGCCAGTTTGGATGGAGCCCTGGGCAGCCTGGTCTAGTACTACATATGGAGGTTGGTGGCCCTGGTTGGAACTTGATGATCTTTGTGGTCCTTTCCAACCAAAGACATTCTATGATAATTATACTTTTTAGGACTTCAGTAGGAATTTTACTTAAAACTATGATTACAGTGCTACAATTTGCTATGCCATCTTTTCCATATTTCTACTGGGCAATTCCATATATGGAGTCATATATCTATATACGTAAAAATGTCATGTCAATTCCTAAAACTCTGCTCTTAGTTGTGTCCAACTGTAAGCATTTCAAGGTAGTTTGGCTGTTCTAAGTCTGAAGACTTAAACTTATCACTGAATAAGAGCTTCTTCACCTTTCAAAGGCTCTAGTGTATATAGTTTGCAATGCTGTTATCAGCCTCAGAATGTATTTTGTAACATAGCAGCCATAGAATATAAAATAAATGTGAATCCCACCTACGCAATAAGTTCTATCCATAAAAGTTGGCAAAATCAATTGTAGGCCTCAAATGTCAGACAAATGTTCAAAATATAATTGTCCAGGCTCCTGTATCAGTGTGTACTGTTTGCTGAAGGAAGCCCTGAGGCCATCCTCGAGACTTACATGCAGAGAATAAGCCTGCAATCTTATTGGCCAGAATGCAGAGAGCGCCTGGAATCCTTCATAGAGAGCACAGCCATCAAGGAACTGTGCAGAGTGTTCACAGGCAGTCTGCAGGCAGTCTATGTTAAACAATGTTTAACTCAGTTAAACATTTTTGGGGACTAAAGACTGCTCCTAAAAAAAGATGTATATATATAACCTACGTAATGATAAAGTGCTTGTATTTAACCCATACTGTCTGGTTTTCAAATGCCTTTGGATATGGATGTTTCTTGATGGAAAAGGTGGAAGGACTTCAAAGAGCTAACCCCCTGTGGCTAGTTGGATTCCCTCATACTAAACTGTACTTATCTATGGACTCCTTCGCCATTAAAATCTTATCCCTCATGGAAATGAACTACCTGACAATATAATTTAATTATTCTGACAACATATATTTTTTTCTAAACTCTTTCAGTAGAGCAAGTCAGTTCATGCTAGTCTGAGGAAGAAAAATTCCTCCTTTCACTATGTGAGTTATACAACCTGAACATGTAAACAGAAATTGTGTTCATGCATCTGTCAAAAGAGAAATTCATCCACCCAATGATAGTTCAGTTCCAGTTTGTCATATCACATATACCTGTTCTTAATAGCATGTTTGGAGGCGTATTTACTTGTTGACTTCTTGGGGGGAGAATACAGCCTTACACCCTTCTGTCTCTGATGCAGAAACTTATTAGTGGGCAAGATATCATCCATGTATTTCATGTATATACATACATTCACCTGCAGAATTTTTTCATAAAT
Source organism: Gallus gallus (assembly GCF_016699485.2). Lineage (NCBI taxonomy): Eukaryota > Metazoa > Chordata > Aves > Galliformes > Phasianidae > Gallus > Gallus gallus. The sequence continues at coordinate 123,497,217 of NC_052533.1, read as the reverse complement.
CTTATTTTTCCTGGTAAATTAATCTGCATAAAATAAGCTGAATAGCCAAGTCTTTAACACTTGTGCAGCCACAAGTGATTAATGATAACAGATTGTGTCTTAAAAGCTAGATCACTTGTTTTCTTTCATAAATAATACAGAAAATATTGCTGTTTGCAGAGAAGAAAAAACATGCTGTCAGTGAAGAATTAGCAAAAGTTCCTAACAGATGAGAGCTAATTGATCTTTAAATTATTCATTGAATTCCTTTGAGTTCTTCTGCTCCTCAGGAGGTGCTTTTCTTGTTTTTTTTTTTTTTTTTTTTTTTTTTCCCTCAAGTAAAATGGCTTCATCATTATTATAATATTCTATGTAGTAATTGTAACCTTTGTTTGAAGTTTGAACAAATGACTGAGCATTGAGTGCATAAAAGTACGGACTAAGAGACTTTGTAAAAACTCCAGGCTTGGCATTATAACAATTAAAAACAATATAAAAGTTTGTATTTCTCTCATGCAAGAAGACAGTTTGACATTGTGTCAGTGGCTACAGTGGGTTTCCACTGTCAAATGGAGAGGTTTTGATATAGTCTGTGGCAGCGACTAACATGCAAATGCAGTAGATATTTTTCAAAAGGCAAATTGCTTAACTACCGTGCAAATGCTGCCAGTGACAGCAGCAAATAAAGAACACATGTTAACAGAAATATCTACAATTTCCGTTTTTCATTTTAATGTGATATTTTTCTTTATTTTCCAGTTGATTTTTTTTCTTTAAATACAGAAATGATTATTCTGGGTTTTAAAATTAACTTCGGATCAGCCATTTTTTTATATGAAACATTTGCAATTGGGCTAACAGCTTGTGTTTCAAGTAGAAGCCAAATGTGAATTTAAACAGCCAAACCATATACTTATTATTAAATGCAATTTCAAAGGTAGTGGTTCCAATACGAGACTCCATCTTTCCTCTTGACACAACTTAGAGATAAAGCAGAAACCAATGGGCATTTTATACTGGATTTCAGAGAAGTCAGTGTCTTGCTGCAAGATTATACAATTAATTTGATGAGTGCTTTTCTCATTTCTACCAGTGACTAAAAATATATGGAGGAGTGATAGGATGCAACGTACCTTTTTTTTTTTTTTTTTTTTTTTTTGACTCAGATTTTTAATTCAATTAGGTATTCAGTGAACTGTGACACTTAAATGCTTTTGAAACCTTACATATATCAGCATTTTAGATATATGCATATTTTTTCTCAATTACTCCATTTTTCCTTGATCTCTTTATCTGTAACACAAAATCTCTTATCACTTACACACATAGGTTAAGATATTTTGATATATCAGAACAATTATGTTTTGCCAACATAATGCTTTTTAAATTATCATCTCTCTATTCAAACAAAATGTAAAAGATTAGCAGGTAATATGCAGCTAATCCCAATAATTTATTGCTATACATGATATTGGATAGATATGCATTAGAAATGTAGTAGGCTGGGGCTTTCCACTGGAGCACTATGTGAAAGAAACTATTAACATAAATTTTTGGAACCTCCTGATTACACCAGGGACTCAAGCCGTCAGATTCCCACTACCCTAACATCACCTTAGATAGTCATAAATCTGTTATTGGTGACTCTGACACCTCATGCTGTTTTACTCATAGATGTCTGTGTTCTTTAGAATAAGAGAAGACTGCAGTAACGTAAGAAGGAAGACGCTCTACTCCTTTTGGGCTTCATGAAGGTGTTCAAAAAGATTTGACAGACAAGATAATGACATTCAAATGGCTCCTACACAGACCTGAGAGAGAATTATTTCAGTTACTATAGCACAAGGCCTCCTATATCTGAGTTCTCCTATTCAAATTTCTTGCAGATTTCACCCTTCTGGAAACACATACAAACAGTAATTTTCTGCACCATATTTTGGGAGGAATTTGAATTGTAAGAATGCAAGATGCCCTCCTTATTCTACTAAGCCTATTTTCTCTTGTTTATTTATCATGTATTTGGTTCATAACTTTGTCTCATTTTCTCTTTGCTTGTGCTCTTAGCAGGAGGGAGTTTTGCTAAGAAATATAAGAGCAGTTCTGAGATTATTGTTCTTCAGTGGTAAGAGTAGGATTGCTTCCTATGTAGCACTGCAATATGCCTCTTTTGTGAGTGGTGCCTGTCACTATAATATATGCAGATCCAAATCTGACTACTATTTTTGTATCTGTAAATACTCTACCCTTTTCTCCATTTTATATTTTCCAGTTCCCTACGGCTCTGCCAACTCCTATACTTTTCACATGAAAAAGGGGACAGCTTTTTTTGCTATTATGCTTTTGCAAAGAAAGATATTCTAACATTAAAGGAATATTTTCATAACATCATAGAAAATGGGAAATGAAATTTTTCCTTTCCTAGCCAAGATAATTTTGTCCATCTCTCCACCAATACATTACTGTTCCCAACATACAAATGTTTAGTTTTCTGTCACTTGAAATTTTCTGTCTCAATTGAGAAGACTTCAACTGTTTCTCTTTAAAAACTATTGCATAACCTAGTAGTAGTGCTTGTCAGGATATTTTCCCTTCCACAGTCACTTTAACATTCTTTTTTTTTTTTTTCCTCCTCTTTAAACTTGCTTTCTTCAGAATGAATAGTTTCTCTGATGCCTGGTGATTTTTTCTTTTGACTATTTATAGACATTCCTTATCCCACCCCATTTTTAATTTTACACAAATATGTACCGTTATATATTGAAGTTTTCCTACTTTTATTGCTCTGGAACCATACCTGAAATGCTACGGTTGGTTGATTCAGAAATCAAACACTAGTTAAAAGTGAGTTGGGGATAAAATGCAAACTGACTAAAAGGCTTTAGGGAGACAAAAATACACAGCAGCATTGTCCTAGCTGAAGAAAACATTGTCATGCCAAGAGATTCAGTATAAAATTCAGTCTTATTGAACTAGACTACTCATAGGAGTAAAACAGGTTGGCATTATCTGTTGTTTTTGAAACAGGACAAAATGTATCTTGCAGTGTATTTTAAAATTACTTTGAGGAAAAACAAAATCAGCAGTGTTGTTCTCTTACAAATTACAAAAAAAATTGAGCAACTTCCTTGTGCTTGAACTCTATCTGGCAAGAGTGAGCTCAGAGTATTGCTTTATAGCTAACAGTTTTTAATGGAAGGTAAATATAACCTAACTCTAGCAACACAAACACTAGTGCTATTATTCAGCCCTTAGTTATTTAATGTACATTTCGTAATGCCTTCAGCTGCCACCATTCAAAACCTCCCTTCAAAGTTTCTCTGTGGTTGACAGAAGCAATTCTTAGCAGAAAACTGAGTTTTAAAGACAACAAAAACAAAACCAACTTCCCCTAAACAGTCTGGAAAATGATTTTTTTTTTTTAATATTCTTTTATATTCCTAAATATGATGCTGAAAATATTGTCCTTCTCATTAAGTACTCACATGAATAAATCTTTCTTTTCTGACAAAATTGAGATGAAATGAACATACCTGTACTCCTAGATTAGTCTTTATCATAATAAGGTTTCTAAGACATGTTTACTAATCAGCTTTTGAACTTCATACCAAGTAATGCAGAAGATATGTTGACAGAAACCACCTGGAAGAAGTTCAAGAGTACTGATATCTTTGCCCTGCAGATGACCATGTGCCTGTTTCAAAGGCACTACGCATTTCACATCTAACTCTCATCTTCATGAACTATGAGTCATTCAAGCAGTAAAAAAATCTTCACTATCACTGGTGGCCGAGAATACTGCTGTTCACTAATAGGAGAATTTAGAAAAATAGTTTCCCACTGCCTTTGCCACCTCCCCCTCCAGATTTTCAAATAAGCTTCCCAGTGAGACCAGCAGCCTTGGGAACAGCCTGCACCACAGTCTGTTGTTCTTACAGGGCCTCAGCATTTGTCTGACACTGTACGTACAGCTGGAAAATCTCAGGATGGAAATTTAGTGGAGGTGGGAATCTGGCATTTCCTCCAGTGAACTTCCTGGGGTATATTGTTTCTTTATCACTTGGTCCTCGAAGATTTGCCCAGATCTTGTAGGATTCACCTCTTTGCACTCAACAGTTTGCTTCATTGGTCCTTCAGAGTTTCTTGACAGCAAAAGCATTCTTTCTCCGTGTCATAAGCAAGCTACATCCTTTCTTCTTAACACACAGTGAAATTAATGGAGAGAGAACTATTTGGCAAAGTTTTATATCTGACATATAATCTGATCTTTAATTTGTATAAAGACAATGCAGTGCCGTTTGCTCTGTAAGCTTTTACCAAAATGTTTTCACTGGAGCAAATAAGATTCAATTAGTATTAAAATGTTGCAAGCACTCAAGAACGGACTTTTCTCCTTACTTTTTGATAGTTTTAGCATAACTTTACTAGTATCATTTCAGAGAGACACCATAGAGTTGAGCCTCAGGGCTATGCTTTCCCACTGATTTGCTAGATAAAATTTATTGTGTTTACAAAATACATCAGCATGTTCATAAAGCTTTTTTTTTGTTTTGTTTTGTTTTGTTTCCACAGAAATAAAAGCAGTTTTGTGTTACCTAACATTGTATTTCTTCACAGTTTTAATTTAAAGCAACTGTAGCAATAAAGACGGAATGTGTTTCTTTTTCAGTGTTTAAATACAAACTGATGAATGTAGGTTGTGCATACCAGACATAAGCTGCTCCTACAAGAATTAATGAAAACAAACTGAATTTTCATTCCCTCAGTTTATGAACGGTGCCAGTCTTACACTGAGATGTCTGTGCTATTATGTGCTTAAGAAAATACACAAGTTAAAAGCCAGTCTGCAGGGGTGCACATTTTTGAAAGTTGTTTCAAAAGGCTGTATCATAAGAGACTAAGCTGTTGCCTTGTGTTTTTGAATTTTTGCTATCCAAGGCAGAGTGAGGAAGTGGTAATCAAATAGTGAATCCATATATATCACAATTCCACTTTCTTGGAGACTAAGAAACCACCAATAAAAACAGAATAATATCTCCAACATCCATTTTTCTTAGAAAGGCAGAATTTGATTTTATTTATATCAGGACAAATTAAGAATAGATCTCGTAATACCCAGTATTTGCATTACTTAAAGTAAGACTTTTTTTTTTTTTTTTTTTTTTTTTTTTTTTTTTTTTTTTTTTTTTTTCCTGTAGCTCCAGCGCTCAGAATTCTGTCACAGTCTTTTGGCTTTCTGCATGTCTAACAGGGTGTCAGATACCACAGGAAGATTAGATTTGACTGATTAGAAAAGAAATATCTCAAAATAATAAAAGATGTAAAGGACACCCAGAGATTCTAATGACTAAAGAAATTTATGGAAGAATACTTATTTCTCTTCCTTCTGAAGGTTAAATTGCTGTACATTATCAGTTGCCACATTGAAGACACTGAAAATCACTTGGAAAGTATGCATGTCTAGGTAGGGACAGAGAGAGAGTTTCTCTATATGGCTCTGCCAAAATACATCAGGCTGTGTCCTGGACACTATTGCTATAGTGTGCAAATTATTTGAATCTCTGCAGACCATTATTTCATCGTTGGTTAGTATTATTTTTGTTTTTGTTTTTCCCTGAAGTAGCCAAAAGTGGGTCACTGACTGAAACAACACTCTTTCTAGGAGAATGCTAATCCTCTGAGGAATGCATTGGAACAGAAACAGCCAATTACTAATGGAATTTTATTTGCTCTGATGACACTTGCTCTTCCCAAAAGTCATGCAAAAGTTCCGAGAGCTGTGAGGAATGACTGAAAACAGTCCCAGAATTACTTGTAATCAGAGGAGGTAAATACATGTGACAGAAAATGTAATCTTAATCTGAGCAATTACAAAGATTTATCTAGAATGAGCATTTCAACTAAGAGTAATTGGAGCTTCAATGAACCACTACAGAAGGACCATTGTATTATTAAAACTGCTAGCTGCCATAATCTAATCCATGTTAAATTCTGTATCCCTACTTTGCTGTTAAATCCAATAAAAGTGGCACGTGTTCTTTAATTTCCAGATAGGAAATATGTATTAAATAAACAGATGTCATTACAATATTTTTAGATTTGCAAACTAGAAAATGGATAAATACAAATGGAATCTCTGTGTCTCTATCCATCAAACAACAGTTTGTTCTCCTACACAATGTGAATTTCACACATCCACTAATATTTTTTAGTTGCAATAGGTATTTTCTACTTCATAAAAAGTAGGTGTTCACTGGAGAAACACTCTCTGCCCTTCCTTCTAGTTTAAAACTACTATTCTATTACAGGAATATCCAGAATTTATCTTGTTCAAGGCCATTTGCAATAATGTTATTGGAGTAAGCAAATGTGTCTCAGACATATTACGAATAAAGTGCCTTTTCTGGCATAGCTTCCTCTCTGACTACATTAAAAAACTAAGAGATAGGGACCTCAATGATGCAGAGAGAAAGAAGTGATCTGAAAAAGTCACCACACTGGAAGCCTTTGTGTAGATATAGAGTAAGTTCAAATATTGATTAAGTTGAAAGATATTCAGAAACTTTATGCTGCCCCCAAGTCATGAGATGATGTAAAGATGAAAATATGATGTACAAGAAGACATATCCTAAGTATACTCCAACTCCTATACATACCCTAACAACACTGTACAGAATATTAGTCCCTCAGATAGGACACTACACTTGAAATGTCTACAAGTTATGCCCTACTCTTACTTCTGAAGCACTGTGATAAATTGTTTGCAAGCATACTGCCTGGCCTGAGGGAGGAAAAAAAAAAAAAAAAAAAGCATTTAAAACTAAATCATCAGTTTCATCAGTTTTAAATGTAGATAAAATGAGTGCTTAAAAATGGGTATAAATTTTATCACATTTTTGTTTTTTTCCCAGATTTCTTCCAATTTTCCTATCTCTCTCCTCTTTCCATACAGAATCTTCTTTTTCATGTGTGATATTAATCAGTCACTCCCTCCAGTTCTATTCCATGCTCCTGAAGTCCTTAATGTGTTTCATTTAAGTCTCAACCAAGTGCAAGCTCTAGAAAATTTACTAAAAATCTCCTAAAAACTCAAGTCAGACTGCTTTGCCACTAACCTAAAAAACATTGCCTGAAATTATACCCTGGCTCTGATACCTTGACTTGAATAAGTGTCCATGAGCACAAATGTCCAAGGAATAAATAGATTTATTTTTTAGGACAGCACTGTGAGGTATTATATGCCCTAGGTTCCATCTTATGTTGAGAGTCAATAAAGACCGGACATTCACCAGAACCATTTCTTAAATTTATGGAGTTTATGAGGAATTTCCTCCACAAAGTGTCAGAAATAGTACAAATATTGCAATAAATACTGTAGTATGAAAAATAGCTTTTTTTTTTTTTTTAATATATATATTGCCCAAGGTATTTGCATATTTATAGCAATCAGAAAGAGGCAGTGTTTAATGTATATCCTCACTAGAACCCACTGTAACTTATGGGAACTTGGTCGTTAGCTTCTGGGGGGCCAAGATTTTTATGAAGTATTTATTGTCTATCTTACTAGCAGAAAACAGTGTGCATATAATTGATTTTTAGGGACATCTTAAAATAGGAAGAATAGAAAATTCATAGATCTGAACGTCTGGAGGATTCATTAGATTATATATGTATTAAATATATACTTCTAAAACTATATGCAAAATGCACAGTGCAGATCATTGTGAATCTCTAAGACTCCTACAGATGCTTTATACTCTTTTATGGGAATGTAGTAACCTAGAGACAACTTAGACCAGGCTAACGATGACATTTTCCAACTGGGCTTTGATTTGCTCCAAGGATAGAGATTCTAACTTTGAACTTATCTTTGTTTTCAATAGGACACCAATTTCTTTACTTTGAATTATTATTTTAATTACTATTCAGATTCCAATGCAAGTAATGTCCATATTTAATAAAACACAAATTATCTTTCATAACTTCCGAAGTTTAGCTGCTTTTCTTACTATTTTTAAATTAAACCACACAGCATGACTCTGAGATTAGGAACATCAAACTAAGATGTTGTGATGGAAGTATTCAAATGCTTCCCTCATTTTTTTTGTGGACAATATATATTCATTTTGAGATCTTTTCTTGATACTAACTGTCTCCACAAATACTGTTGGTGGTATGTGGCCAAAGCAGTATCACATTATTCCAGCAGGCAAAGGATATTACAAGAGAAAAATGCAGATGTGATCTAGGAAAGTAAGGGGTTGCTCCTGGCTCCTATTTATAGAAAAGATAACTAAAAATCAGAATAAGTTTTAAAAAATACGGAAGCTCATGAAATTTACACTGAATAGATTTGTCAACTAGTTGAGCTCTAGTGGAAGAAATGCACTTTGCCTACGTAAAATTTGACCTCTGTATTGAAATAATGAAAGGCCCAGTTCAGAACCAGATGAGAAAATAGTGAGAGAATGAACAGTGTACCAGGGAGAAGTGTCTGAAACAACAGATTTCTATGTGCTATTTTGTCTTTTAACCGTCATCCCATTTATCAACCTAGTTTGGAGTATATTGAGCTTTGTGAGCTCTATTTGACTTCCAGACCTCCTGATTATGTAAAATAATAGAATCATAGAATCATAGAATTACTCAGGTTGGAAAGGTCCTCAAAGACCATCAAGTCCAAACACAGCCAAGCACCACATCCAAACGGCTCTTAAACACATCCAGGGACGGTTACTCAACCACCTCCCTGGGGAGCCTATTCCAGTGTTTAACCACCCTTTCTGTAAAGAAGTGTTTCCTAATGTTCAACCTAAACTTACCCTGGCACAACTTGAGGCCATTTTCCCTCGTCTTGTCACTTGTCACCAGTGAGAAGAGACCTACCCTGCTCTCACTGTAAGCACCTTTCAGGTGTTTGAAGAGAGCAATAAAATCTCCCCTCAGCCTCCTCTTCCCCAGACTAAACAACTCCAGCTCCCTCAGCCTCTCCTCATAGGGCTGATTTTCCAAGCCCTTCACTAGCCTTGTTGCCCTTCTCTGGACAATAACATTAATAATAATAATCTCATTTTAATACATGACAAGTTTCTTAGTATTTTTGAACCAAGGGGGAAAAAAAAAAAAAAAAAAAGACTTCTGCAAAATAATTTCCTCTGGGAAAATAAGAAATCAGATGAGAAAACACTGAAAATGAGCTTGCAGTGCTCAGCTGCCACGTCCAAACTGCTGGAGATTTTTGTATATTAAAAGGTTTCCCTGGTTTGTAAAGAAAACAGTGATAAACAGCAGTATGAAGAATTAAAAGCCACAGGGATATAGCTAGGACGGGAGCAGGAATGAGAAAACTATATTTGGATAAGTTGGAAGGATAAAGAAGGGATTTTTTTAAAAACTCAATTCTTCAAAAATTTCTGCATTGGTGTTATTTGCAAAATAAGTTTTCTAAATATTGAATTTATGTATTAACCCAACATAGAAGAGGAGATTGTTCTAATAAAAGTGGGTTTAGGAAAAGTAGTTTATAAAAGTGTTCTAATTTACATAAGCCACAAACAAGGGAAAAATGTAGGTAACTCTGGTATATTACAATCCTGTCTTATCATATGTTTTTAGTCTTAATGTCTGATTTATCTCACAACCAACATCATGTACATAAGAAAACAGATTTCTTGCAAGTACAGTTATATAATATGAGTAGGAACCTACTAGTTTCTGTAACCTGGAGAGTGTATTATCAAGTCCTAAGTCAGATGTTTGGATTTAGTAACATCAGAAATGAACTTAAAAATATTTTAAAACGTGTTAGCTTATATGACTATAAAGTTTCAATATAATAGTACTGTAAAATGTTAATTATTAGAATTGTTCAGAATTTGTTCTAAAAAAATATTGGTGATCTTTTTACAACTATTTCCATAATTCTTGTGACTTTCTAAATTGCCTTTGTTAATCATTAATATTTGATAAGTGATTAACGGCACTTTTAATTTATTTGCAGTGAGGTTAACTTCTTTTAAAAGTGTATTAATTAAAAAAAGAAAAAAAAAAGATAGACTTGTATTAAACTAAAGCCTTTATAGACCACACTAATGAAAACCATTGAATCATTGCAATTTTTTTTCTTGGTTTTTTTTTTTTTTTTCTAGATGAAAACAAGTGTCTAGTGGCTTCAAACCATGTTCCATACTCCTATAGATACAACCAGATTCATCTAGGACCAAAAGTCAGCTTCAGCTTCAGTGACACACCACCATGGACTGTTCTTACTACATTCAGTCAAAACAGGAAAATTACATAGATCAAAGAATTAGAGAATCAGAATCACAGAGGTTGGAAGAGGGCTCTGGAGATCATCAAGCTCAAGCTCAGATTCCCTACAGTAGACTGCTAAGGGAAAGTGTCCAGGTGGGTTCTGAGTATCACTGGAGAAGACAACACCACAACCTCTCTGGACAGTGTGTTCCAGCTCTCTGTAACCCTCAAAGTAAAGTTCTATCTTCTCATGTTCAGATGGAACTTCCTGTGTTCAAGTTTATGCCAGTAGCCCCTTTTTCCTGCCACTGCACAACACCAAAATGGGCCTGGCCACATCTACCTGATTCCCATCTTTTAGATATTTATAAGCTTTGATAAGATCCCTTCTCAGTCTTCCTTTCTCCAGGCTGAACAATCCCAGGTATCTCAGCCTTTCCTCATAAGGGGGATGCTCCAGGCTCTTAACCATCTTTGTGGCCCAGAACTGGACATAGTGCTCCAGATGTGGCTTCATCATGGCTGAGTAGAGGGGGAGGATCACCTCCCTCAACCTGCTGGGCATGCACTTTTTAAATGAACCCCAGGATACCATTAGCCTTCTTGGCCACAAGGGCACACTGCTGGCTCATGGCCAACCTGCTGTCTAACAGGACACCCAGGTCTTTCACTGCAGAGCTCCTTTCCAGCAGATCAGCCCCTGACCTATACTGATGCACGTGGTTATTCCTCCTCAGGTGTAGGAGTCTACACTTGCCTTGTTGTAGATGAGAATATGTACAAGGCTCTGCCTACAAATTGAAGCCAAGAGAAAAGGAGAAGGCCCTACCAGGGCAGAGTCTGTGTGACAGTGTAAGGAGAGTGAGAACAAAGAGGAACAATTCAACATTTATTAGCTGAAAATAATTCTTTTGTAAGATTTATTACTCCTTAGCCTATATTTACTTTCTTTACAGAATATTGCTTGAAAGCGTCCAGAACTGTTCACTATCAGAGACAGAAAATAGAACAAAACAAACCACCTCTGCAGATCAACTTGACAATTCTCCCATGGCCATACTTAATATGACTCCAAAAATTCACTGTGCAGTTTCCCTCAGACACTGAGATTTCACTTCAGTTCTCAGCAGATCCATCACCTGGAATGATGTTGAGTCCTGTGTTAGGAGACCTGCTAGTACTGTGACAGATAAGATGACAAGAAGCAGTGTTCCATCAGGAGGGACTTCTCTGTTCTCTGACCAACAGAATCTGGATAGTGGGGCAGGAGGGTGTCCTTGTCACTGCGCTGCACATTTGTGGGATACAGGTTTATGCTGAGGGAGGGGTGGAGAGCAAGGAAGAGAATAAGAACTGTGAGTTATTTTTTAACAGATTTTGCATTCTACAACAAAAAGATTGTTCAGTGCTAGATAGTGATTTTCTTATTGTCATTATATACTGCACTGATTTGATATGAATCTCAAAAATTCTTATTTTCAAAAATTATTGGTGATCTTTTAATAATAGTTTCTGAAAATACACGTAATTAGTGAGAGATACATTCAATTAAAATAACAGTCACTGATGTCTTTATTATAGCAGTGCCAATGAGCACCCAGCAGTGACTATGTCTTCCACTGAGATAGCCTGCTTCCTTTTAGAGTCTGGGTGCAAGGAGACAGCGTACCTTTTTCAATTTTTGGATCCAGTGAGAAAAGTGGAAATGATAACAGAGGTAAAAAGTGCTTCATCTGAAAGAGATCTGCAGGTGAGCTGCCACACTGGATCCAGAAACTGAGCAGGATGAAGAAGATAGTGTCAGACTCAAGGTGATATAAGGAAGAAAAACGTCCAAGTCTTCAGGGATGAGCTCTGCAGAAGACACGAACATGTTTTGATGTCTAACTCAAGTTTTATTATGAAGAGTAAAACTGTTTCTCAAAAGCAATCTGTGCAAGATTCTTTCATGGCTGAGAAAAAAGTCTAGTTGTTCTCACATCAATAAGTTAATGCTTTCTAGGTCCTGCAAAACAAGGGCCTAGAAGTCATGCTGTGTACAAACTTAACAAATAAATCCCATCCTTTTCCCTCCAATTCTTACCACTTGCATTTATAAATCATCTGTTGTAGCTGATCTACTGAACTGCTTACACTGTTCAAAACTCACTTTTCAAGTTCCATGCAATTGTAAATATCCACTGGAAAAAAAAAAAAAAGCAGATTTTTAAAAACGTTGATGCCAAGTTGCATCAGAGAAAAATTAGGTAAAAGCCCATTAATTTCAGACTAAACATATGCCAGCTATATTTTAAATTCAAAGTTCATGTCAGCAAGTTGAAATGGAGTGGACACTAATTATAAGAGGTATTCATTACTCCTAACTTTGCAGACTATACAGATTTTTCTGAACAAGCTAAAGGTATCTCCAGTGTAAAATCTAAGTCCGAAGAAAACTGTTTGAAATTAGAGTATATGCCATAGACACATACCTGGAAAAGGGGTGTTAGGAAAGGAAGAAATTCACTCAAATAACAGTTTGGAGAATACAAGGGCTATTATACATCTTCTGTTCTACTGTGCCTTCTGTCACACATGAGTATGGATGCATTCATGAATATGTAAATTTTGGTATTGGATCAGATTCCTCTCTGATGCTTACACATAATTAAAAGCTAATCATTAAGGATTTATGAGCTGCTGCCTTGCATTTAGAAATAAAAATATTGCAGTTTTTTATTTATACTTTGCAAGAGTTTTTTTCTAACAGTAACCACATTATTGAAATTCTACAAGGAAAACATCTGATCTTCCTTCTAAAGGTAACATTTGTAAAACTCACAGGATGTGGACATTGGTGAGGGTGTAAAAGAGGGTGTAAAAACTTACTCCTCAAGTTAGAGATGCAGTGCAATGTTGACAAAACAAATGAAATAAGCATCAGTAATTCAAACAAAAAATCGGAGTAAGCAACTCCCAGAAAATAACTAACTAACTAACTAAATAAAATGATACAGTTAGTGCCATAAAACTAAATTTTAAACAAACCAACATCCTACTTTGTAGTATTATATCCTCTAGGTAAAGGCTTGGTTTCAACTGGGAAAAAGTGTTTCATTTCACTTTTAGATCTTTTTAATTACTTCTTCATCAATACAGATTCAAACAGGGAAGAAAAATGTTTGACAGGGAACTCAACCACGTGTATAAATACCTGATGAGAGTCAATGAAGAAGAAGGAAACATGTTCTTATCGGTGGTGCCCAGTAAAAGCAACAAACTAAAGGACATGAAAGTCAATCTCAACACTAGAAAACAATTTTCTTACAGTGAGGATAGTCCAGCACTGGCATGGATAAATACAGTCCTGGGCAGCTTGCTCTACCTGACAATGAGCAGGTGGTTAAAATAGATCATCCCATTCCAACCTTGACCATTCTGTAATTTTGTATCTATTTCCAAGTATTGACAGACATAAAGCCTGGGAGGAGAAGGAATGTCTTCATTAGACAATGTAAGAAAACTGGAAAATACTTTGAGCCTACATAACCTATATCAAGCCTACAAAGAAGCAGCAAAAGTAAGTAACTAAATAAATAAATAATCCAACCGTGAGTAGTTACGCTGCCCTTGAATTGTCTTAACTGAGTAAGTAACAATGATATGCAATGTCATGATGCATAATCATAAAACAGTACTTAATATATGCAAAACAGAGAAGTTGTTAGCAAAGGAAGAAGACAAGTAGCCCTAAGAAGTTAATACTGGCACTGCTCAGTCATCTGATGGTAGTGTTAAATGAGTTCAGTCTCACTATAATACTTTAAATGATAATGGCAAGTTAGCAAGAGTGTGCAGCTGAGATTTTCAAACCTTCCAACTCTTAGCCTTAATCTTACATCAGTCTTAAACCACCAGTGCATCTTCTGCGCATTCAACTTTCCCTCTGGGAACTGTGCACAGTATAAAATGCCAACCCTACCCTATGGTTTATTTTTTGGGTATCAAAGCCAGACAATGACTGAGAAACACACTCCTTTAGAAAAGCATCAACATGATATATTGTTCCAGCTGATGGTCTGCAATGTGGAATAGAATATTTAATTTTTTTTATTTTTATCCATGGCCCATTCTGAGAAGACAAATATAAACTAGCTGTTGCAAAAGACTTGATCACTGATGAGCCACGGTCATGCTAATTTATGAGAGCAAGCTGTCATGTTTCCCATAGACCAGACACAGATGGAGAAAGCACACAAATAAATTAATTTATATCAGGCTAAAATGACCTTGAACATGGTCATGAATGGCTTCCCATTCCAGGATTTTCTCAAAAATCCTCTCAATTTTGGAGAACCAAAAATAACAAATGGTGAAAGATCTTGCTACAAATGTGGGAGAGGAGCCGATGGAAGAATTCAAATTCCTGGAGCTTTGTACTGAGGTTATGTCTCAGTTAATGCAGCCGAAAACTGATGACAGAGCATCAATGGACAGAATAGGGATTAAGAGGCTGGCAATACCAACTTGTACATCTCTGTATCTATTTATGTATCTATCTATCTAGAGGCGATATTTCCCATTTGGAGGAATTTGGTTCCATGTTACTTCCAACTGATAGTCACGCAAGAGATCACAGCAGACTGTTCCTTCATGATCAGCTATGTTTGTGCTACTGCTGGATTGTATATGAGTATCTACTATCCTGTTCTGTCTTCTTTGACCTCTTCCCCTCTGTTTTCATGTCAGATTCCATAATTTATCAACAATGTTATTCAGTTGTTCCAGGAGCTGTAAATCATTGCTAATATTTGTTTCAGTTATTTATGGATGGTTTAGCAACTAGCTCATGATGTCCATAACTTCCCTAATTCTTCCCTGGTTGATATCATGTAAACAAGCTGTAAAACACAGGATATATGCAACTCTCTCAAATTTGAGGAACATCTCTCAAATTTGACTTTCTTACTGTTAAATTATTACACCCTGACTGACTTTCATTTTGGGAGTCAGCACAAGCTGTGGAATATTTCCAGCAGGTTCCTCTGAATTCCAAGAGTTTAAGAGAGGAGTCACCTAGCACACCCTATGCCAGGTAGCCTCAAGTCAGAGAAGATTACTGGGCATCTTCAGGTTACTGGTTTATCTATGGGATAGCTATATATAGCTAATATTAATTCAGAATGATATTACACATTCTACTATTTTTACAAGAACTGTCATTACAGAACTGTTCACAGGCAATATTGGTTGCTTCCAGAGTTTCTTCCAGGATGGCAAAAGAGTAGCTGGATGAGTGAGAAACATTTTGGGAATTTTGAGCTTTCTCTATTTTCTAGCCTCTCTTTCCTAGCAAGGATTCTGTTTTCCAGGAGTATATTTCTTGACCCTTGTGACAAAAGGAAGAATGAATGTTGAAGAGCAGATCTGAAGCCTATATGAAAACAGCTATGAATAGCTTCTCATTCATTGAACTAGGAAATCCAAATGATGTGGGATACTATAGCTAGCTGTTGAACCTCTGAACCTCTCTGGCAAAGCATGAGGCCCTCTAGTCCTATCACTAATTACACGGGAGGTCAACCCCCTCCTCACCACAACCTCCCTTCAGATAGTTGTAGAGAGCAATAAGGTCTCCCCAGAGCCTTCTCTTTTCCAGACTGAACAATCCCAGTTTGCCCAGCTGCTTCTCATAAAACTTGTGCTCCAGACCCCTCATAGCTTCATTGCCCTTCTCTGGACATGCTCCAGGGCTCAATAAAACTTTGTTTTGGGATGTAGTAGCTACTTCTAGCCTGAAATCATGAGAGACTATGAAGTATATCAGGGTCTTTGAATTGTAAAAGGAAAAGGAAACTGAATAACTTTGTATCAGGCAAGATTCTTGAGAGAAAGCCAATCGTCCTGAAAACTTGTGAATGTAGTTTCACAGTATGAAAACCCTGATGATCATATATTTCGTAAAATGCTTTGAGGTTTTGCACATTTTAAAGACAGATGCCCTGCCGATGACATACCTGTTCATTACTTACCAGAACAGCGACATAATTTCAGACAAAAGATAATCTTGAAATGCTCAGAATTTCTTTCTACAGGTCTGAGCTAGGCTTCAGGATTGTTTATGCCCAGCATTTTCAAGCACTGAAATGCAATCATTTGTGAGGTCTGCTCCAGAAGTAGTGTCTCCTATTTATATTATGTTGGTCCATGACATCAGAGGCAGATGATGGTGGTATGGCAGTAAAGGCTTAACCTTCCTGTCAATATTCTGTTACATTTTGTTGCCATGTGACAACATGAGAGGCAGTCTGACACAATGGCATTTGACACAGAAATGCTTATGAAGCAAAGGTGTGTAACTGAATTCCTCCATGAAGAAGAAACTGCATCCACTGCTATTCATCAAAGTTTGCTCAGTGTTTATGGAGAAAAAACAGTGGATGTGAACACAGTGGTGGGTGGTGTGTTTCAGCAGTGGTGACCGCAATGAGAAAGAGAAGGCATGTTCTGGGCTGCAATGCAGATTTTTACAAGAACAACATGCAGGCTTTTGTTGATCACTGGTGAAAATGCATAGCTAATAGCGGCGACTATGTTAAAAAATAGTGTTTTGTAGCTGAGAATTTCCTCTATCATCTAGTGAGTGTTAATGTGCTCTTTGATGTAGTTTCCATGAAAATAAATAGAAGGCATTACTTTTGGAGCGACCAACGTATATTATAGAACTGATAGCAGAGTCCCTAGCATAGTACTGGCAAAGGACAACTTCTTTTTGACAAAAACTTCTCAGAAATAATTTGGAAGTTTTCTAAAATATATATAATTTGACAAACATAACAGCATAAGATTGTTTCTATATTTTGCTGTTATTCCATATGTACAGTATGGCTTTTCTATGCAGAATACTGGACCGTTGGCTCTCCACTTTTCCAAAAATAAGGACTAAAAAGCAGACCTAATTGCACAGAAGGGAGCAGATGCCACAGAATTTGTTTCTGTGTCACTGCATCTATTCAGTCACAGACACAGGTTGGTGTGTGGGGGAGAAAAGAACTAGATGTGTCTGAGCATGTAGTCATGTGCCATTTTAGGACTTAAATTTTGGCTTAGTTACTTAAAAAAAAATAATAAAAATTGTTATAGTCATTGATCACCAAATTCTTTCTACTTGGGATCCCCATATTCCTCTCCACTCCTAAAGTCAGCTGTGAATTCAAGACCTAGTCGTCTGCATGCAGTATAGGTCTTATCCCTATTTCCCATCTCCTTACATTTTGACTTAGACATCTATGTTTTTTTTTTTTTGTTTGTTTTTTAACAGAATTGTAAGTACATTATTGTCTTATAATATCTTCTGCCATATAGCTAAATTTTGGATATTTTAAGAAAATATTATTCTGTTCTTATGCAAAAATATACTAGGACAGTTTATTTCCTGTACAATAATGTTACAGCAGCTTCAGTAGATCAGAATAGCTTCAGTAAGTTTGAGTAAACATTCATTCATCTTGACTTTTTGGTTTATCTATTTTAACCATATTAAGAGTAATGATACCTTTGTCAAATTGGGGCATAGTTGTCAAATTGCTACCTATGCAACTAGTCTGTGGCATAATATGATGTCAATAAAATCTGGAAACTACTGTAAAAGCTGCTTTCCTAAATACTTCTTACATTCCTCTATTTTTTTTTTCCTGTTATTTATTTCCTTTTTCCTCCTGCTTTTTGGTGGGAATTATATGTTAAACAAACAAGCACTCATTCCTTTAATTTTCTCAGGCATAATATATAGCTGTCCACTCTCCTATCTATATTTACACTTCATTGCTGTTATATAAACATCTCCAGGAACACTGATGGATATTGTTTAGAACATAGATGAGTGAATAGCTTGTTATGAATAATTTATCTAAATCCTTTTCTTACGGCATATCTGCAAGCAGATTGCAGTTCTTTCAGATTTAATCAACATTCAGAATTAAAATAGCTTCTTAAAAAAGTTGCTTGTTATTTATATGGACTAAATATGAGTTGTTCTTACCATTCATATGTTTGATGTCTTGATTAGCAAAGGCACATAGTAGTGCTCTTATTTGCTAATTGGATAAACATCTAAGCACCTCTTGTGCAAATCATCACACATGCAAACATACATTTAGATTGCAGGCTGTCTGCACAAATGTGACTTTTATGTTCCCTCTTTGAAAATATTTTGGCATGAAAAGTTAATTTGCACTGGCTTTAATAAAAATAAACAAAATCAAAAATATGACTGATAGAAATCTCAAAAAAAAAAAAAGTGTGTAAGAAATATTTGCATTATCTTCTTTGATTTGATTTATATCACTAGGTTATTTTTATTTTCTTTCTTTTTCATTTTTCATTACCTAGGAAATAATGTCTGCTAATCACCATTTCTTAAAATGAATCTGTTTTTTTTTAATTTTTTTCTAACCTAAATAATTATATGTCCTTTTTGTGACATTTAAAAATCAATAAAATATAATGTTTAAAAGAAAAGTCAAAGCATTAATTTTTAATGGACAAGTCAATCTATAATCTGATTGTTTTGAATATGGCTATTTTACAGGCACTTGTAGTTTAGTGAAAGAGAACATGCAGTTTTCCTGTATCTCCATTTTTCTGTGTGCTTCTCAAGAACAGAAATGGTTTATGCCTAGTGTATGTACAGAACAGAATTAACCTACTACCCACTTATAACTGCTGGATTTTTGTTCACCCCATTGTTCAGACCAGAGATCTCTGAGAATACATTTCGTGCCTTGTATAGCCTTTCTTTTTTCAACTAAAATAAGCCAGCTGTTTTCGATATATCTATACCCCATACACCCAAGTGAACTTGTGATTGAAACTACTAATACCCAGCTAGGAAGTGTTTATATGCAATAACATTACTATAATTTTTAATATCATAAATGGTGAAACCAGCAGTAATATTACAGTACTAACTAGAGAATCATCAGGTTTCATTTTTTAATTAATCTCACTAGGAGACAACTGAAAGAGGTTATATGCAAGTGGAAGGAGATTATGAAGCTATGAGGGTGTGTTTGGAACACCACTGGAAAATGTGCTACTGGGGTATTAGATCACCTAAGTCTCCTTTTACTTTCTTTGTGCTTGCAAATTTGCCGAGAAGACCAATTTGACTATGGACAGGGAATAAAAAGAATGTAGGATAGAATAACATGTCAAAGATCACAAAATAATTAAGGTCAGAGGTGTTAGTAGAATATAATACTTCCTATTTCTAGTCCTCTACTCCACAGAGGACTGTAATATGATTGAAAATCTTTCCACATAAATCTCTGAGGCAGCAGGAGGAATCCTCAAGACAAGTATCCAGAAGGAATCCTATTTTTGTTTGACAGTTTTTGACAGAAAGCCAACCCCACTTCAGCTTGTCTCATGAATAAATACATAGATATAATACTTTTAACTTAACATTTTCCACCTAAAGATCTCAAAAAACTAACCAAACTCTAGTTGCTTACATTTCACAACAGTTCCAGTGACCCTTAAAGAAGCATCACTTGACTAAAAACTTTTTATTGCTCTTCTGACTTACACTGAACTCAGTGATACACCCAATTCAAAGTTCTTTGGCCTTTTTTTGTAGAACTAGCCAGACCATCTGCCATCCTCTAGCGCATGAAGTATTTTATACTTTCAGATGGGTGAGGTGATGGTGTTTTAATGTAATGCTAAAGTTTTATAGGAAAAGCAGAAACTTGGAAAGAGGCTACAGCAGTCATTTGTCTGATATATTTTTTTATAGTTTTGCAACAGTCATCTTGTTGAAATAATATGAGAGATGTAAAGTGTTGTCTGTATTTACCCAAGCCATCTAAACTTCTGACTCCATATAAGTCTTTTAAGTCTATGTTTTACTGCCTAATGGTCAGTTAACGACTAGGATTAGTGAACACTGTGTATAACACAAACACTTTGGTTTTATTTATTTATTTATTTGTTGAGAAAGTAGAAGCAGTATGTAGGCAATATACCTTTTGAAAATCCAACATATTTGCCAAATTAACTAATTTTGCAATATGGCCAGCAAAGTAATGGATGTGTCAGTTTAATTCCGTTGTTCAGTCTTTACATTGAAAGTTTAACTGACTTTTAGAGTACCACATAATTTGCCCCAAGAGCCTTTATCCTTTTAAATTGTCTGACCTCTGTGTTTTTCACCTTTCTAAATCATCAGTTGTGCAACATAATGCTTCTTTGGATATTTCAAAATCTCTTCTGAAGTAGTTACAGATGTTCCTATGGCACATAGCTTGCAAATTTTGGCTGACAACTACTTTCCCTAAAAAAAAGTTAAGAAATTAATCCACATTTTCCTTCTAATTGATGAATCTCTTAAGAAAAACTGTTTTTGTTATGCTTAATATATTCTTCAGAAAAATATTAGAAGAAAAGTGTGGATCAGCTTTATAGTTTTCTCATCTATATTTTATACATTCCTTGTTTCAAAGGAAGCATAAAGGGAAATTTGTTTTATCTTTATTTTGTTTACAGTCTGCATTCTTCAGTTCAATCAACACCTAGTGTGTGTTTTCAAAAGAACAATGATCTTTTACATGGATAAGTAAAGCTTTTTCTATTTCCATTTACAGTAATGGAACTCATTAAACTGATTATCTTTTAAGTATTCGAGCTTCAGGAAGGTAGTATATTAAGAACATTTAAGACCAGAAGAGATATTATATCACTTACAGTGATATTTACCTTAGGTTTTCACTTCATTAGGTCTCCATGGTGACATGCTTATTTATGTGAAAACTATTTCCATATTTGAAATATATTTCAAACACTTTTGGAAATATCTTTGTTAAGGAACTTTGTTGTTGCTTAACCAACTTTCACAGCTATAACAAAGCCTAAAACTGGAATCAGACACCATTAAAAAATCAGAAGAGTAATAACCAACTTTATGGATTGAAATACATAATAAGAACTTCACAATTTAAATCTAGTTTTTCAAATAAATTTGAACAAGAATGGAAGATTTCCACCATGTCTCCTTCCCAATTGTTTCAGACATTTTTGAGCCAAAGTTATAGAATATTCTGAGACTGGACATTTAGAAACTAGAAATAAAATGTGTTTCATTAAGTAGAGATAGAACAGAAGCAGAATTTCCAAATTAAAATGAGCAGCTAGCTGCAGATGGGATGCAGTCCAGCATAAATGCACAGCTTATCTTCTCTGATTTCTATATGTTTACCACAAGAATGTCATAAGTGAAGCCAGTTCTCTTATCCTAAAATAATTTTTTTAGCTGTGAGAATTTCTTTCCAGATTCAAGCCTGATAAATTCAGCATCTTAGTTATTCCCCAGGGGAGCAGTATAAGTACAGTTTTCTGAGCATCTTAATCCAGTTTCCTTCCTAACTCACATATGGTATTCTGCAGGGTATTACAGCTTCACGATTCATCTTTTAGGACTTCTTCCATAGGCACTACAGTGCACTGGTGTGTGTGTCTCTGTCTCTGGCATAAATTAATAGGATGCTAGAGACTTCCCCCTCTAATCTGGGATCTAAAAAAGCTGCCGTAAAGAATAAGCTTTTTTTTTTTTTTTTTTTTTTCATGGAAGATTACAGTAGTCTGTAGATAATGGATTTTTATTATTAGCTTCTTGCACTATGCATACTTAAAGATGCCTCCTCACATGCAAATTCCAGAAAGGTAGAAAATAAAAAAGGAAAATTTTTTGGCCCTATTTTTCTTCTCTTTCAGGAATAAAAATGACCAGTTCCGCTTACATCAACAAAAGGTAATGTCTTCTACATGAGAGTAAAATGAGATCCTCTGGGTTTGGATTTGTTGTCAATAAGACGGATGAATACCATGCACAATCCCATGGCTTTAAATGTCATGAGCTATTCCAGTGAAGGGAGATTTCATGTCAGGTCTGATGCCAAAGAGGTTTTTGTCTCCCCACTTATTCTTTCATATAGGCAGCCTATGTTCTCTTTTTTTCCCATTTAGTTAAGGCTTAGGCTTTCATTTCTCAATTTTAGCAGCAGTTGGTCATGTAAAAATAAAGAATGAAAATCTATCAGCTGTCTGACTTGAAAAATGTCCCCCAGTAGATACTGAAGGAAGGAATTAAAAGGAACAACATCAAAAGTTACTGTAGAAAATTCCTGCTGAGCTAAGAATTTTGTGAGTACTCACACACACTCAGCTGTGTTGAGGATGAGCCAAAGACTTTCTCAATCTACTACCACCACTGTTTAATCCTTTTTACATGGTAAAGTGAATGGCTCTTCTCCTAATTTTGAAACTCTTCCCAGTGTAATTATTTTAACAAAAATGATGATTCAGCCTTTGGAATTTCTTCAGCAAATCCTTCTCTAATATTATTTATTATAAAATAGTAAAAAGATATTATTATTTTCTTACTGCATTTACTGCGGCATATAATCTCAGTGAGAAATGCATCATGATAATGTAATTAGGTACTTCTAAGCAATAGTGTTTACATTACTGCATTTTCAAGATCTATTTACAATTAAAATGCAAGTCCCAGAAGACTCTTTTAGTAATAAGATGATGCTATTCTTTCACATATTTCAATCTTCATTTGAAATTCATTTTTCTAAATTTGAGCAACTGAACTCAAGTTTTTCTTACCAGCTTTGTGCATTGATCTAAGCTTGAGAAAATTGCAATGAAGTAGTTCAGCGCTACCTAAAACTGAAGTGTGGGAAAAAAAAACTGCTTTATCTATGTTTGGAAATGATCTGGTGACTATTTATCTCAGTCTCGGGAGCACACCAAACATTCGAGCAAGAAATGACATTTTGCTGGTTGTTTTTTGTTTGTTTGTTTGTTTTTGTTTGTTTTTATGTGAAGCACAGTCCTTTATCTCCCCTGTGCAAATAAATCCACACTTGGCAGGACTGCAAGCCCTCTAGAAGCTCATAGGTCACACATTATCAGACAGTTATTTAGAGATTTGCTGAAAAGCTATGCATATATTACACACACTTCTGTGTAAGGCTGTCCAAGTTCTTTTACCTAAGACTCCATATGGAGGAATAGTTCTGATGGTCATTTCTACGAAGTTGTATTTTCTGCTCCCTTAGGCTGAAAAAAGCACTAAACTAATGACTCCCACATCCATGGGATGCTTTGTAACTACTGAATGTCTATTTAAAATTTTCTGTGCTTTCAACTTCCATCATATTTAAAAGAAAAAGAAAAAAATCTAGGTTCCATTCACTTAAAGAAAAATATAATTACTTGAAACTCAAAAAGCAGGAGTTGCAATCGCTCTGCCTCTTCAGTCACTTTAGCTGCTTTAAGGCTTTAGCACCTTCCCTCTGACTCTGCTAACTACTCTAAAACCCCCCACTGGTACATAACTCTTCCCATGAATATTTTCAAGACATTTGGTGCACTGAGTGAAATTGTTGGTTGTGCACCGGGGGCAGATGACCAAGACACTCAGAAAACCCTTCAGTCCTGCTAACCTTGGATAAAGATACTGGCAAGTGAGTAACAAAGCTTGAACCTGCATTTGGTAAGAACAGAGTCAGTCTTTTATGTTAAACCACAAATGGCTCTTTCTTGTGAATTTGGCTTCTTAACCTGATTTTTTTATTTCATCTATAGAGCTGAAAAAAATCAAAAGGACTCTATTATTAAAGCCCAAATAAAGCAGATATAGGGGTTTCTATCTTGTCTTGGAGAGCTGTTGCTTTACAGAGTTCAAAATATGGGTTCCTGGGGACATGGTAATTTTGGAGTCTAAAACAGAGGAGGTAAAGCAAAGGCATTAGGATGTGGCAAAGGAAAACTGAATGCTTAAAAATGCAAGTGTTATACATTTCTAAATGAATAAAATAGTAGTAAAACATATATTTGTACAAGACCAAGAAGATCAGAGCTACATAACTTGTAAAAAATTACTTTCTAGACCTCTTTTTGGCTTAGAGATCTCAGGAAGATTTTGTGATATTAAGCCATCAAAAAGGATACATAATCCTTGATCAGGCTTATTGCTTTGTTTATACCTAAAAAAGTGGCAAAGATCTGTCACAAAATCCAGAGAAAAGGAAGGAATTCGTCAATATGAAAAACTCACCTGAAAAATCATGCATCAGCAAAGCTAATGGGAACCTGTGACTGTGAATGTTACTGCCTAAATAATAGATGAATAATTGATATTTCCGGAGTTATTCGAGTTGTTCAAGTTGTTGAAAATTACATTAAAAAAAAAAAAAAAAAGAATAAAACTTAAAATTACTAAGTAAAAAAATAGTGGAATATCCATACATAAGTAGGCTAAGAATTCTTCTGAGGAGTAGGTCTACATTGAAGGATTGCCTCTAGTATTATACACTTTGAAAAATATTCCACCAGAAGGCTAAAATAAGAAAAAAGTGTGCCTAGGAAAAGTAAGATTATTATTAGATTTACCTTATAATCTAATAGTTTCAAAATGACAATGGCAGAAGATGATATTAGTACTTAAAGGGAGGTGCTTCATCTGTCAAAATTACTGCCTAATCCCAGTCTGTCATGGGATTTATTGAGAACACTGTAATTCAGGAGAGAAGCAGGAGGGTCTGGCCCACCGAACTCCAGCATAGGATGCATGCACTAATAAAAATTTGAAATGAAAGCATTAATTTATGGCATCAAAACAATTTGATAGTCTTTAAAAAGAAGATACTAATCCAGAGTAGATTCCTCAGTCACTGTGCACATTTGGAAAACACAAGAAAATATACTATCAGAAATATGCCTTATGTTTTGTCAATGGTTTAAGGGCTGGTACGGCCTGGTTCCGTGACTAGTGGGGCAGAGGGACTTCACAAAATCCGCGCCTCCAGGAAGGGAAACAGGGGACCCCAAAATAATTAAAAACAGCGGCAACGATCTGAGGAGAAACAAACTAATTTACTAAATATAGTATCAGAATGTAAGAAAACACACTATAATACAATATAAATCAAAAGTAATTGAGAGAAAGATTGTCCAAGAGCCAAAGGCCTTATGCTAATACTGAAGCCTTGCGTGCAGTTGGGAGCAGCAGTAGCGAGCCGATCCGGCAGGGAACATGGCGAGACGAGAAGAGGGGGCAAGTCAGATGATCTGCGCCCTTATATCTGTTCCCCTGAGCAGGAACGATAACAGTACTCGAAAAGGCTCTTGGGGATCGTAGTTCTTCTTCTCTTCCAGACAGGTACCCAGAACTAAAGCATTTGCTCTTTAACTCCCAGTACACTGCATGATGTTGTGATGTGGAATACTGATAACCAAAAATCATAAAACCATGACATATTTTTACTACTTTAAGTCATAACCCACTGTGGAAACATAAAGATCACAAAATTAAAAAAAAAAAAAAGGAATTACTACAATTCATATGAATTTGAGGACAAAGTATTACTTTTCCTGTTTAAATCATGCGCGCTCTGGTTTTCAGCTACCTACATCTTGCCTTTCCTTAAACATGGAAAGTGTTTCCAGCAGTTTTCCACTTTTTCTGAGATCGATGCTAAAATATTTATAGGTACTGGCAAATCGTTTCTGAGTCTAATTAGATGGTCAAGATAACAAAACATTAAGCAAGAGATTAATCACAAAATACATTCTCTGCTTTATCTTTTGACATAACTGCCTCATGTTTAATGACTGACATTGGTGATTATGTATGCTGGTAATTCAGATCTTAATGGAGCTCCCTGCCAAGCCACCTACAGGAGCTGGCAGAAGGTCTAAGCTGTGAATGGATCAGAAATGGCATATATATGGTGTCAGTAATTCTCGTGGTGGGGATGACAGCTACTTAGTGTTAACTGAAGGTGTGGAGAAGAAAGGTCTACTTTGCTCACCCTGACCCTCTTATGGCAAAACATATATCTGGCATAAATGTGTACCATACCACTGAAGTGAATTAAATTGTGCCTGTTTATGCCCTGGCTATAATTTGGCCTTTACTTTCAATCTCATTAATAGAGTAAAGCAGTTGAGAGCCAGTTATTCTTAACCAGATATATATTTTGTTACTGTCTCGCTAATGTAGACTTTGAATTTCTGCCAAAATGCCTATACTAAATTTAATTGAATAAATATTGGAATGAATTTGAGTTTGAATCATAAATTCACCTTTGAGGTTGCATCTTCCAGTATCAGCTTTCTTTGCAGGTGTTCTTTTCTCATGGGTGATAGGAAACCACTCATTCTCCTTGAATCCTTACTGATAAGCAGAAATAATCTCCCTGATTGTCTCCTACTTCTTTTCTCAGTTCATGAAAAGCTGTTGTTTCTGCTGGCATATTTATTGCTGCTCCCGCAGATATATGAACTATCCCATACATAACCTGACCACAGATGGTATAAAGCCCACTTTAATCAATCTCTTGCTGTGTTCCTGGAATCAGAACTGGCCTGGCCCCAACTTTATATGCTTGCCATGTCAATGCCCAGACTGTACAAAACATCAGTTGCATGGGCACTAATCTGTTTATTTTTGTACAGCGAGGTATAGGCTGCTTTCACAGTGCAGCTTTCACATGAGAAAATGTTTGTTTGCTGCTGAATGATATTTTGCTTTTTCAAGGACCACTAATCTTTCTTTCCCAGGGGACTGCAGGGTGTTTATACATCTCATCTCATAGCAGGTAAGCAGATGATATGGAAAGCTTAGATTTTTCAAAAGCTGTTTTAAGTCAGTTCTGTGGAAATCCTTTGCTTAGAGATAACTATTACAGCAGTGGGGATT
Source organism: Gallus gallus (assembly GCF_016699485.2). Lineage (NCBI taxonomy): Eukaryota > Metazoa > Chordata > Aves > Galliformes > Phasianidae > Gallus > Gallus gallus. Next base: position 123,470,234 of record NC_052533.1, on the reverse strand, counting down.
GACTTGATAACCCACTCGATAGGACTGTAGTCTGGAGAGATAGATGACTCAGCTTTCAGCACAGCCCTGCTGAGACTGACAACCATTTACATCTGGCTCCCTTTGGCCTCCCACAAGGGATAGAAGGGTCAGCACCTGCCATTGTCTGGCACCCAACAGCAGGTGTGCAACAGTTCTGACTTAGTCAGAGAAAATACTTTGGGTATGAGCCAGAAGAGCAGCTCCCTTGCAGGTCCTTTCTGAACTGCCTGTAAAGACACAGTTGTTAACAAAAAGAAGTGACAACCTACCAGTGTTTCTTAATGCAGGGCTGTTGCTCATCATTCAGTTTACAGCCTGTTTCTTGATAATGACAAAAAACCTGGGGTAGTGAGTGGATTTAAAATGTGACAAATCAAGCTCTCATCCAGCACTTCTTCAGTGAAAAAACAATGTGATCCTCCACTAATATCAGATCTGAATGGATCTAAAATCTTTGCAATTACGTGCTGCTAAAAAATATAGTGTCTAAATATAAAATCCCTTATTAACATTTAAAAAAGAAAAGTCACTGGCACCCAGGCCTTACTGAACATTATGATAATTCAAGAAAATGGAAAATAGAGTTTTGTTGGAGCAGCATCCTGCTTCTCACCAACCTCACATAGTCAGTTCAGCATAGTTTTCTTCAGTGGAACTTCTTAAGCACAGTTCTGCAAAATGCTGAGTGCTTGTAACACAAGTAAAATTAAATGCTCCCCTGGAAATAATGAGAGCAGTGGAAATAATTTACTTTGACCTTTGCAAGACTATTAATATCGTCTTCTACAATCTTGAATCCAAAGTAGGACATTATAAACTGGATGGGTGCACAGTGGATGCATAAAAAGGTTTTTGGGTGATCAGGCACAAAGGATGATGGCTAATGAGTGTGCTTTTCCTGGAAGATGATAAAAAATAGAGAATTGCAAAGGTCTACTCTGTGACCTGTCCTGCTCACCACCTTTACCACGTGGAGATGACCAGCCTCCTCAAGTTTTCAGATCACATTAAAATAGAAAGAAAACCTGAAATTATTGAGAACTGGTCTGCCATTCAAAGTGACCTGAACAAGTGTGAGGAATGGGTCATCAGGAACCTTATGAAATTCCACAGCAGCAAATGCCAAGTTCTGTATCTTGGAAGGAAGAATCACCAGCAACAATACAGGCTGGGTTGAATCTGTCTAAACAGCAGCTCTGATGAGAAGGACTTATGGGGCTTCATAGACAGCATGCTGAGCATAAGTCAGCAGTGTGTTGTAGCAACAAGACCTACCTGGAAGTTTACCTGTGCAGCCTGCTGTAGGGAGCCTGCTTTGCAGGGGGGTTGGGCTGGATGATCTCTAGAGGTCCCTTCCAACCCCTGCAAATCTGTGATTCTTTGATTCTATAATGTTCCTTAGAAGTCAATACTGGTACCTGTACTATTTAACATCTTTGCTGGTAATGTGGATGGTGGGATTGAGTCAGCAAGTTTGTGGATGACCCAAGTTATATGATGCAGATGACATGCTGGAGGGAAAAGACGCCATCCAGAGGAACCTTGACAGGCTTAAGCAGTGAGTCATGTTGTGGCTTACATCGTGTTGTTCAACAAGGACAAGTGCAAGATTCTGCATCTGGATCAGGATAATCCCAAGCATGAAAACAGGCTGGGCAATGAGTTGATTGAGAGCATTCATGCAAAGAAGAACTTAATGATGTATGAAAAGCTTGACACAAGCCAGGAATGTGTACTTGCAGTCCCAAAAGCCAAAGATACCCTGGGCTCCATGAAAAGAAATGTAGTGAGCAGGTTGAAGGAGGTGATTGTGACTATTTGGGGGATAGTGTCCATCCTCAGTATGTACACCATTGATACAAAGCTGGGAGGAGTGGCTGACACACTGGAAGGCTGTGCTGCCATTCAGCAAGACCTGGACAGACTGGAGAGCTGGGCAGCAATAAACCAGATGAGGTTTAACAAAAGCAAGTGCAGTGTCTTGCACCTGGGAAGGAATAACTGCAAGTATCAGTAGGGGTTGGGGGATGATTTACTGTAGAGGAGTAGGATCTGCGGAGAAGGATCTGGGGGTCCTGGTGGACAATGGGTTGGCCATGAGCCAGTAGTGTGCCCTGGTGTCCATAAGGGCCAATGGGATCCTGGAGTGCATTAAAAGGAATGTGGCCAGCAGGTCAAGGGAGGTGATCCTCCCACTCTACTCTGCCCTGGTCAGGCCTCACCTGGAGTACTGTATCCATTTCTGGGCTCCCCGGTAGAAAAAAGACAGGGATCTACTGGAGAGAGTCCAGAGAAGGGCCACAAAGATTATAAAGAGTCTGAAACATCTCTCCTTTGAGGAAAGGCTGGTAGAACTGGGTCTGTTCAGCCATAAGAAAAGAAGACTCACAGGAAATCTTATAAATGTTTATAAGTATCTTAAGTGTGGGAGTCAAAGACATGGCCAACCTCCTTTCAGTTGTCTTTGGGGACAGGACAAGGGAAGGCCATAAACTTGAGCATAGGAAGTTCTGGACCAATATGTGAAGGAACATTACGATAAGGGTGATGGAGCACTGGAACAGGCTGCCCAGGGAGGTTGTGGAGTCTCCTTCTCTGGAGACGTTCAGGACCCACCTGGACACCTACCTGTGCAGCCTGCTGTAAGGGCGCCTGCTGTGCAGGGGGGGTTGGACTCAGTGATCTCCTGAAGACCCTTGCAGCCCCTACAATTCTGTGATTCTGTGATTTCCCCTCTACTCTGTTCTCTTGAGACCCCAGCTGGAGTACTGTGTTCAGTTCTGGGACCTCCAGTACAAGAAGATCATAGACCTGTTAGAGAAGGTCCAAAGGGTTTATAGAAATGATCAGAGGGCTGAAACACTTCTATGAATAAAACATCTGAGAAAGTTGGAGTTATTTAGCCTAGAGAAGAGAGGACTCCAGGAAGACTTTAAAACAGCATTCCAATATTTAAACAAGACCTACACCAAAGATCATAAAAGTCATAGAAATTATAGAATAGTTTGAGTTGGAAGACATCCTCTCAGATCATCTAGACCTACTCCCTGAAATAAACAGGGACATCTACAGCTAGATCAGGTTGCTGGGCTACCCATTCCAGCCTGACCTTGCACATCTCCAAGGAGGAGGCATCCACATCTGTTGTAGTAGGCGTCTTGCGGGGATACGGGATGTACGGGACAGGCTTCTCCCTAAGCATAGTGAGACGGTGCTATCGTGCTGACCTTGATGCAGAGAAAACAAGAAAAGGGGAAAGATGCGAAGGAATGAGGAAGCAGCCAAATAAGGCACAATGTTATCTAGTGCGAACCAATCAGGGTGGAACATGACAGGACGGTTGCTTAGGTAAAAATATATAAGCTGTGTTTAGTAGTGATTAAATGCCATTTTGATGCTCATCATATTGGTGTGCATCCGCAGTCATTTGGTCCTGACCAGGTAATTGGCCAGTTCGCGCTAGGGCTAACACAGGTGGCTAACATCATAGTTGCTGAAAGCAACACACATCTCTGGGCAAACTGTTCCAGTGCCTCACCATTCTTATTGTAAAAAGTCTTTCTTATATCCAGTCTAAAGCTCCCCTTTTAGTTTGAAGTCTTTTCCTTTTGTCTTATCATAACAGATGCTGCTAAAAAGTCCACTTCTTTCTTATAGCCTCCATTTAGATATGGAAAGGCTGCTATCAGGTCTCTCTGGAGTCTTTTTATCAGACTTTTTATCAGGGACATATTATCAGAGAGTGTAGTGAAGGGACAAGGGCTAACAGTTTTAAATTTAAAAAATGGTTGATTAGATATTAGGAAGAAATTATTCACTATGAGAGTGGTGAGGCACTGGAACAGGTTGCCCAAAGAAGCTATGGATCCCTGGAACACTTCAAGTCCAGGTCTGGCCAAGCGAAATGTGAACCTGCTCGTTGGAACCTGATGGTCTTTAATGTCCCTTCCAGGCCAAACCATTCTACAATTCTAAACCATTAATATACTTGTCCAACCTCACAGATGACTATGCTTTGAGTAGCAGTTTGGCTTAGAGACCTCTTGAGATCCCTCTCCATCTGAATTATCCTTTTACTTCTTGTTTTATCACGTGCTGAGAAAATTTCTGTTCCACTATGTTTGTAATTACACTTCAGATATGTTACTATTCCTTAATGTTTTCTCTGACTGTTTAAGGAAGCTCCCTCAACCTCTTCATGTAGGCTGTGTGCTCTCAGCATCCTGGTAGATATTCTTCATTCTGTTAAGAATATCAATTTTCTTTAGGAATAGAGACACAATTACTGACAGTAAGCTATATTTGCTTCCCAATGAACTTGTGTGAAATCTATGTAATTGCAAGTCAGCTGTTCACCTTTGCCACAGACGTGCCAATCCTTCCTACAGATATAATTCAATACATATATTCAAGAGTAAATTTACATATATAAGCAATCCATCAAAAAAGCCAGATGAGAAATGCTTTGGATATACAGATATGCAATTTTTCCCTGGCTTAAGCTGAAAGATGAAACAAATTGTAATGCATATTGAATATAAAGTATCCAGAGAGCAAAAAATCGAGACATATGTGAACACAACTAAAACAAGAAACTGGAATTTCACCTCTGTTCAACACTGAGACCAAATTTCACTGATTTCAGTGAAGCTAAGATTTCATCCACTGTTTCTAAAATAATCGTTCTCAGAAGTCAACTCTAAATTACAATCCTGTATTTTGTGAATAATAATTTAGTCTTTATCTTGTCCACTTCTGGTTTTACTGCCTGATACTATTATCACATCACTGGAATAGTCTTTCCTGCTCTTCTGCTCAAAGAAGAAGAAAAAATATAGTCTGTCTTGGCAGGGAAGTTTATAGTATATATAATATATTCATGACTTCATCCAATAAGACATTTTGATGCTAGTGAGCATCAAAAGCCCTCAGTGCATCTCTATTTTCCAGGTTATTCCTTTTCTCCAGAGCACTGCTGTATTTCAGGCATTAGCATTAACACCTAGCAAGAAACATATCATGGTTTATTGTTGTCAGATGTGACACATAGATGTGATGTGCATTGCAAAGTAATTTCTTTTTAAAGAGACCACAAAAATCATTTTTGGTGCACTTAGAAAAAGTTGCAACTTCAAAAAGACTCTTTTCATTTTCAAGGAACTGGGCAGAGTAATATCTTAGTGCTGCCACAGAAATGAGTTTGTGCTCTAACTTTAGTGACCCAATAACTTGCAATACCAATATCATTCATCACATTGTCAGAAAGAAAGAACCAGGGTGGAGGGAAATAAAACATCATGTTACATTGTAGAACTAGTGTTTGCTGTTTCTAAGGGAACAGGGTATCATCAGCTGATTGATGCCTAAACGTCAGATCATTTATAATACTTCAGTTAATAACTGTTATTTAAAAAGATTATTTTTTGTGGTTTTTTTTTTTTCTAGATAGTGGCTTTTTTGTTTTCTTTTTTTTTTTTTTTTTTTAATTTGTCTTCACCTGCTTTAATAAGGAGACTTTCAGTTTGGGCTTTGAGTGAATTCAGAGAATATTACTTCTCTTCTTTGACTAGTACCTTAAAATTATTCTCTCTCCACACTAGATTTTGCTGAGATGTAATTTCTGAGCTGATCTGACATAATGGATCATGTTTCTTTTGTTCCCAAGCCATTTAGAGAAATGCAGCAGATTTAATCTGCTCTTCACTAAAAGAAATTGATGCAGTGTCACATGGGATATTCATTAAACTGTAGAAAACGGGAACTAGTAGAGAAACTGTGTGATAGGTAGGAAAGTGACCGATGAAATGTGGAAAAGAACAGAATGAAATTTGTCTTCATAGAGGAAAGTTAGTGGTGCAGTTCTAAAAGGTTAGTTTTGGGACTGAGGTTATTTAGATATTTCATTAGGGACTTGGCACAAGTGTCAATGTGACAAGGAAATTTACTACCAATACAGAATCAGAAAGCATCTTTCAAATACAGAATACCGTGTGAGGATGACTGAATGATTCTTAGGACTGGAATAAAATAAATGGTACAAAATTCAAAATTCAGAGTGAAAGACCAGATCTTGCATGCTAGATCCAAAAGTATTCCTAGGGTAGTACATAATCTGTTTACCTTCCATTTAGTCACATAAAAGCAGACAGTCTTCTAAAGGTAAGGCTTACATCTCCTATCTGGTCAATGAAGAGAAGTAGGTGACATTGAAGTCTTCATGAATTAGATAAAATCTGTTTAATTTACGTGCTTAACCTTGGACAAATGCATCTTTTTTTTTTTTTTACCTTGGACAAATGCATCTTTTTTTTTTTTTTTTTTTTTTTTTTTCCTGGAGATAAATCTTTCTAGTTCATTAAAACCTAAAATGAAATTCTAAGTCAGTTACCTAAGTTAAATGGACTGGATTAGTCCCTAGGAGCATAGGGGTTAGATACATGAAACCTGCTAGACTAGAACCAAAACCACAGAATTAAGAGCTCTGATTCTTCACAACATGCATTATATAACAGGCAATCCTGAAATAACATTATTGAGTGAGAATCATAGAATCACAGAATTATAGAATGATTTGGTTGAAAGGGAAATTAAAGATAATCTAGTTCCAACCCCCTGCTATAGGCAGGGACTCCTCCCTCTAGACCAGGTTGCTCAAAGCCCCATCCAGCCTGGCCTTGAACACCACCAGGGAGGGGACACCCACAACCCTGCTGGGCAACCTGTTCCAGTGTCTCACCACCCTCACAGTAAAAAATTCCTTCCTAATGTCTAGTCTAAATCTACCTTCTTCCAGTTTAAAGCCATTTCCCCTGTCATTACATGCCCTTATGAAAAGTCCTTCCTCAGCTTTCCTTTGGTCTCCCTTCAGGCACTGGAAGGCTGCTATCAGGTCTCCTCAGAGCCTACTGTTATCCAGGCTGAAAAGCCCCAGCTCCCTCAGCCTGTCCCTGTAGGGGTGGTGCTCCAGACCTCTGATCATCTTCATGGCCCTCCTCTGGATCTGCTCCAACAGTCCCATGTCTTTCTGTTGGGTTCTTCGGAACTGGACACAGTACCTCTGGTGGTGTATTGCAAAAGCAGAGTAGAGGGGCAGAATCACCTCCCTTGATCTCCTGGTCATGCTTCTCTTGATGCAACCCAAAATATGCTTGGCTTCCTGGGCTTCAAGCACACATTACTGGCTCATGTTGAGTCTTTCATAAACTGACACCCCCAAGTTCTTCTCCTCAGGGCTGCTCTCAAGCCATTCTCTAACCATCATGTATCTGTGCTTGGAATTGCCCTGACCCAGGTGCAGTATCTTGCACTTGGCCTTGAAGTAAATGAGATTGGCATGGGCCTACCTCTCAAGACTGTATCAGTCTCTCTGCATAACATCCCTTCTCTCTATCATGTCAACTGCACCACTCAGCTTGGTGTCATCTGCAAACTTGTTGAAGGTGTACTTGATTCCACTATCCATGTCTCCTACTTAAATGTTAAATAACACTGGTCCTAAAACCTATCCCCGAGGAACATCACTCTTCACTAGTCTCCATTTGAACATTGAGCCACTGACCGCAACTCTCTGAATGCAACCATCCAGCCAATTCCTTATCCAGTCCATCCTTCAAATCCATTTTTCTCCAATTTTCTGACCAGGATGTCCTGCAGGAAAGTGTCAAACTCTTTGCACAAGTCCAGATACATGTTGTCAGTTGCTCTTCCTTCATCCACTGATGCTGTAACTCCATCATAAAAGGCCACCAATTTTGTCAGGCATGACTTGCCGTTGGTGAAGCCATGTCAGTTACCACCAATCACCTCATCATTATTTTCTATGGGCCTCAATAGAGCCTTCAGGAGCATCAGCTCCATGATCTAGCCAGGCATAGAGGTGAGACTGGCCTGTAGTTCCCTGGATCTTCTTTTTGTCTTCTTAAACTATCCAATTGCAAATGAATAGCAAAACTAGGAAAGGAAGAATGTCAAAGCTACTTTCATTTATGCAGCTTCAGCAATCCAGAATTCTACTTGGATTTCCTTTTCATATTTACAGACTGAAGGAATAGGAGGTATTTTGAAACACTGTAAGAGTTTAGTAGTCAATGGCTCAATGTCCAAGTGGAGACTGGTGAAGAGTGGTGTTTGTCCAGCTAGTTAGACTTGGGCCAGGATAGGCTCAGATATAGAATAAACTCAGAATATTTTAAGACAGACTGAAAGACCTGAGATTGTTTGTTTTAAACATAGAACTTGCTTCTACAAACTTGTATAAGCCAGGAAAATTAAATTTTCTTACATCTGACTCTTCCTTTACACACTGGCTGTGGTAGAAGTTTATCAAGTCTGGAAGTGACAGATAAGACTGCGCACTCTGCTTGTAATTTCCTTATTTTTAAGTCACTATTGATACTCAATCTCACAGACTTTTTATCTTTTTCCTGCCTTTGTGCATATTAGAAGAAAAATGTCTGAATTGCTGCAGCAACAATAACTATCAATACAAACCACCCTAGCTTGTATCTCTTTTGCCACAAAAAGCCTATTTATTGCATTCACTAATGCTTTTCACATGCTGTCAAGAGTGTCTTTTCCTGTGTAAGAATCTGTACAATTAAATGGAAAAAAAAAAAAGTCAATAACATAGAATTTTAGTAACATCTTGTTTACTCATCCTCACTGGTTATCTCTTTCATGTCCTTTGATTGCTTGTTATCCTTTTCCTGTAGGTTTGAAAGGTTTATTGATGGTTGTTAATGTTGAAACATTGTAAAAGGACTTTGTTAGTGCCTTAAATGTTGTTAGGATGGAACTCCAGAATAATTAAAAACAATGTTCATTTGATTGCTTTTTTTAAAAAAATTAGATAGATACTGAGGTGTTCATGGATTTATTAGTCAAAAAATGTGTAAAAAAAAAAAAAAAAAACAACCTGTACAGTGCAACAGTTTTCAGGATGCTTGCAGCTGGTAAGGATTTTTTGTGCACTGTGATTACCCAGGATACAGTAGTGCATTCATGCACGGTGGTGCACTTTCCCAGGTATTTTGACCTCTTGGCTCTTGGCTAAAAAACTTCCACCTTCCCAGAACCAGAGCAAGCTGGTGTAGTTCTACCGATGTATCAGCTCTTTTTGAGGTAGTTGGCGAATCTACATGGAAAGGTGAAAATCTAAAAAAATTATGATTTAGATGCCATCAAGCACTCCTGTGTACCTAAATTTCTCACTAGATCTCACTATCACTAGATCTCACTAGATCTAGTCTCTGATTAGTTCAATATTTAACAGAAAAGCACTACTCACTGGGAATCAGTTAACTTACAATTATTTAATAATTATTTAGATTCCAAACTACTCATAAGACCAATTAACTACTGTATTAACGAAGTGAAAATCTTACAGGATGAAAACAGCAAATTTCTTCATGTGCCATTCTCAAACTCTAACCTTAAAACTAGACATAAGGAAAGCAGAGAAGACAAAGCACAAATGGGGCCAAACACTTCATTGCTGCTTTTCTGTAAACTAGACCTGTCTTTTGTGAGGTGTCTCTAAATGACGTATTAGTCACATTCAGACAGTTTTGAATAAAATCATGAAGTCAGTGAAGTTCTGCCAGTTTTATTTTGAAGCTTGCCAGTATTAGATGCATCTTGAGGCTCTAATATTCATTTAAATGATCCGTTTATCCACACTGCAAACCTGGAATAAATATGCTGCCAGCTTGAATTAATGATTAATCCAATAACTATGCAACATCAGAGCAATTAAAGTTATTTCTAACATTTTAAAATTTGTATTAAAAAAGATCTAACCACATACCTTCTTTTCAACCCTCTTCTACCCTTGCAGATAACTCTCACTTTTTTTTTCCCCCTTGGGAAATGGTCGTGTATTACTTCTTAAGGTTTTAAATCAGCACTGTAATGAAACAGTGAAATGGTTAGCTCAGTGCAATAAAAACATGGTGGTAGAATCAGATTGCAAAGTTGTTAAGTCTTCCTTCCTTATCCTTCCTTAATTCATATTATATTACATCTGCGAATGTATGAGCATACTTATCTAAGGTTACATTACATACATTTAAGATAAAGCTTCAATTTTACGTAAGGTCTAAAACTGTTTTCTGGAATGTAAGCTTTGATATGCCAAATTACAGGATACTTTTCTGTGAATTTCAAGTTTTTATTAAAATCCAAAAGTTGTACTTGGAAAATAAGAATGGAAACAATAGGTGGCACATAAATATTCTTACACTGCTGCAAGGAATGAGAACCAGCAGATGTTTAATTTCTTCGTTAGGATTGAGGTATGTTCATTCCCATTGTGATGAGATGTCACAGGTATGCTGCTAGGCAAGAATTCTTTTTAGAGTACTTAATGTGAGAAGTATCATCATAGTTACTTCTTCTGTATATCAAAGGAATAGAAAATCATTACGTGATGACCTTGAATTCATTTATTAATTAAAGTATGTCAGTTCACTGTCTACCATAGTTGTCAGAATCAGTGGTTAATTGCCTTCATCAACAGTCTTATTTTGAATTATGATGTAAGCGAAGATTTCTAGGTGCTCTGAACTATTTCTTCAGTTTACCTTCCTACCTTCAGCTTTGATATTTTATGTGAAGTGTGGAAATTATATTAAATGATCGTTTGTGAGCTATTTAAAAAAATATTATTTCTAATGGCATTTGGGATTAAATTTTAATCTCATATCTTTCTATAAATAGAATAAAACTGTATACTTCTCTGAATGAATTTAACTTTTGAATGAATATCCAGAAATAAAATAAGCTTTGAAAATATTTGCATTCTCTTAAAATATAAAATAATCAATATATGTACAATTTATCTTCAGGACCACTGCCTATTTCAATGCAAAATAAAACAAAACTCAGGATACTTCATGCCCAAGTATGCCAAAAAGGGTGATCTTTGTTTTACTACAGATACTTTACAGCTAGCTATGGCGTATTTGGTCTGATGCCTAAGTATGATTATTCTCTGGGATTGCACTTGAAAATACTGCAAAATTGTTTCATATTTCACATTTTGTACATCCCATTCTTAAAACTAAAATATGTATTTGGTCTATTCCTATAGTACTTGACACCTCAACTTTCATCCATCCTGCAGGTTTACAATGAATCAATTATGCTTCTTATTTAAGTGACAGTATTCCATCCAGTAAGGCTTCCTGAAAAGTAAGGACAAATTGTGAAATAAGCACTGCCACATTGTCAGCCATCCTCCAATCTTGCTTCAATTTGGAGAAGACACTGCCCTTCTAAACGCCCTTTCACAGTCAGACTTTAAATTTTCACATGCCTGTTATAATTTCCATTTATATCACTGAAGTTCTTCTGTTGTTGCTAGTGCTGTGGAGATAAAATTAAGAGTCTGCTTTCAGTTCCACATAAATTTAGTATAAAATGAAATCTAAAGGCATTGTTAACTAGTGAATTCTTTCCTGATATTGTGAAGATAAACTTTTTAAAATTTCACAAACACAGAAGTTTGTATGTGACTTATATGGTTGATAAGATTTAACCTAGACTAAAATTAGAATGCCCAACAAAGATAATCTATTTAGGACAAAGTGTGCTATTTATATATTGAAGAATATTCCATATGCATTCTTAAAATGGGATTATACAGGCTAAATGCAATATTTCTCACCTAAAAATCAAATCAGAGGAAAATCTGAAATTATAGTAATGAACTTAGTCTATTTAACAAGCGAGTTTATCATCCCTTTTGTATGCATTAACAGTTTAAAGAAGCTACACTAAATTATATTTATCTACTCATGTTTTGGATTTTAGAAGTTTATTTTGTTTCTTTTCATAAAAATTATATATTATAACAGTTAAGACATTAAAAAAGAGTCATAGATGGGATGTAGTGGAATAATGAAAGATCTTGCCACTGGTTTAAAGCAGATTTGATGTGCATTTCACTAACCACACATTTTTATGTAAATTCTGAATATTTTTCTGTATCGTAATAGGAACCAATCTTTCCAGAATTCCTATCAATAACATATGCTAAAACCTTATTGGTCTTAGAATGCCTGTGTTGAATGAATACCAGTTCTGTGCAATTATCCGTGATCCTCTCTCCATTGTTCTCCCAGTCTGTGTACACCATACATGCAGTGTTTTCCAAGGCAACATGGATTATTGCCTTTTGCCACTGTTCTATATGGTTGGTTTAATAGCTGGACCCAAGTATGTTCAGCTGTAAGTCTTCAACCCAGGCCACTGGCTGCTTTGCTGTTCTGTACACAGAAGGCTGCCAACTGCTCTTGGCATTATATAGCTGTGGTATGATCTGTCATTTTTCTAGTGAGGTCCAGATGACTTCAAGAGATAAAAGTATTTTTTAATTCGTCAGAATGTGCTTTGTTACCTGTGAAGATGGTGTGCTGGATCCAACACCAGAAGGTAAAGACCCTGTTCTGTTTCTTTGCCCTTGCCATCAGTTTCTTGGATGTCTTTTCAGGGCATTAGGCATACCTACTGTTATCCATTATGTTTTCAGATTCCCAGATGCCACTGAATCACATGAATTCTCCTATGATGTGTTGCTCATTTCCTGAGTCAATGTCAGATAGGTCAGAAATTGTAAAACCTATCTTAAGTTTTCTCATCACATTTTTTGCCCTTAAGACACACTTTCAGAAATCTGAAAATTAACCTTCTGTCATCCACATATTTTCTAAATCTTGATCCAATTTTTTCTGGGTTAGTTTTGTATCCTTAAATCCTCTTTTGTATTTGCTCTTTTTTCAGCCGGTACACATCTCCTATGTAAAATACAGATTTTTCTTATGTCTCCTAAATCTGTAGGGGTTTTCTGCACAGTCTCCTCAGCAACAGAGCATACTTGTTCCTTAAAATCCATCCATCTATACTTTTCCTTACTTTCATGAAGAAAGGGTATAGTTGCAAGCAGAAGTAATCAACGTTTTACTTTTTAAAGCTACCCATGAGAACTTCTCTTCCCTGTGCCCTCTTGCCAACAGTTCTCAGAGGTAAAACATTTCCAATTTCAGGATTTTTACTTAACTTTTATTGACAATTCGGGTACTATTAGAAAAAGAAACAGAAACAAACAAACAAAAAAAACCTATAAACCATTAAGTATATTCCTCACACTTTCCTCCCACATTCCTAGCCTCAGCTGTTCACTTCTGCCGGTTAACATGATTCCACTCTTCAAACTGCTTCCACATTGCATTAGCCACTCTCTCGGAGTCTGTATATACATATAGTGGGGCCACTGATGGTTCTGAACACGTTCCAAAACTATTTTCAAGACCATTAATTTTGCAAAGTGACTAGAGCCTCCAGTATCTTTGTAGGTGGCAGCTTCTCCTGTGGAGGGACTCCAACCAGCAGCTCACCACCTCCTGATCCGTGTTGTAATTTCACAAGCTCCATCTGTAAACAAATTCTACTGTTTGTTTTCAGCACTTATTTCATCATATGCTGGGGCTTCAACAGCCTTAGAAATTTGCTTTCCTTACAGTATTGACTTACAGGATTATCGTCTAATGAATTCAGCTAACCCCAGTTGGATCTTGAAATGGTTCATGCCCACTGACTAAGGGTCAGGGCCAATTTTTGCCACATAATTCTTGTTGCTCATTCATCAACAAATTTTGAATTCTTGAGCAGGACAGGTAGTGTAACATGTAACCACAGTGTCTGCTCTGTGCCTTACATGTCAGTGACATGCAGAGCGCCTTCATCTACAGTTTAAGCCTCTTCCTCCAGAGGAGTGTGATTATTTTCCTCTCCATTCTAGCCCCAACTCCACAATCCCAACAGCCTGCCTCTAATCCCCTGAGAAGCTAATTAAACAAAACACTGCTCTTGTTATCAGAAACTGACTTACTTTCCTGCACTGGTATATAAAAAAATTGCTGGGTTGCTACATTTCTGGATCAGAAGTAATGCCATTGCACAGGCTATCTCCTGCTTGATCTGGCCAAAAATCTGTGATTTCATTCAAAGCTAAAACTTGCTGGTAACCATCATGCTCCAGCAAGTTTTGTGCCTGACAAATGGGACTGCTGTAAGGTGAACCTTATAACCTTTGAGAACCTCCTGTTTTTCCAGCAAATAAATTAATCTCCAAGGAGACCCCACAGCCTCTGGGCAACCTGTGCCAGTGCTCTGGCACTTAACAGCACAGCAGTGCTGCCTGGTGTTCAGAGGGAACCTCCTGTGCTACAGTTTGTGTCCATTGCCTTCTGTCCTGCCACTGGGAAACAATGAACACGGCCTGGATCTGTTCTAATTTCACCCTTCCTTTTGGTATTTGTATGCACTGATGAGATCTCTCCTGAGCCTTCTCCTCTCCAAGCTGGAGTTCTAGCGCTCTCAGCTTTTTCTCCAGTCCTTTAATCATTGCTGTGACTCTTTGCTGGACACTCAACAGGATTTCCCTATCTCTCTCTGTTTCCAAGCTGTTGTAACCAAAATCTGTTTTGAAGAAAACAGTCTCAACTTGGAGGATATATTGTAACTTGTTGCCAGTTAACACAGAATTTTGATTACTGACTCAGGGAATGAGAAAAGAAAAAAAACAACACATAAACAATCAAACAGGCAACAAATTTCATCCCCTTGTGCCAAGCTCAGTTTCAGTTAAACATTTTTTGTACCCCTTCCTAGTCTTAACTCACCCTATATTGGCGGTGGGTAATGCTCAATCTACCACAATTCCTCTGTTGACATGATAAGCAGAGCAGGAAATTAGAGCTTGTGAGTTTTTCATCACTTCCTACATCTTATTTGTTTTCCTCTGTCTTAGCACTGACCACCCAGAGCTGTAGCCCCTCAACAGTGTCACTGGTCCAGTGTACACTGTCTATAGCCATGGTCCCTCAGGCTGCTCATGTCCCAATGCGGGATCACTCATGGCTGCATTTCCTCAGAGTAGGTATGTCCTAACCCTTAGCATAGCTATCCATAGGCTGAAATCACTTAGGAATGTAGATTGTCACAGAGCACCTTCTTCTGGAAATACTTCATTCATGTCCCCAGCAACATTTACTTCCTCTTGTTCCCACCACAGTGGTTGCTGCTCCCTCTTAAACACATCAGAACCTGGGCTTCTCTGGTTGGCTGTGATTTTGATGCACAACGAGGTGCTCACACTGGTGTCAGAGCCAGCTTTATCTGAGTGTGACAGGCTCAGGGCCATCTCTGGTTGCTTCCAAAATCAGTTAATCACTGTGATCAGTACAACAGTAGAACCATTTATGGCAAATATAATATTTCGTTTGCCAGAGCACAAAAATTTAATAGCATTCATTGCATTTTATCTTCATTGTACCTTCTTTATGTAACTTTCTTAACACTGATAATGTGCCTACATATGTTCTATTTGTCTTAAAAATGGCTTTTTGAAATATATCCAAAACAAAAAGTTCCTTTATGAATCATGTCTTAAAATATAGCCCCTTTTACTAGTAGGCACTGCTTTATGTCTGTGATGCCTGAAACATCATTTAAAAATTGTGGTAAGATTCTCTAGGATTAATGACCCTCATATTATTTTTCTCAAATGCTGTCCTTTGATTTCTTTTTTTATGTTGCTATATACAGAAGTTTCTGAAATGTGCATAGTATTCGGAAGCTAAAGGACTTAAGATAATTAACCACCTCTATAACTTGCTGGGGTCATTTCTCATTTTGGATTCCTTTACTCGTTCTCAAAGTTGCTGTCAGAGCTGGAGAAAACCACCTGTCAAGATACAAAGAAAGGAGCAATTCCACTTCAATATTCAATTTATCTACATTCTGACTGCTATTTTTCCTTTGAATCTACACGTGAAATTCTATTTTATTGATGCCATTTTTTACCCACCTAATGAATGATTGTATTGGCTGTAAAGTTGGTAGAACTGTGTATCTCTGTTTTCTGGTAATATTCTGCCAGTGGGCATTCAGACTTGGCCTGTCAAAATATATAGTCAGTGGCTCAATTGTTCATCTGGCTTACGAGGGAATTAATTTTTCATATCACAAAAAGTGTGCATTATTTTTCTGTTGAAACTGTTGCCAATATTACTCAACTATTTTCAATGGTATCCAAAATGGTTCTGGATAATGCTAGTATTCAAGCTTTTTAAAGATTTTTTTTTTTTTTTTTTTAATATATAAAAGACAATGACAAATTGGTAGTCATTCTATTTTCTGCTACTATTCTATCTCACAAGCTGCTTTTGGACATATATTCATGCTTCAGTTTACTCTGAAAATGTCTACCTTATCTTCTTTAATTATGGAGATATTTTCTGAAATGCTAGTGAGTTCTGCAAAGTTTGTCTTAAACACTGCTTTGTGTGGCCTTTTTTTTTAATAATTTCCTCAAATAATAAGCAGGTAGCAGAACATGTGTATTTGTATCCATACTGTATCTCGATTTTGAGTAAAAAGAGTATTTTTTTTCAGTCTTACTTCCAGTGTGATCACATACTCTGCTCTGAACAATGCAGTTCAGAGAACAAAAAGAAGAAAAAGCAAGCAAGAAAAAAAAAACGTGGACAGGTGGGCCCATGCCAATCTCATTTACTTCAAGGCCAAGTGCAAGATACTGCACCTGGGTCAGGGCAATTCCAAGCACAGATACATGATGGTTAGAGAATGGCTTGAGAGCAGCCCTGAGGAGAAGAACTTGGGGGTGTCAGTTTATGAAAGACTCAACATGAGCCAGTAATGTGTGCTTGAAGCCCAGGAAGCCAAGCATATTTTGGGTTGCATCAAGAGAAGCATGACCAGGAGATCAAGGGAGGTGATTCTGCCCCTCTACTCTGCTTTTGCAATACACCACCAGAGGTACTGTGTCCAGTTCCGAAGAACCCAACAGAAGGACATGGAACTGTTGGAGCAGGTCCAGAGGAGGGCCATGAAGATGATCAGAGGTCTGGAGCACCACCTCTACAGGGACAGGCTGAGGGAGCTGGGACTCTTCAGCCTGGATAACAGAAGGCTCTGAGGAGACCTGATAGCAGCCTTCCAGTGCCTGAAGGGAGACCAAAGGAAAGCTGGGGAAGGACCTTTCATAAGGGCATGTAATGACAGGGGAAATGGCTTTAAACTGGAAGAAGGTAGATTTAGACTAGACATTAGGAAGGAATTTTTTACTGTGAGGGTGGTGAGACACTGGAACAGGTTGCCCAGCAGGGTTGTGGGTGTCCCCTCCCTGGTGGTGTTCAAGGCCAGGCTGGATGGGGCTTTGAGCAACCTGGTCTAGAGGGAGGAGTCCCTGCCTATAGCAGGGGGTTGGAACTAGATGATCTTAAAGGTCTCTTCCAACCCAAGCCATTCTATGATTATGTGATTCCGTGATTCTATGATAATTCACTTATAACTGTATATTAATTAAAATTAATGAAAATATTAATATAAATGAAATATTAAAATCAGTTTAATTTCACTAGTGTTACACAGGTGCTTTCAACTTTTTAAAGAAATCTATATTTTAAAGTGAAATTAGCATTTGCTTTAACATAAAGACACAAAATCCTTTTCAGGGAGAATCATCAAAGTCACTTGATTTATAAAGATAGAGCCAGCAGCTCTAACTCGGGGAAGCTTGCTCGGAAATACTTTTTTTGATATCATTTTTACATTGCTCTGCAAGCAGTTTTGACTAATAATGGTACTTCATAGTGTACCTAGGGCACTTTTCTGTATAATGGCCCAACTATTCGCTGCATAACTCAACATCTGATTGAGAATATACTTTAGATATATCAAAACCGTCGTTCCTTCAGGAAGTAACAGCAAAGACACATAAAGAAAGAAAAGTTGTGATTATTTTAGCTCTTTTACTCACTTGTTAGCTTTATAAGGCTCCACGAATTTCATACCTGAATGTTATTATGGAATGGGCCCTGTTAGCAGGCAGAAGAACTTAAAAATTCTTTTGGACTTAAAGTGTCTCATTATTAAAACTGTGGAAAGATGTCTTGTGTATTTTTGTTTTGTGTAATTATTTCTTATTTTTCCTTTTCTCCATAAAGTATCACAATATAGAGCATCTTCCATGATACAGAATGCAGTGAAATCTCATTTATATCACCATGGGCTTGCCTGAATCTCTGATTAGACTGCTCATATGAAAAACTGCATGTTCATGAAGGTGTCTGTCACACAGTGTCACCACTGAATGTACACTTGGATACATAGCATATAATCCACTAACAAAGAATATATTAATATAGAATAGTGTTGGTAGTCCTTGGTAAAGAAAGAGTAAATAGCATGTTGTTGTTGGCAAACTTACGTTGTTTTAGCTTTAC
Organism: Gallus gallus; assembly: GCF_016699485.2. Taxonomy (NCBI): domain Eukaryota; kingdom Metazoa; phylum Chordata; class Aves; order Galliformes; family Phasianidae; genus Gallus; species Gallus gallus. The sequence goes on along the minus strand of NC_052533.1, from coordinate 123,451,905 downwards.
AGAATATCTTTCTACATACTTTTTACACTTGAGTAATTACCAAACCATTTCTACTAGAACTCTGAAATAAGAAGCTGCCACAAAATATTTCATCAATAACATTTATTGACATGAAGATATGAAATATCAACCTTTAAATACCAAAATTATTTTAACCCTTGAGATTAGATTTTTTATCATCCCAAATCAATTCCGACCCCAGTAAAGCTGCATTGATATTTTTTATGACTTTCAGAGCAGAAAGTCAAAGCACACTGATGAATGTAGTTTTTCCATGTAACTGACTAGAGATTTAGAGGGCTGCAGAGTAAAAGTGGAATACATTAAAAACAAATTAAAAGAAAAGTTGCAAAGTAAAAGCAGAGCTATGTGAGCGCTGGGCAGAGAAACTAACATTTTGGAGTTTGTCTGAATTAAAGAATTTTCTTCTGTGTTTCTTCTTTCAGTTGTCTGCCAACTTGTGCCTTAGACAAAAAAAGTCTGGGAATAATAATGGCATCAGTAACCTCTCATAATTATGGCACCATGAAACCATATCACCTTTGAGGAGCATTAACTACCACGCGTTGAGAATTCTTGACGCAATCTTCTCTTTTTTTTTTTTTTGTATTTCTGAGTCATCTCACCATGCAGTCTGTTTCGTGATGTTTAATTCTAAAGGAGGAATTACCTAACTATCCCAGTGGCATTTCTTGCCTTAATTTGCTGAGATGAGCTAATTGGTAACTCTTATGCAGAGGTAGAAAACACTGAAACAAAACCAAATGTTCTTAAAGGGATTGCTTTAGCTCACAAAACAATACATTTCCCAATACCTTTTCACTAGAATTTATTTCAGTGGGTGTCATGGTTTTATGATTTTTGTTATCAGTATTCCACATCATAACATCATGTAGTGCACTGGGAGTTAAAGAGTTAATGCTCCAGTTCCGTGGATTGTCGATATTTCTGAGTACCTACATCTCAGAAGAGAACTACATATCCCAGAAGACTTTCACCGTTCCATTTCCATTTTCTCTTTAGAGGGAAAGATAAAACTGCTCGCAAGTCACGAGACTGCCCTTCTTTTACTGCTCATCTCTGCAGTATGTGTTCCTTAGCCATCTCACCCTCAGCATTAGAGTGAGGTCTTCAGTTTTGGACACTCTATCTCTCATTTTATTTATTAGCTTCAATTCCAGTTATTTTGTATTATATTGTGTTATCTTGCATTCTGATGATGTATTTAGTAAATTAGTTTTCTCCCTTAGCTCGTTGTAGCTGCTTTAGGCTCATCACCCTACATTTTTCCTTCCCTTCTTCCCCCTCTCCTGGGGCATAGGGTCTTGGGTCCTCTGCTCCCAGTCAGTCATGAAACTAGGCTGAACTGGCCCAGAAAACCATTGACAGTGGGTTAGGTTAGACACTTGGGATAAACTTATTTACTACTTTACAGGCAAAGCTAATAAGTAGAAAATAAGATTTAAGCACAAAACTGGTTCACGACCATCCTGCCTTGGATTCACAGGTTTTCAGTTCTAGATTTTTGGATATGCACCACATAATGATCTAGCCACCACTGGCATCATAATGACACAATCTCAAGAAACCAAAAGGTCATGTACTTGGTAGAGTGAGTGCTCAAAGTCAGACTTACTTGCAGAGAAAAACCAACAGTTTATTCTAAGTATATCTTACTATGTCTATAATTGTATCTGTGCTTGGCTTCTTCTATAATATGTAAAGAAAGATTCCTCTAGAGGATGTTTCAGCATGCTAAGTTAAAGACATCTTCGTTTAGAAGGACGCTGTCACTCTCAATGACTAAGAAAGTTGTGGAGATTTTTCTTTTTCTACTTCACTTCCTGCCAAAGTGTGAGTAACTCCAAAGAAGAAACATCACGAACCAATTTAAAATGGACTTATAATGGATATTTGGTAGATATCTTAAAATAAGTCTGTTTTCTTACAAAAAATTAAGATCTAATATAATTTGTGCTACTTGGATTCTAATCTTGGTTAATTAGCTAAAGGAGCATTAACAGTTCCTTTCAAAACATGAAGGAAAAAACATTTATCCTGAGATACTGAAAGATTAATTTGAGAACTTTCCATATTTAAAGAATTGAGGGATATTAAAGTTCACAGTTATTGAGGTTTACATTGAAGAGTCTTATGCTTTCATGTGAGAGAACATTAATTTCTATTGTTAGCATGATAATTTTACAGAAAAAATATACTGGAGTAATTTATAGTTTTACTGTCAGGAAAACACTGAGGTGAGATTCTAGTCTTTATAGATTCATACAATATCCTGAGTGGGAAAGAACTCACAATGATCACAGAGTCCAACTCCTGGCTCCCACAGCACCACACAAAATTCAAACTCTATATCTCAGAGTATTGTCTAAACACTTCTTGAACCCTGGTAGCCTGGGGCTGTGCCCACTGTGCTGGGGAGCCTGTTTCATGCCCACTGCCCTCTGGTAAAGGACTTTTCCTAACCCCCACCTGACCCTCCCATCACAGCTCCATTCTGTTCTCTCAGGTCCTGTTGCTGTCACCAGAGAGAAAACATAAGCACCTGCCCCTCAGCTCCACTCATATGGAAGTTGTAGGCAACCATAAGGACTCCCCTCAGTCTGAGGCACATCCTTGAAGCCTGGTATTGCCTAAGAATGGGTAGACTTGCCTTGGCTACTAGTAACCATTCCAGCTGTGGCACTGCTGGAACAAAGATGGTCCTTGGGCCTGTCATGAGGTCCCAGGCTACGGCAAGTATGGGGGAGCCTCAGAGGTGGATAGGGTATAGGTGGTACCCTCAGTGCTGTGGCAACAATGTTCAACACACTTGGTAGAACAGACGGCTTTACTGCAGGATTACTGCATCAGAACTTCACTTAGACGCTCTGGAGGTAAAAATCTTTTTGGTTTCTAGCCTAAATATTAATGTTTAGAGGGCTTTTTTTCTTGCATACCTACCACCTGAGGAGATCAGAATAAATCAGAATTAATGTGGATACTGTGTTCTTGCAGGACCAGGAGTGTACATTTTGGAAAAACAAAGAGAGAGGCTATGGATTTATCTAAACATTCACCCAGTGTAAAGGAAAAGATTATTTCAAATCCCATTTCTCTTGCTTCCAGGTATATAACAGATATATATCAGAATATACCAAGAATTCAGCAGCCACGGCATGACAGGGCACCTGTGTTATGCCAGCGAGAAGGCTCAAGCAGAACATATCCCCTCTATCCATCTAAAGCAACAGCTACAATTTTCTAGTTTCCAGTTTCCTGTGTGAATTCCTCCTGGAGCATATATCAATGCTACTTTAACTTCAGGATTAATTCAATGCTACTACTAAACCTTATTTACTCATCATCTTTGACGTCACATCCCAGGCATTTTACCAGCATCTCCTTTGGCATCTGGAACATATTTCCATTTAAACTGATTTACCTATAATTTCATGTGTATGTTTATTATTTCCTTAATCTATTTCAAACTTAGCACATAAGTGTACGTGTATACGGTAACTAGAGATATCATTAAAAACTTCATTAATACTGGGACTAAACTTAAAGAGAGATCTTCATTTCTATTCTAACTGTTCAGATAACTACACAAATTTAGCTTTAAAACTAAATGTTGGGTAACCAAATGTATTGTGTTTCCTAATAACTACACACAATCTTTTTTCAGAAGAATATTACAATGTGCATTTTATTAATGTTGTCTTATTTTCTTCATACTTGCTTTCTATACACAATTCCTTTGAGTGATAGGCCAGGACCTCTGAGAGACCTACCTAATGACACAATTTTGCTGAGTAATATTTCTTAACTTTTCTCAGCCACTGTTCCCAGAATACAAATGTAGTGGGAAATTTTTCCTTTGTAGCTAAGCACACCATGGGAGTAATTTTGTAATAATACTGAGCAGAACAGCAGTTTGACAAAATGATGTATAATCTCTGTTTATTATCCAGATTTAGTTCTGTTTGCCTCTGTTAAACATGTTTGAACTGTTTTCAAAGGGGGTAGTAGTTTTTTGTTATCCATAACAAAATGTTCTGCTTGGAATTAAATCTGCAACAGAGTTGTCTAATGGAGCTTCTAAATTAGGAGGGTCTTCAAAGTACTCATGAAGAGATTAAGATGAAATGAGTTAAGACTTCTTTTTTAAGAATTTGCTTTGTGTAGAGAAGAAAACATAGCCATATGGGCAACAAAAAATGTTCTCTGGAGTTCCCTAACTCTTGATGAGTGTTCTTCCCCGCCTAGAGTAAACAGAAATACCCAGCCACTTACTTCCTATGTCCTCCCTTATTCACTTAAATATTTTAATCAACTGGAATATTGTCATTTCAGTTAGGTTAGCAATGTTATTGCCCTCTTGTGGATGTATTTATTTGCAGTTGTATAAAAAATCCTGAATTCAATTTGAAAAACATATGCTCAGTAACGGAACTAGAAAATGCCATTTGATTTAAAAATATCCCTTGAATTAGTTTTTGGTAGTTATGTGTACATGATTATAAAGTATAAATGATATTTCAAGACAAAAAACTTTTTCTATTGCATTAAACAATGAATAAAGTCTATTGAAACAAAGGTTCAAAATATGCCTAGCAATGGCATCGGACAAGCAAGTGATGTTATTTTAGAAAGCCTAGACCATATAATCAGGCTGAGTGCGTGACCATGTAGTATGTGTACTAATCAATCTCAAAAATTCCCAGCCTTTATTCATGTTTCATTGTAGTATCAATGATTTGCTAAATTTCTGAAAATTGACAGCAAATCAAAATTGTATGGCTTCTGTTGCGGGCACACAGAATCCAAACTAAGGGTAAGCAAAAAGAAAACATTGTCAGAAGAAGATTACGGAATCATAGGGAAGCATGCAAAAAATACACTTTTTTGAATCACAATATAAGGACTAACATTTAAAGGACTGATCTAATAAGGATACTTAAGGTGAACTAATAAGTAGATAGACTTTAAAAAGAGCCCACTAGATTAAATACTTAACTCATTGATTTCTAAGAGCATCATTTAATAAATCCCATTTGTCCTTATGAATTGCATTGCAGCCCCCTCAAATGTGTATAAATGAGGCCTTTATACCCAAAGTGAATAATATTTTATATATTTTAATTTGGAACAGCAATCAGTGAATGGCTTTTTATGATGTGTCTGATTTTTTATGAAATACAGAATAATGTGAGTAAGATGTGGCTACACAAATATCACAAATACAAAAGTTGTACCAATTCTAATATTAACAAAATTTGATTGTTTAATCTGTTTTAAACATCTAGTTGGCGTTTCCATATTCAGACTCCATGAGGAAGACTTATTTCATACAATAAGGGCTAACAAATATTTATTAAATGACTCATTATTTGTCTAAACCATTTCTTAACACATAGTGGGGTTGAAAGCTTGACTGAGAGAGACTGATTACTATAAATTCCACTGCTTATATTGTGAATGGTATTACTTTGGATTTACACTGCTGGTCCCTGAGTGTACTAAAAGGTTTTAACTACCCTAACCCAAGCAAGCTTGGGGTAGTTAACTTTTAACTACCCTGAGTGAGCTTCACTTACCTTCTCTGTCTGCAGGCATGGCAGATTCATTTAGGCTCATTCCTAGACACCCAGACCTGCCCTGAGTTATGTTGTAGCTGACTGAGCTTAGATCTATCTCCTGCTGTCCTGCTTTGTAGGGTTCCAGAACAGACCTTGCACCTAGGTTGCAAATAGCCTTGTCTCCAGTCCTGCCTCCCACAGATCAGAAGGGGATTCCTTTGGCTCACACTAGACCTGACTCATGACCTTGCCTAGGACTGCAAATGGACCCTGTGCTTCCGATGCAGCAGAGCTGTGCCTTTGCTGGGGAAGGAACTTCCTTGCCTGTCCTAAACTCATTCTCAACTCTTACCTCATCCTCTCTGATGGACCAACTGAGCTCTTGTTGCTCCCTGGAATAAAAAAAAAAAGAGGGTGAAAAAAATATTTTTTTCCTATTAATTTTACACCCAGTAGTAATAAATTAAGCTAAAATTTATATTTGTTTGAATTTTATGAATCATTCGATGTTCCAGGGTTTAAGAGCAGATTGGGCTTCTACACATCACTCAACAAGAATTAGAGATAAATTTTCCAAACAGGTATTTCTTGCATTATTCTGAATATTCTGTAATTTAATATAATTCTACTTCTGTCATACACAAGCCATATATACTCATATGAACTACCTTTCACATATAAGCACAATTCAGAGATTTTTAATAGACTATACAACATCAATTAACTATTATGTTCTACCTATAACTTTTTTTTTTTTCGTATTGCATGTTTTGCCAACTACGTTCTCACAGCAATTGTTGATTGAGACAAAAAATACATTGGGACCTCCAAGTAAAGTAATAATGACTGTGAAAGTAGGTTTTTACTGCTGAAATCTAATACTCGGCAAACACAAATCATCCTTGGACTATCTGGTGCCTACTTAAGGAGTTAACCTGCAGGGGTGATGGATGGGTTGCACAACACCAATCTGATGATAGAAGTGTGGGCACATACTGTACCCTTGTATACTGCACCCTGTATCCTTGTGTACCCTTTGAGAAGAAAGTAAAGAGATGGAATCTAAAAAGAGGCTGCTTTGCCTGTGCCATAATAAAAGACTGACCATGCAGGCATCACCATACTGATATAAAACATCTTGTACGTGGTTTCTTACACTGGGGAAGGTGAGCAAGGTGAATTGTGAGATCTGTTAGCCATACATGCAGGTACTTCCCTATACTATCTCTGGGGCAGACCAGCAATAAAACATTCCACCTGCAGCTACTGAAAGCAAGCAAGGATTGAACTGGTCATATTTAATTGTGATCCAGAACAACATTATCTCCAAAAATGCCACTAAGATGGACTCCTCATATTAGGGTATCAATTTGTCATTCTCACTAACTCTGAATTGTGCTTGAGAGTTTCACAAAATTCTATGAAATTTTAGGATTAATTCTTAACATTAATTTACATCAATACCTTTGAATAGGAATACAGTTTTTGTTTGATGAGATCTCAACTCATTTTAACTGAAAATCTAGTGCAGGCTCTTCATCTTAGATCTATGACTTTCACAGAATCACAGTCAAGATGAGGTTGGAAGAGACTTCTGTGTTCCTCTTGTCCAACTGCAGGTCAAGCAGGGGTACCCAGAAAAGGTTGAACAGGACCATGTACAGGACCATCTGTAGAGCATCTCCAAGGAGTCAGACTCCATAAATGTATGTATCAATGCATGTATTACTCCAGCTCATCTTGCAGACTGGTAACTGTGGCAAGCAAGTTCTCTACACATTTAGAGAGATGAAAAAATCAGTCCAGTGCTAATGCAATTGCAAGGTTTTATATTAATTAACCTGATGTTTAACTAAGAAGAAATATATACATCTCTTTCATAACAGTATTCCTTTTTTTTTTTTTTTTTTTTTTTTTTTTTTTGTACATCAAGCATTCTAAATATTTCCAGCACAAGAAACAAAAGCAATGTATTTGTGTATGCCAAGTAATACTGGTGTAGGATATGTTTCATTTCAGTGAGCTACATTAACACAGCTTGTTCCTCAGTATCATTGATATATTAGTGCAAAACAAAAACATTTTTCCCTAGCTGGCATCTCTTCCCAAAAGTGTATATTAAGTTTGCCATGTTACATAAAACTGTATATATTCTCTTATTTTAATACAAAAGTGACATTCTTCTCTGCACATTGCTACCTTTTCTACACCTTGTTACCCTTACAATCCTGCTCTTTGCCCTGTCTGTCAAAATATCCATATTATTAACTCAAAGTCAAAGCTGCTACATAATGGATGTCATGAAGAATAAAAATATGTGCTGCTCAAGAAATTGTCCAAGAAATTTCTCCTAAAAGAAGAGGTACAGAAGACAAATTTGGAAATACAGTGAAGTATAAAGGCAAATATTCAATATGCTGAGTGAACTCATACCACTGGGCTATAATTAAATTACAGGTAACCCCTTGACATTCATTAGACCCAGGATTTCACTATTTTTTTCTCAGGAGATAAAAAACATTTTCTGCCTATTGCGGTTTAACCCACAAAGGCAGCTCAGCACTGTATGACCACTTGCTCCCTCTCCCCTGGTGGGATGGAGGAAAGAATCTGAATGGTTAAAGAGCAGAAACTCATGGGTTGAGATAAAGACTGTTTAAGAAAGCAAAAGCTGTATGTGCTAGCGAAGCAAAACGGGGAATTCATTTGCTACTCCTCAGTGGAAGGCAGCTGTTCAGCCACTTCCAGGAAAGCAGTGCCCATCACACTTAACAGTAACTTGGGAAGATAAATGCCATCATCCAGAGCATTTCCCCCTTCCTCCTTCTATACTCCAGCTCTCATGGCTGAGCATGACGCCATATGGAATGGGATCTTCCTTTGGCCAGTCTGGGTCACTGCCCTGGCAGTGTCCTCTCCCAGCTTCTTGTGCATTCCCAGGCTTCTCGCTGGTAGGGAAGCACAAGAAGCAAATAAGTTTTTTTGCTCTGTGTAGGCACTGGTCTGCAGCCATTAAAACCTTGGTGTACTATTACAAAAAATCAAAACACAGCATCTTACGAGACTCTAAAAGGAAAATTAACTGTATTCCAGGCCAAATAATGACACTATTTTCCTCACCTGGATATCATACTTGGAAAGAAACAACAGTTCATTTTAAGGAGGGAAGGGATGTAACTTGATCCAAAGATATCTCTTCCCTTCCCTTTGTTTTATTTAACATTTTCCTAGGCATTTTTTCATTGTTTCAACATACTCCTGTCAATCTGCAAACTAAAAATCTTTTCTCCCAATTCAGTCAAGTAGTAATGAAGCCACAGAGTTACATTTCCTTATCTCATCCTATTACTTCATTGCTTCTTCCTCCGATGGTGACAATCATGATGTTCTCACACAGTATCATTTTCCCTCTTTCTCTTAGATGCAATACTATCTCATCCTTAGTACATATAATCAACCTCTTGTCAACAGCTGAAAAGGATATTCCCTGATTTAGCTTAGCTCATATTTTTTTTATTATTATTACTAATTTTCTCTTTTCTCTTGTTTTTGTATTTCTCTGCTCTGTTTTTTCTTTGTTATGGATTAATATGAAAGTGGTCTTCACATGGATGTCGGAAGCACAACCTGCCACTCTGAACCGAGAAGAGACAAAAGGTGCAAATGCCTTAAAAAAAAAAAAAAGTAAAACAAAACAAACAACACAACACAACAACAAAAAACGAAACAAAGAACAACAACAAATGGGATCAGCCAGAGCCATTGACAGGAAATGATGAAAGAAATTATGTCCAACAAGCTTAAAATTCTTACAGGATATATAAGAAATTTTAATCTAATCTGCTTCTCTTTGCCTCTTATTTTATGATTTTTCTCCACTTTATTCTTTTGGTGCCCTTTCTCTTTTCTCTGTCTTACAGACAATTCCAGATCTGTGAATAACTGGTCACATCTTCTACAATTAGAAGAAGTAGCACAAAGGGTAAGTAGACTTAATTTTTCTCATGAGCTAAGATTTCTGTTCTGTGCACAGTTTGCAAAACTTACTGTTGGTGGCCAGATATGAGAGATGAAAGAATGCCAGAGCAAGTTTAACTTATTTTTTGTGTCTTAAAAATCAGAGAGCAAATTCCATTGATGGGCAAAATGTTATACATGATTTTAGAATAGGACTATGCAAATGGAAAGAAGATCCAAAGATTCTTCTACACATGCGCTCATCAGAGGATTGTTCCTCAACTGGTACTTTATGAAGTGGGAAAAATTGCAGATTCTTTAAATAAAATGGATGAATACAGTAGGAAGAGAACAGAGACATGGGAAAGAATATTATATTCCCTCTCACTACAACAAAATAGTAGGTAAAAAACTTCGATTGTGACCCCAGGAATAAAGCCTCTGGAGCTGCTTCAGCTTAATTCTAGATAGTAGCCCAAAGGAAGAGAGGCAATACTAAAGAATGACATTAGTATCCTCAGACATTTTAAAAGGGGAAAAACAGCTTCTAGGATATTTTTTGTCTTTTTCTATTTACCTGAAGCTGATGAAGTTTACAGTTGCAACGTACTGGAATAGTCTAAACTACTTTTGTTTACAGGTGCGAGACTCATCTTCCTGAAACATTATCCAGCATTTACTTTGAACAAACTATTTTTTTTTAAATATCTAACTAACCAAATAAATATGATCCTGCACACTAATTCTAGTTTGCTAGAATATTCATAGACAAACAAAAAGCAAGAAATACAATGCCTAAGCGAATTCATTAAAAAAATTAAATGAATATTTACAGAAATAATTCCCTGCATTCATTAGCTTATCTTAATGAAAATTGCTTGCATAAAGAGCAGGTTACTCAACACAATGTCATGTCCTTGCATACCTCACTTTGTTTGTTGTTCTAAATAGTACTGGTCTCATACTTTGTTTTTCTATTGCCCTACTCAAGCTACAGGTTTCCAGCTATACAGGTTGTTCACAAGGCACTATACACTCAGAGATGTTATTTCTTCTTCCCTGTCTTCATTACTCAAACTAAGTAAATAGTCTTCTCATCTCTGGACCTTTACATTGAATAAGAAATAACTTCTTAAAACAAAGGGCAAGTAGAAGAGTAACATTGTGAGCAATGTCACTACTCATTTTGAAATGAGTCATTTATAGCTGCAGTAATAGCAGAGTGGTCTTCAGCAATGTGAATCAAAGCTTGAAAGTCTATCTTTTTCCTCTTCCAACTCAGACAAGACAACTATTACTGGAGAAAAAAAAAAAAAAAAAAAAAAAAAAAAATTAATCAAGCTTTTGGGATCAGTGTTTTTTAACAATTCAGCCTCATCAATTTCTATCTTCAGAAAGGTACCAAGATGACTTAAAAATTCCTACAGTCATCTGCATAGGGTCTAGACAACTTTATCTTTTTCCCATCTGTAGAGGAAAGTTTTCAGAGAGTGTACTGGTAACTATTATGGTAAGCTATGGGTTTCAGAAAATGAGATCACTTCCCAAACCTATATATGCTGCAATTACATCACAATCATATTATTGTCATCATCTTCTCAGAATGGCAAGCTCATAACAAGGATGTATGTACAAGCAGTACATTTTTAATCGTTAAATGAAATGCTTTTAGTTCTGAGAGCAAAAGAAAAAAATATCATCTGTCAGCAAAAACAAGGGGAGAGAATACTAGTGTTTCAAAGAGTAGTCCCATTAGTCAGCACACTAATGTGTTCCACAATAGCTCACAAAATTTCCCATAAAGTGAGGATTTTTCCTAGGGAAAAAAAAAAACAAAAGGAAAAAAAAGAACAGAAAAGAAAAAAGAAAGAAAAAAAAAAAAGAAGAAGAGGAAGAAGAAGCTCTAATCTCTAATAGAGAATTTCAGTGCAATAACTGGAGAAAATTACTGAAGCTTGGAACAGGACACAGTCCATGAAGTGCTTAAAACAAATGTTAAGAATATGTGGAATGTGCTGGCAAACCATGTAACCATCACAATTTGAAAGGGAAAAAGGAACTATATACTGTGATTAGGAAAAAGACTTAAACTTTATTAAGTATTTGTAAAATACTATAATAAAAAAGTGTCCTTAATTCATACCAGAACACTTTTGGATACAGAAGCAATCTTATTAGACTTAGTTCCATAGATTTTACATGTACCTGAAATTCATATAAATAAAAGCCAAAGCAACATGTAATTTTCAAAGTTATTAGTGCCTCTTTCATCACGCATACATTAATCTGTTATATGCTAGTAAAGATTTTGTTTGTACAGTGTTACAAAAAAGTATTTAGGTCAAATATAGATTTCCTGAGACTGATGTGTCAGTGATAAAATTTATCAGTTCCTTTGAAAATACTAAAAGTATCAGTCTACAGCATATTGACATAAATGCCCACTTGAATGTGGGAAATGCATCTATCTACACATTTTCAGAGCTAAATTCTTAAGGGCATTATTCTTAATTCACATTTATTTGCAGAACACTCAAAGTTTTGTATGAGCCTAGCTTCGTAAGTCATCTGATTATTATTTATGTTCATTACGAACATATACTTACGGATGTATTTGAATTTCTCATCTTAATGCAAAATTTGCTATTTTCATTTGAGTATTGATCACTTATGTGATGTGAATATAAATCTCCATATATATTTATAATGTAACCCTTACATTTTACTTTCAGAATGTTCCTATGACAACCTTTGCTCAAAACTGTATCTAAACTATGAACCATGTTAAACTACGAAGCTTAAAGTTAGAACACTGAAAAGAAAAACAAGTGGATGTATCTGAACATCACTGAAGTAAAATATTAAGCACAAATAGGCTAAAGATAAATTCAGAAAATTCCAACTGAATAGTTTTATGAACTCCAGTCCCAAGTTATAATAACAAATAAAGAACAAACTAGCTCAATTCTTTGTTTAATAAAAAAAATGGTAAAATTACAAATTTGTTGCTCCAGATGGAACAGTTTTTTTACACTGCAACTTGCTCAAATGATTAGCAAGAAAATTTCTTTCTAACATCCATAAAATATTAGTCCATATGCATATACATGCTCTCATAAGCACAGCACGCATATCTATTTATACTTTTTTTTACACTCTAAATATGTATAAACATCATGTGCATGAATACAAGTATCTCTATGGGCTTCTTTGTCTCAGAACTTCACCTTTCCCTCTGATTCTTGGCAGCTTTCTTGATGGCAATAATGAAAAATTAGAGATAATACCGTCTACAGTAAAGAATTTGGAATTCTGCCTTGCTCATTTTGTCTCTCACACACATATACATTCTCACAGAATAACCTTAGTATGAATCTCACAAGGAAAAAAAAAAAACATATTCCTAATGATGCTGTTGTCATCCTCTATCCTCTAGAAATGTTATCCATTCTAACAAACAAGGAAATGTTCCAGCAAAATGTGATAAATTTTCTAAACAGTATATTTTCAGTTGCCTTTGAGTCAGTGAAAGCTGATGGCTACAAAGACTGCTAAAGGCCCCACATCTTATAAAAGTACACTCACTACATAAAGGAGGTGGCTTTTCACTACAAATGTCTGAATACAATAACAGTGGTAATAATACTAAATAATAGGAACAGGCTAATAACAGGCTTTTGGAGCAGTTAATAAGCTGGGCAACTGCAACATCAGTCAATTTCAGGTAAACACAGGAAAACTCAGGTGACGACTAAGCAACTAAATAAATAGCAATAAATGCACTTTTAAAAAATAAGTATCCATATTAGTAAACCTCAGTAATTTTTTTTGTTTGTTTGTTTGTTTTCCTTTCACTTTTACTTCAGTCCTTTTCACCACAGAGCAATGAAACAGATGAAGTGTATGTCTGGCGTTTTCATATATGCTTATGGACATACACACTTGTCAAGTTCCCATAAAAAGTTTTGAGATTTAAGTGTTCAGATTTGTTAGGTGGCCTTGAAATTTCAACCTTACACTATGAACACTATTTGGAAAACTCTCTTAAGCTAAAGGTCTAAGTATAATTCTGCCTCTTATTCAGTTATGCATGAGTAAGAACATATGTTTGGGAATCTCTACTGGGAGTCCCCTTAATGATATGGAAATTCTGTACAGACAGCACTTGTGCTTTTATGAGGTGTCTTGCTATATAGAAGTTAGCAGAAAATAAAATAGAGAAGACCAGAAAAATCCCAGAAGGAAGACAGTGGAAAGATATAAAAACCTTTATGTCTTAGACTAAGTAAGATTAAGATATATATAAATTAAAATACATAAATCTAGTGGATTTCTTTAAGACATTATAAAGCACTACAAGTTCTAGGACTGTGTTTGGGATCACGTATGGTACAGAGCAAAACTGGAGAGAAGTGGTGTTACAGAAATCTTCAGTAGTTTTCTTGTGACTTTTCTGCACCTTATTTAGAAGTTACACAAACCACATCAGATTGAATCAATGAGACTCTATAAAAGACTACAATATGTGCAATTGCTGCCAACTTCACCTTTACCAGTAGCCATGTATAAGCAGACATTTCAAGGCTAGTAACCTTCAAATGTTTTTCCCCACTTTCTCTCTCCATCTTTTTCCTCTATCATAATTTTGCCTTGATAAAGCACTAGAAAATAATGAAATTAAATCTATTTTTCTAGCTCTATTCTACACAGATAAATAATTCAATCATATATTCAGACATGTTTGAACTGTACCTCCCCTTTGAAAATGCTACAGCAATATTGCAGCAGGATATCAGATTTGAAACTTCCTACTCTTCTCCCTGGTGACGACATCTACACCAGCACCTTCACCCTTAGAATATCACATTTTATGCAATTTTTCAAATTGAAAATTCCTCTAAGAGAAATCTAATGAGAAAAGCGTGAAACACGTGAAAAGCAAAGAACAGGCAAAGACATGAAACTTGGCTGATGAAAAATGTTAACAGGCAAAATTCAATTTATGCTTAATTGCTTTAAAATAATTCCCTATCCTCTCCTTCCAGGACAAATATAAATTATAAACCAACAGCAAGCATAAAAAAGAAAGTGTTAACATTGAGAAGTACACTGTGTTAAAAACAGAGGAATTGAACATTGTTTAATCAGATGATTTGAGGCAAAAGAAAACTGAGTCATGTTCAAACTTATATTCCCCAATAGATAGGTAAAACCATATGTATGGAGCAACTAGATTCTGTAAATTTGTAACGCATTTTCATATGCTATGTCTGCCCTTCCATTCTAAAGAATTTGTTTTCCAATTCTTACCTTCCCTTTGCCTTTCCCACTTTTTCACTTTGGGTTTAGTGGGCTTATAAAAACACACCTATGCCTCAACATTTCCGCTCTTAAAAGCAACATTCATATAATTGTTAGATGTTGTTTATTAGCCCATCAGCACTCAAACTGCAAAGTTGAAATTACAAACAGGACTTTAATACTAGTCTCAAGAGAATATAAATTATTTTATAGACTTCGTTGATCTGACCACTATTTCCCAAGTGAGGAAAAAATAACCAATAACAGAAAAAGGATGCTAAGATAAACCTAACATGGTTGGCAACAAAAAGGGGAGGAAATCATGCAACTGGGGGAATACACACACAGAAGCTGAATCACCTGTGTGACTTTTCCTAGCTCCATCTGTATCTGACAGATATCTGCCACTTTGGATGACAGATATTGCAGAATGGTGTAATAAGTAAGTTTAACCTTGGGTGAATCCTCCTGTTTCTTGCAGGCTGATCTCCTGTTTTCCAGTGAGCTCTTTAAAAATACGTTTTCTATTGTAAATACTGTTTTCTCTTGACAAGCAGAGTACAATCTTTTTTTTCTACAAACAGCTCTTCCTGATCCAAAATGTCATATAGTAATGCTATAGACTAAAATGACCTTTAAGGGGTCATATGTGTCTATTTTAACCCAGGCTGATGTTGAACTTCCAGACAGTTTACAGCAGTAAAAAACCTGGGAAAATTTTCCTTTTAAAATCCAATTCAATATGTACCTATGTAGGCCCTTGTGTTTAAGTTATAGAAGCCACCTAGTAACTAGACCTTTAGATACACCTGAAACATAGTATTTATGAAGGACATCTGCTGGTTTCCTTCTTGACCAAACTCTTCAGTAATTTCAAAAGACCTTACAAGACACTGGCTAAAGCAGTGTAATCTCTCAGAACTCCTTGCACCTTTCATCTCCAGTTTGTCTGACCCACCTGTTGCTACTCTGCATTATTTATTTCTGTTGTGTTTATCATCTTCCTTCCTTAGCTTTTAAAAGCATCAGTATTCTATACAGGTCACTTTGTAAAATGAAATAGATAATACTCAATATAAATTGTTCAGATCTTATAACAATCACCAGACTGCCATTCTGACATTACTGTAAACTTGCTGAGTAATCAGCAGAACAGACCAAAAGATAGCTGGGCCACTCATAAGCCTTTTAGGATGAAGTATGCATGTTGGGAAATTGCTGACTGACTTGATACTTAAACAAGCCTTCCTTGCCCTGGAGACCGAGCCAAAAATCAGAAAGCATGGAGAGAATGCATTAGGAGTGAGAGGGAAAACAGCAGCATGAAAGCTGTTATAAAGTAGAGAAAATAAAGTTTGACATGAAAACTTACATAAAGCAAATAAGTAAGGAGCTGGCTGCTTCAGTGCATTTCTCAGATACATTGTTCACTAACCCCACACTAACACACATTACTGAAAATGCTTTCATGAAGATTTTATTACTGAAAAAGAGACTACTTTTATTGTTATTGTGTAGTATGATATTTTTCTTAAGAGTCATTTTTTTCTTTAACACTATCTTCTTTGTCTTTAAAATGTCCTTCTCTCAGTCTTCAGCTGCAGAATTATATATTCTATACCTATTTCTCTTGGTGATCTCTTCTACTTTCAAGAGATTAGGAGATACTGCTTTAGTTGCTGAAATTGATGTCACTACACAGAGCAAAATAAGTGAAGGCCTGACAAATGCTTGACAGAAGAGATTTTACACTTAAAACAGCTCCCTGACACAGGGAAGTCACATTGCAGAGTAAGTTATGATGCTTAGGTTGGATTAACTCACTTTGTAACTCCCTGAAAAAGCACCAGAACCTAATCTGAATTGACTCTGCTTTGTGCAGACAGTTGGACCTGAATACCTACAGAGGCCTTCTTAAACCTAAATTATTCCATGACATTATGATCCTATTAGAATTAGAAATCCAACTTACGGCTATAATATTTTTTCACTTTTAGACTTCTTTCCTCCCTGACTTCACCGGCTTTTGGTGGAAAACTGCAGCCAAAATATCCTGAATTATTACTGAATTAGCAAAGTGCACTGGCAATATAAGACAGGTCTACTTCCTGACTACACAGGCTTATTCCTACAATGAAACTTGTGCAAATAAAGAACCATAGCAATCTGAACACAAGGCAATTCAAGCATGGTCCGTGCAGCAATACATATTAGATGCAATAAGCTTGTTTACTTCATGTGCTGTGGGATTTCAAATAGTCAAGATCTATCTATGAAAAGCTCATTCCATAAGAAAAAGGCCAGCTGTTTAGAAAATCTTTTCCAATCTTATCCACGAGGGTGGATAGGACAAGGGAGAATGGTTTTAAACTGAGACAGGGGAGGTTTAGATTGGATATTAGAAGGAATTTTTTCAGTCAGAGGGTGGTGACACACTGGAACAGGTTGCCCAGGGAGGTTGTGGATGCCCCATCCCTGGAGGCATTCAAGGCCAGGCTGGATGTGGCTCTGGGCACCCTGGTCTATTGGTTGGTGACCCTGCACATAGCAGGGGGGTTGAAACTAGATGATCTTTGAGGTTCTTTTCAACACAAGCCATTCTATGATTCCATGATCATTCTATGATAATCTAGACCTAGATATAGCAGTCCATAGATATGCAAGATGAGGGATGCCTACCCTTAGTTGTTGCAGTTCATTGTACGTTGCAATGGAACTACTATTTTAAATAATTCCAGCTAGTACTACCAGTAGCTAAGTACCACAAAATGCAGAAAGGTTAACACGTATTATTTGATTTTTTTAAGTTATCATATGAATTTCTATTCAGAACTGCACATACAATAAAGAAGAAGATTTTTGTCCCGCATTCAGGAGTGTTTAATGATGCCTATGCCTGCTTCTAGTAATCACTCTATCCATTGTGAAGCTGTGACTATAGTCATCCATAAAAGATATAATCTAGAGTCAAAGAAACTGAGCTAGTAAATGAGCTGGTTGGGAACAGAGGAAAAAGATGTTGTCTTTCAAAATGGCTTAAAGATATAGAACTAAATGTTTTTAACTAAATGTCAGTTTTTCAGTTATGTTGAATATTTCAACAAATAGCTCAAATTTCCTTACAGTTGCATTTTTCTCCTTCCTTTTTTTTTCTTTTTTTGTTTCATCTTTGTTGTTCTTTTCTGCCTTTTCTTCAATTTCTCACATTCTTCCATATACAGATATCTATAAACAAGCTACCTGTATGGAGCTTTAATATACTCTTATCTCTCTCAACCTTCTTGAATGACCAAGAGGCTCTGATACTACTTCTGTATATTCCTGCCCACAACTTTCTCATAAATATTCAGGGCTCTACCCCCTCACTGCTGGTGTTTCTTCCCTCACATAAGTATTCCTGAATGATATTTTTCTCTTCGAAGATATTCTTTGTCCTTCATACACCTCATCTCCTTCTGTGGCACTCAAATCCACACCTTGCTGCTCTTGTTCCTTGTCAATCTCTTTCTTTACCTGTGTGGTCCCTCTGTCTTTCTCTCTCACACACACGAATACTTGTGTGGTTTTGTTCTCCATTGTTCTATTCATACCGTTGTTTCTTTCCTCTTCAAATGGATACAATGTAAAGGAAGGAGGTAGTCATATTCAAGGCCCCATGCTTTTCACAACAAATAGTCACAGCAGTACTGAAAGGGAAGATGAATGAAATTCCAGTTAAAGGAACATATCTATTTCTATTTCAGTTTCCAATTCTTCCTATTACACTAACAGCAAACCCTTGAAAATATAGGAGCAAATACAAAGCTAGCGCTTGCTGAAAGTGCAAATGAGAAGGTCCTTTAGGAGGGGGAAAACAAAATGGACAGTATAAACATCTCTTTTTAACTAGTTACTAATTCATAGAGTAAATAATTATCAGTTATTAATTCATACAGTAATATCTGAGTTATAAACAAATATTAATTCACAGAGTAAGAAAATGAAAGAAACTACTGGCACACTAGAACAAAAGAAAAATTTACTACATCGCATAAATCAATCTATTACAAATCCACTACACCGAGAATAGAGGATAAAGATACGATATTGCTTGAATTACAAATATTTCACATTCATATCAATGGGTCTCTAGTTCCAAATGCTACTACCTACATATTGTAGAAAGTTCAATCTAACACTGAATTTGAACCTCCAGGATAATTTAGTTGCTTCATTATTTTTTTCCTTCATCCTAAATACAAAAATAATTAAAATTTTTGTCCTTCTCACAGCAAGATTTTCCATACAAATAGACTCTTTATCCTAGGTTTTCTCAGACTAAAGAAACGGTGTTATTTCAAATATTATACATCTTACTTTCTAAATGTTGTTTTCCTTTGGTCTCTCTCTAGTTTGAGACCAAACACAGCTGGCTTCACCAGTCCGTAGTAGAAAAATCAATCTGTCTGGTCAGGGCACTTAATAATATGCTTCACAATGAGGTTGCATTGTCTTTTCACTATTTTTTTTTTTTTTTTCCAATTGTAGCATGTTGCTGACTCATATTTACGGTCCATTACATCCTTCAGATTCTTTCCTGGTGTGATTCAGTTTTACCAGTATCATACTTTTTGATTTTTCTTCCCAAACTTAATTTGCATTTTTCAGTATTAAATTTCTTCCTGCTGGGTTCAATACATTAATTTGTTAGGATCGTTTCGACTTCCAATACTGGCCACTAAGTGCCAAGAGGTCCTTCTAGCTCATTTTCAGTTTTCTGTTTCATGATTTCATCACCCACTTCACTGGTAATCTGAAGAACAGAAAACATCTTTCAGATCACGTTCTGGTGGGTGAAAAGCTGGACATGAGCCAGCAGTGTGCATTTGAAGCCTGGAAGGCCAACTGTATCCTGGGCTGCATCAAAAGAAAGGTGGCCAGCAGGGAGGGGGACGTGATTTACTCTGCCCTTATGAGGCCCCATCTGCAGTGCTGTGGGCAGGTCTAGGCCCTCCAGTACAAGAAGGATGCAAAGCTGTTGGAGCAGGTACAGAGGAGGGCAACAAAGATGACTAGAGGATTGGAGTATGTATGAAGAAAGGTTGAGGGAGTTGAGCCTGTTCAGCCTGGAGAAGGCTCCAGAGAGACTTTGTTGTAGTTTTCCAGTACTTGAAAGGAACCTATGAGCAGGAGGAGGACCAATATGGTCTAATAGAGACAGGACAAGGCAAAATGGCATTAAAGTAAAAAAGAGAAAATTTAGAAGAAACTCTTTACTTAGAGGGTGGTGAGGCACGGGCACGGGCTGCCCAGGGACGTTACAGATGCCTCATCCCCAGAGGATGGCCAGGTTGGATTGAGCCCTGGGCAGCCTGATCTGGTGGGTATCAACTTTGTCCATAGCATAGGGTTGGAACTGGATGGTCTTTAAGGTCCCTTCCAAACTAAGCCATTCTATGTGTCTGTGATCAAGCAATTAACATAAAAAAAAGTATATCCCTTAAGGAATTTCACTTAAATCTCACTACTTTTGGCTAGGCAGAACATGACTTCACCAGAGATAACTGCCTTAGTTTTGGTATCTTAAAAGATGGAGAAACTACTATGTCCCCTCATCCTGCTACAAGAGGGGTTATCGATGTTCTGTACATTTAACTTGCACGTGGTTTAGTTCTGCCATTAACCTCAACTATCCGTGAAAGGACAGTTGTCTGTAGTGAAATATTCCATCTCCAAGTTGTTTCATATCATGACCAAGTATTTTTTTTTTTTTTTTATGTTTTGATAATTAAAGAAATATTGCAGATTTTCAAATCGTGGAATCTTTTAAACTTTTTTTTTTTTGTCTTTTTCCTATTATCTTTTTTTTTAATCTGTCAATACATATGTGAACAAGATGCGTTACTGCAATAGTTTGTCTCACTAACATTGTGTATTATCCCACTTTCTTTGACTGTAAAGACCCATTATCAAAGTAAAAAAGGGCTTCATAACATGTCCCGTTAACCATGAAAATCACAACAGATGTTTATCTACCTAGAGCAGAAAGTGTTTTTGTTTCCCCTCAAATACATGATTCTCTATTTGCACTTTCAAACAGATTTCGAATCAACTCAACACATAGATTGTTTTGACTGACTCACTTATATCACTTTAAGCGCACCATCATTATTCTACCTTCCCTAAACTTTGCCAGCAGCGATCCTGCACGTTCCTCTGAGCCACGGAGAGCACAAATCACACCGGGCCCAGCACTGCTCGCTCCTCAGGGCGGGCTCAGCACCGGAGCGGGTCTGGGAGGCTCCCGGTGGGCTGAGGGGCGCCTGGAAGCCGTTCATGCAGCTGCTTCGGGCGCGTTCCGTGAGGAAGAATCGAACGCTCCTCCCGAGATGCCGGCAGCAACAACGACCGACCTACCGAGCCGGGCCATGGCAGAGGCAGCGCGGCAGGGCCGCCTGGCGGACCCACTGCTTTTAAAGTGCCTGCCAGGAGGCCGGCGGGGCGGGACCATGGAGATGGCGGCTGAACGTTCTGGAGAGGAGGGGAGCGGCGAGGGGCGAGCCGAGCCGAGCCGAGCCGAGCCGAGCCGAGCCGAGCCGAGCCGAGCCGAGCCGAGCCGAGCCGAGCCGAGCCGAGCCGAGCCGAGCCGAGCCGAGCCGAGCCGAGCCGAGCCGAGCCGGCGATCTGGCTGGCTGGCCCGCCAGCCAGCCAGCCCAGCCTTCCCCGTGAAGAAGCAGAGTGGGAGGAGGAAGAGGAGGGGGAGGAGGCTGAAGAGGAGGAGGAGGAGGAGGAGGAGGAGGAGGAGGAGGAGGAGGAGGGAGGGCACGGGAGGCGGTTGCTGCTGCTGGGCAGAGGAGCCGTGTAGGAGCTGCGGCTGCACTCGGACGCCACATTCCCTCCTGACGGGACTGGCGGTGAGGATGAGCGAGAGCTGAGCCCGCTGTCGCCGCCCGATCTGGGAAGTGTCTGGTCCTCCTCCTCCTCCTCCTCCCCTGTTGTGGGTGAACCTGCGTTACGGGCTCCTCACCGATACGGGAGGGGGCTGGTTTGTTTGTGTGTCTGTTTAAGGAAAAGAGAGAGAGAGAGACCTTCCATCCATTGAAGCACAGTTCACTATGATCGTACTCGCACTCAGCACTGGAAGCCGGTTGGATTTCGTGTCTCAATCCAGGGTGTTTTTCTTGCAAACCTGCGTTTGGATTTTATGTGCTACAGTGTGCAAAGCGGAGCAGTATTTCAATGTGGAGGTAAGAGCAGCCGTGTGCGTGTGTGCGAGCGTGCGCTTCCTCCTCTGCCTTTCCCCCATCCCTTTTCCGTATCCCCTAAATGAAATAAAGCAGCCAGCCATGTCAGCCAGCATCCAGGGCACACGGCCGTGCTGGCTTCCCCTCCCGCAGCCGGCAGCGCGCTCCGTCCCCGCCCGAGGGATGCGTTTCGGAGGGAGATCCCTCCCTGCCCTCTCTCGTGGGAGACGGAAAGCCTCAGCCCGGGCACTGGGAGGAACTGGGGAGCAGCTCGGGGAAGTCTCAGAGACGTAGGATATCGCTGTAGTGCTGAGTTTTCCCCACCCTTCTTTCTTTCTTTCTTTCTCTCTTATTTCTGAAAGAAGAATGAATGGAAGAGAGTGTTATGGGGACAGGGGGAAAGAAACTTGAAATTGTGGGCACGTTTCTTTGTGGTCAAGTATTCTGCAAAATAAGAGCATTTCCCATTTAAATCTAACACAAAGAGTTGCCACTAGAAACGGTGAAACAAATGGCATAAAGGTGCAACTGTAACACAAAAGTTAGAGGGTGTGGAGGACCAGGAAATACATTGCTTTCTAAGTGAAAAAGCAGATTAGAACGGAGGGAACCTAGATGGGGCAGACCCTAAGAGTTTACAGACACAGTGTGAATTCAGTGAACATCCGTTTCCAGTCTCTCTTCTGTACAGTCCCAGTTTTCCAATTTGGTATTTTTTACATGATTAGACCTATTAAGTAATGATCTTTTGCTGTCTTTATCTTATTAGCACATCTTCTTTCCCTTTTTATTTCCTTTCTGTCATGCATTCTGTTGTGAGCCCTTCTTCCTCGTCTTTCTCAATGTGATGTGTTTCTCTCTTTCCCCAGCTATTCTATTTCATCTTTCTTGTTATGTGTTTCTCTACATGTGCTCTTTCAACTTCACATGCCTTTTATCACTTTTCTGTTAGATCTGTTTTCCTTCTCTTACTTCTGTCCTGCCAACCCCACTCCAAACTTTCTACTGCACCCATACATCACCCTCACCCATTCCTGCTTCTCATCTCTCTCATCTGATGTTTTCACAGTGCTTTCTCTCACAGAAATGAAGCCTGTGCCTTTTTTTAATGTCTCGCACATATGCACACTGGCTTGCTTTATGTTGAGCTCTTTTCTCGCTCAGTGACACTCATTCTTGCTACTGTGGCAAGACTGCTTCCGCAGATGCTTCTCTGTCCTTTTCAGTCTGAAGTCCTTATCTCTCCCTCTGCCTCATATACGATCACCTCAAACATAACAAAAATCACTTTTTCTTTCCTTCTCTTCTTTCATTCCAGACTTTCCCTCTATGCTTATATTTTCCTGTGCCACGTACAATCCTGCTTAATAACACACAACCTCAGCTTGTCTCTAGAAATTATAGTCATTTACTCCATCATTAAGGTCTCTCCTGATCGTAAATCCTGTACTTTTTAGTCTGCCGTCTACACTCTAGTCACTCTTTCTCATTCCTTATCACAAATAAATGCACATCTCTGCTTCTGTTTCATTGTAAGCTCTTCAGGGCAGGACTTGTGTCTTCTTACATGTTTATGAAGTGTGTAGTGTACTGGGTTGGGTCTGAAGTCCAGTTGTGAGACTGTTACGATATAAACATAGAAGCTGCAAATTTCATAGTGCGCAGTAAAGTTTTATCCTTTTGCTCCTGTCCTCAGCTGCCTTCTTTACTGATGAGCAGAGGGAAGCCGCGTGGAAGAGAGGAAGTTGCTCCCTGTAGCTTCCCCAGGCTTCACAGGCTGGCCCCCTGCAGGGTATAGGGAAGAAATTCCAGCAACAGAACTTTCTCCTCCCACAGTAGTCTGCTTTGCTGGCATCTGGCTCTGCTGGAGAGACGGGCAGCAGATGGAGCTAGTGTGGGAGGAGAAAAAGATTGGTTTAGTCAAGTGGAATAGGAACAGGAGGCCAACTCCAGTCAGAGGGAGGTTTTGTGAGGAAAGAAGGGAAATGGTTTCATTTTTGCCACCTCTTCCATATGGAAAACAGCACATTTTGAGGGTGAAAGACAATACCAAGAATAAGAAACACTGTCAAGTGGAATGAAGTAGTCTGTGTAATGGGAGCATATATTTCTTGTGTTTGAAATATGCCTCTTGCTCCTTCATATGCCTCTTGCTTCTTCATATGCCAGCTCTCCTGATTTCTTTTCATATTACAGTCTTTGATCCACAGATTGCTGGTAGCCAGAAGAGTGTTCTGGTTCTGGGGAATTTCTCTAGTATTCAAGAGTCATCCTAATGTGGGACTCTTCCCTAGGCCACTATTTTTGACCACTCTCTGTGACATAATCCTGTCTAGACAGTCTTGAGATTTGCCCCAGAACAACAATTCTCTTGTTTGCACTGTTTGGATAGCACTGAAAATGCAACTTTCTTTTGTTGGGAACAGCAAAACTACAAAACAAACAAACAAAACACGGGAAATTTGAGGCAAAAGTGTTGGCAGTAGCAATGTATGTATTGTACAATGCTCTCTGTCAGCACAGGTGCAATATTAGTACACTGTGTAAATGTATGACAAATGTTTCTTATGGCAACAAGAATAAACACACAAAGTAGAGTTCATGAAAGAAGTGATGTGTATTTACATGAATTAAATGTCACTGAATAAATACTTAGAATGGTTGGAAAGGAGATTTTATTATTATTATTATTTCCTGTTTATAAATACAGTACAAATAATACCTGTTCAACATTATAAAATGCAGAGTCCTTTATGTCCTCTTACTGTTCTGTCTCAGTTAATCCGTATTCCTAATTGAAAATAAACATTTGTGTAGTAGTTTGGAATTTTTTTTTTGTTTGTTTATTTCAGTGCAGGTTTGTTGGGCTATGAGCCAGAGAAATTCTTAGGAGATACTACTGCAGCTCAAAGATATTACATAAAAATATCTTTTAAAAAAGAAAAGCAAAAAGCTCAAGTTTACAAGTTTGTGTGAACATTGCTAATCTTTCTTTGTAATTTTATTGTCTCTCTGTAAAATTTCTTTTAACCAAACATCTACATGGATGAAGTCCTCAAGCTTTCACTGATAGCCGCATTATCAATTCTGAAATGTATTCATGTATGTAGAATTCATATATGTGATAAACATGGCTGAGTAGGAATTGGGCCATGGAGTACAGGACCTGGGAGGGGCACACCTACAGTGAGAGACTGGTAAAGCTGAATGAGAGGTGATTTTGAATGGGTAGCTCAAGTGATCATGATGAAGTTTAAGATTTGCATACTCTTATTTGTTGAAGCATTTTAGCATTAATTTTCAGTGTTTGCTGTTTGCCATTAGCAGTTTAATGAAACTTGTCTTTTGATGTCATGATAAAAAATGAGTATGTGGTTAGCTCACTATCCTCAGTGCTGAACTATTGCTCCAAAACCATAACATCAGTGAGTAATTGCAGTAATGTAAGAATATGTCTATGGATGTAAAGTTTTTTCTTTTTTTCTGCTTCGTTAAACTATTTCCATACACTAACAGGAGAAAATATCCATCAATGAAATAGTGCACGGAATAATAGGTATTAAAACAGACATTTAAATCATAAAATTGAAACAAGTGAACATAAGATAGTTTGTTGCTTCAATCTGATAGATGGTGATATTCTGAGCCAACCAAGGAATTTTTTTTTTCCCCTGAGTTTCTCTCTATAGTATTAATAACTCATGTTGTTCAGTGATAATGCCTTTGTGTGTTACTGGGAATGTCAACATATGATCTTTCACTGTACAGATATGTTCATGTTTTCCTAAAGCCAACATTGTTGTACTGTTTGAGCTGGTATTAACCTAAGAGTTCATCTTCTGACTATTAAATATTTAATACAAAAGTTAGAAAGCAATGTTACCATAAATAAAGGGAAAAATGGTTACTGAAGCAATAATGTCTTGGTCAGAAGTCATCATGAATCTAGAATAAGATTCATATTGGATTATAATACTGAGTATTCTTATTCCTGGGAGCAACTGTATCAGCTGGGTGTGTGCATAAAGCCTTTTAAGTAAAGAAGTGTATTTAGAATCAGAACAAATTTCATTCACTGTGTCTGTGATTTGGTAAACAAACACTACAAAGCATGCTTCATCATCTCTCTTCTTAAGCAGACAGTGAAACTATGTTTTTTCTTCTAATGCAAAATATGTAGAGCTGAATCCATAGGGGAGATCTTAAAATGAGTCTTATTGTAGTGTGAACAGTTATTTAAAGTAATGAACTCTTACTTCCTCCCATTTTCAGAGTTGTGACAAATAAATTGCATATTGTGAAACAAAGTACAGTAGAATCAAAACTTAAGGAAAATACTGTTGATTTCCTCCATGGTAATAAATAGCTGAGAACCCCATTGTTTTCATTATTAAAAAACTTTACATTTAGCATCCAGTTCCTCTTGAGTGGTAATGTGTGACCTTTTCTTCCATAAGCTCTGGTCTTTTAAGCTTGAAAACAGTACAGTTCTTCAGCTGGAAATTGAAAAGGAATAAACTTTAAATATCACCTTGACACACTTGTCAGCTAGTGGCCTCAGTTAACAGGTTTGCAAACACAACACTGTTTTTTTGTAACTTGTTAAAATGCAGTCTCAAGAATTAATATGGAGAAGCAATTAAGGTGGTTTTGATTTAAGTAGTGCCATGTGTCCTAAAAAGTCATTCTTTTTAGATGCAGATAATATACATGATTCTCAGATAAGTTCTGAGTCTTGCCATTGAATGCTTTTCTACTACAAAAGGCAAATAGCTACTGTATGAAAAGCAGACTCTCATTTGATATTCAGAAATATATGTGGAGACTGCTAATTAGCAGAATACATTTTTTACAAAAATTATGGTAGACCAATCTTCTGTTATGAAATATGAGATATTTTATGTTTAGAAGGTTACAGGGAACCTTACAGATTCGTTAGCCTGTGTTTTCTTCAAATAGATTGAAAAAATGGTCCTCCTTCCAAAGAGTTCACCAATGACATAGTATGCTATACCTTAGATTCAAGGCAGATTTTTTTAATAGCTCTTGTTCCTCTTATCTTCCTATTGCAAATTTCTGACTTCTTAGTGTTTGAGCATCAGAACTATTATTGGTTCTCAGTTTTACAAAAGAAATAAAGCAGATGAATGAAAAGATTTATGTAATTGCCTCGTTTAGTGCAAAGTTAACCTGCCAAAACATGTATTCCTAATGTTTTCTGACATGAGATCGTACTAAAATAAAGACAGACTTTATTAGCCCATCAAAAAGCCCTGAACAAGCCCAAGCATTTTGCTCTTCCATTACTTAGAAGACATCTTACAGTGGAACAGTGTACATTTGTGTTCCCATTCATTGTTTCTTCAGAGTGGATACACCATTTTCTTTAACTGATTTAAGATTTACACTGCTCTTTGTCAGTTTTATTTGAATCATCTAAAAGGTCAGTGCTTGCTCTAGGCACCTCTCCTTATGCACTCAGCAAGACTGAATTGTAAGAATTTGTAAAGAGAGAATGTGGTATTATGTAGATTTAAAAAAAAAAATCAAACTGGTATTTGGTCTCAGTATTTTAAAGTCTGTCTCATCCTTCTGCTTTCCTGCATGACTGTGGAACTAAAACATAGAGGTTTTAGTTTCAACATGAATAATGAAGTATCAACATGAATAATAAACTATTCATGTTGATACTTTCTGAAGATCCTTAAAGCAACAGTATAAGTTTTTAAATTACCCTCATTAAATTGTTTGAGGCTTCTCACCTTCCTGTTCCAGGTTTCAGTTTATTGTCTAACCTGTTTGCTGTCCCCAAACCACACTATTGACCATAATCTGAAGGAGCAGGTTGAATCTCTTTAATTTGTTCACTGTGATATGTCAAATGATAGATTTAGTTTCATTTTGCAAGAGGAGGACCAGGATTAGTGCTGCAAACGTGATTTTACTTGGCACAGAAAGGGATTTGAAAAATAATTATGATTAGAGCTTTATCTTTTAAAGAGAGGTCACGCTATTTGGAACCTTTATTTATTGGTTGCCTGGCAACTGTTCATTCATGTTCCTGCTTATCATCATTCATTATAAGCATCTTTCTTGTACAGTAAGAGCAATTAAGTGGTAACAACTTATTTCTGTGATGAATTAAAATTGACAGAAATTACAAAGATAGAAAAATAATATTTCTTTACTTATTAACCGAAACTGCTGGTATAGTGTTTATATATTAACAGCTGTTTTATACCAGCTGAGGAGTTATCTGCACTTCAGCTGTGGTTATAATACTCCTAGCATACCTTTTGAGGTATTACAGCACATAATTGACTTAGGGGCTTGGACATGTGTTTTTGTCATGCTTAAAATCTATTAATTTCAAGATCAAGACTTCAGGGTATGAGGAAACTTATCTCCTGTTGATTCTACTGCACAGCATTAGGCAGTCTAAACCAAAGTGTTGAGGCTTGAACTCAGAATTTGAAAAGGTGTTGAAAAATTAGAGATCAAAATCTGCTGTGATGGGTGCATGCTGAAGCAATAAGTCCCAACAATTCTGTAGAACATTAAAGCTGTTTCCTGCTTTCTCTCTATAGAAAACAGCAGTTTTTATTACACTGTGTGAAAACACATTCATAATACATATGACTTGATGATTGTTTTGTGACTCTAGATGACAAATATTTTACCTTTTCTGTTAGTTCTTGATTGATCATATTTTGATTGACCGTTGTCTGGAATAGTTCTGCAGAATGGAGCAGCTGTGCAAGTTTATTCAAAGAAGATGTCTCTGTACATTGAGAGCAATATTGGGACAATTTCCCTATGGCTGCATCTTGAGAGATGCAGTCATTCTAGGGCTAGGGTAGAAGGAGATTTGCCTCTCTGCTGCTACTGCTTGGTCTGCAAGTGGCTTTGCTTCTCCCTCTGGGACTGGTGCCCTCCACTTTGAGCTTCTAATTGTATTGACTCACCAGTACTGTTCATATCAGGCTGTGCGTATGGGGGACAAAGTAACTGCTGTAAGACAAATCGGTATGGATTTTCAGCAGCTTTTCCTGCTCACATAATGTCTCTAGTATCTGAAGCTGATGTTCTGCATTTTTACATTTGAGAAACAATTGAACTGTTTTTGTAGTTGTATAGATCATTTGGAGAGAAATGCTAAGCTCAGAATCTTTTTTATTGTATTTTTCCACATGATCTCGTAGAGACACAGTCCTTTTATTTCATTTATCTCATTTGTTTTTGCTGACAATCTCCACTTACACGTGTGAAATACAGGTTGGCAAGGGGGAGACTTCCTTTTTCAGAAAGTTATCAGCTCAAAGGCAGAGGGCAAATAGATAGCAAAACATAAGAACAAACATCCTTTTCACTGAGAAGGAGCATGCTTCCTTTAAATGTGACAATAGATTTTTATGAAACGTACCAAAGAGGAAATTGCTTCCTTCTTGTACTGTATCCGGATCTGAAGGTGATGATCCTGTCAGATCTTTTGTTCTTACCTCAGACTTTGGTTGTGTGATGTCCTTCTAGGAAATTGCTTTGACCCACTGTCTTCACAGAGCAACTGACAGATTGTGTTTGTCTATATACCGTGTTTTACACACTGTGCAGAATAGTAACAATGTATTTAATTACAAATGAAATAAATGATCTGTCTTCCACACAATAAAGTTAATTATTATTGCTAGCAATAATAGATTTGTATAGCTTAATTTACAGCATGATTTTGATCTTGACAAGTGAGACTTTTTTTCTCATTAGCTCTACGTATAAATAATTATATATATGTTTAGATATCCATATATAAAAATAAAAAACTGGAACTGTATTACATTTTTTAAAATAATTAATCATGAAGTACTGGCTTCTGACACTTCTATCCTTCTACTTGTACAGTATGTCATCCTTGGAAATGTTTTCATTATCTCTATCTGTGTTTTATGTATTTTCTAATATGTAGGAAAAATAAGATGATGCTAGTGATTGAGGCACTGTATTGGAAGGCTGGAGATGTGATTTGTGTGTCCAGTTCCATCATGAGTCTTCATATTGATAGCAAGGTTGTCAATATTGATAGCAAGAGCTATCATCTTTTTAACTTAGCTTCCACAGATTTGCATTAAAGTAATTGAGGAGTATTTCCTGTCTTTTCCAATACATGGCAAGAACACTAGAAGAGAACTGATGCTAGAGACACAAATGTTTCTTCATCATTCATTTGTCTGAGGGCAGTTTTACTTCTTTCATTAAAAACAACAACAACAATAACAACAAAACAGTAAGGAAATAACATAAAAAATACATACAGTGTTTCAGTTTGGTTATCTGTGTAATAATGAAGTAGTGAGGATGTTCAAGAAAAAAAAAGTACCAGTGCAGAAAAGGTAAAACAAACGTGTCTATAGTAAGCCTTTAAATCTTTTTTTGCTTCTGTTTTAGGTTTTCTGTTTTTCTTTTTTTTTCTTAATGTAAGTACTAGAACTTGTTAGAAAATATAGCTAGTAGGATTACAGGGAAGATGTGATAAGACAACTGAAGAATATAGTGTATAACATTCTGTTTCAGATGGAAAGTTTGAATAAGAAAACTCTTGATACCCACATACAAAATCAATTAGTCTGGTTCAAAATTTATTTAAATAAAAAAATGGATTTCAGATCAAACTGTACATGTTGCACAATGCAAAACTAAAAAGTGTTCTATTTTTAAGCAAATGAGATATTACATAATTAAATTATTTTACAAACACTCATTTTGTTATCACAGTATCTAACCTTTTTTTTTTTTTTTGTTTAATACGTGTGGGCTTTCATGAAATGTAATAAAAGATCGGACTTTAACTGCTCTGTGTATTAATGTGTTCATTAGACACCGCAAATAGGCAGACTTGCTTCTCACATACCTCTGTTATTAAGTAGCTAATAGTGCAACATGAGGCGCTGAAGGAATAAAAAATTTGCTATACTGACATATTAAGTATAGAATTGGAAACTGAATCTTCTTTAAGGCACCTGCACCTTAAGTTCATCCTATAAACTTTTCTTCCACTTTTCTCATAACTTTTCTTTTCCTTGCTTCTTTCTTTCTTATCTCATTTTTGTTTGTTTGTTTGTTTTTCATTTGTTTTCTTCAGCTTGTCTTTGTACAGCCTGCTGCCAAGGAAAAACATCAGTCAATACTGAACCATGAAATCATTGATATTAGAGATGGAGAAAGACTTTTAAAGAGCCTGTTTCTCTGCCAGTGCTGCATTGCTTACTATTATATCTTTGCTGGCATTTTGTAAAGTCAAGTTTTAGGATCTAAAGTGATGGGACTTTTAAAATTGAACTTGAAAAGGCCCTGGTAAATGTACATTAGGGAAAACTAAACTCAAAGTGTCCCTTTCAGTAGACTTCTCTTTCAGCTACTGGCAGCAATAGTTCAAAGTTGACTCCAGTTAGAAATACCACAGGACCTTCTACCACAGAAGCTTCCTCTTTTTAGGTTATCAACTGGAAGCCATTTCACATGGCACTAGGCTCTTCTGTTTAGGTAATTGAATTCAATTCCAGATTTCAATGAGGATGGAGGTTGTCAAGGCACTTGTAGGTATGTGGCTCTCTGAGGTAGATGCTGTGTTTCTAAGGTCATGATTTGGAGTTGAATTCCTTCTCTCTGCATGGGTGCTTTTCATTAAGTGCCTAAGTACCTGATGCTGTTTAGACTGTGTTGTCTCTCTTGCTTGACTTTTAGATAATGTTCCAGAATAGCATGACTAGCGACATATTTGCTGCT
Source organism: Gallus gallus (assembly GCF_016699485.2). Classification (NCBI taxonomy): domain Eukaryota; kingdom Metazoa; phylum Chordata; class Aves; order Galliformes; family Phasianidae; genus Gallus; species Gallus gallus. The sequence goes on along the minus strand of NC_052533.1, from coordinate 123,420,068 downwards.
CTCTGGTAAAGTAGATCCCCTGAAGTCACACTAGAAACTAGTATATCTGGACAAAGCCAAGAACAGAACTGCACTGTTGTAGAGTACTGTCTCTCTCATGCCCCACACATCATTAAATACATTTACCACATAACGCCAGAGGATAATGCTTTCTTACCTCTTCAGATTTCATGTATTTTAAATATTTATGGATGTGAAGAACAAAGCATTTCTCTAATAACATCGAGGCAGTTTTGCTTTCAACCTTAACGAGACCAGGCCTGAGCTGTTTAAATCAGTGTGCAACATGCTAATCTACAGGGGCACATTTTACAAACAGTGCTTATGACAGTTTTTTGATGCCTTTCCCTAAGTGATTTTAAAGGCTGTCCTTCCTTCCTAAACACATAAACCTCTAAACAGCTATTTTTTGCCGTTAAAGGGAGAGAACCGAATCGGTTTTTTTATAAAGAATAATTGGAAAATATATTTTAGAAGAACTAACTTCCTCAATGTCTATTGCCTGATAGACAATCCTCCAAAAATAAAAAATGAAAATGCCATTTTATTAATTTATCTGTGTATGAGTCTTGGGCCCTAAAGAATAATTAGCTTATTACAAGTACTTCTGTTAATTTAACTGATTAATTTAATGGAAATTTGCATTTTTGTGTTAATGTTAGAATTTGGATATCATCATAATTGGATATGTTAATTCATTGATTTGTTTACACTATTTTCTGTAGGCCTTCAGAACTGTGAAAATGACTGGGTCAGAATAAGAGAGTTGTTGGCCAGTTTATATGTTTACTTGTTTACTTCTTTGTAAGTTCAAAATTTCAAATACCTGAGTATGCTACCTGATGTACAATTTCACCGAGTTTTCTACTATCGTGTAATTATAGAGATAATAGTTCTACTGCTGATTCTTAGGCTTGCATTTGGGAAGGAAGAGGAATTATATCTGCAGTCTTCTATTCCTGAAGATCTTCCATTGTAATATTTAGTTCTACTCTATTGTTTTGCACTGACAGGCTCATTTAGAGAAAAGAACAGTATTTTCATATCTTTGTGAATAATCCCATCATTTTTCCTGGCTGCTAGGAGAATTCACTTTTTGTCGCAGCTGTCTGATAAAGATAGAGTCATTATTCTTCATAGATTAATTGCTTAGATGTCTTTTCCACTGAGATATTAGAGAATTTTTCTCTACATGCAAGATCTTTCTAAGGAGGTGATGTCAGTTTAAATTGGACCAAAAGATTTAGATTCTCTGGACATATATTCTTTCTTTAGTTTTGATCAAAACAAAGCAAAACCTGTGTTTCATTGTAAGAGTTTGAGTGTTTTTTTGTTTATTTTGTGTGTGTGTGTGTGCGTGTGCATGTGTTTTATGAATATTCCCTTCCCTCTCTGAATTTTCAGCAGCCCAGGAAATGATTCTTAAGGTGAAAGCAAGCTTTAAAAATGTTAAAGCAATGCGTTTGGTAATATTTAGTAAAAGTTATGAGTGTCTGAGGACAGGATAGTCTTAAGCAACTGTAGCTTCTCTAGCGTTTCAACTCTAACACAATAAAGAAATTCATCATGCCCATTAGTCTTAACAGGATAGCTAGAAAAGGGCAGAGTGGGACTTTTAACTTTAAAATGTCCTACAAAGAAAGTACTTTGTAGATTTAAACTTGTTTTTAGACACAAGATAGCTACATGTGTGGCTGAAAATTGTTTGATGGTGTTTAGTGAAACACAAAATAAAATAATTAAAAATGATTTTTTTTTTCCTTTGGAACAAAGAATTAATAGAGGTATTGAAAGAAGTGATCAGCCTTCAAATTTATGTAGAAAAGAAGAGTATAAATATGCTTAATATGCTTTTGCTTAATGGTTTCTTTTTATAGTGCTCATGCATTATCCATGTTTCAATGATAAGGAGAAACAGTTGAAAGACAGAAAGAAGGGAATCCACCCATATTTCCTCTGTTTTCTTTTACTTGTAAATGCTACTTGTTTGCTTGTTTACTTATTATCCTAATTAGATATCTATGTCAAGTGGTCTCGACTGGAAAGCATTGATGAGATTCATGTTTAATAGAATCTGTCAGATTTTGTCATTAATTTTATTGGATCCAGTATTTTACTCCAAGCTATTTGAAAAGTCCTGAATCACCCAACATTTTAATGGTGTCAATGAGGTTTATATTTTTATACTGAATATTTAGGATGAATATTGTTATTTAAATCTGTAATCTCTGCCAATACATAAAGGTTAAAATTGGTACAAAAAGAAGTAGAGATAAAATATCTCTGTGTGTGAACTGAATCTTGTCATTAGAAGGAGATGTAACACCACTGAAAGAGTGACCACTGTGAAAGAATTCCAGAAAGAATATTAGGGGGGAAAGGAAAATTAACTTGAAGAGGGTTCCAAGCATTTAATGAAAGGGCTTATATAGTCTAACTTATGTCATCAGCAGTAATGGACTTGATTCTTTTCTTGCCCTATACTCTAAGTAACTGTAACTGTAATTTTCCTTCTTCAGTGAGGCTGATGTCTCTAGTGACAGCTATTAACTACAATGTTTATTCTTTCATATTAGTCTGTCTACTTTAAGAACTCAATAACTATCTCATTAGAACAAAATTTTGTATTGTATTGCATCAATTGGCTTCTCTGCTTCATTGCCTTTTGTCACTTAATACTATTCAGCCACCATATTTGAAAGTGTCTTTTTCCAATAACATTTAATTCAGTGCTGCCAATTGTGACCCAGTGTGGTTTGAAATTCACAAAACAGCTTTTGAAATATTTTTGGTTGTCTTCTGATTTTTGAGCTTTTTTTGGGAACATTTTCAAGAAAATTTTTTCCTGAATCAGTGACAAGACAGGACAAAGACAGGAACTTCAGTTAAAGAAGGAACAGAATATTTTCATGATAGCCAGTAAACTAAGTCTTCAGGAAACATGTGAAATGGTTAAGGTACCATCTATCTAAAATTCTAGTCACAATACTCACCTCATACTGCTTTTCAGTCTGGATTGTCTTCAAAACACCATTTGCTTGTGTTTTTTCTGCTGTTAAAACTTGCCACTTCAAAAGGTCAAAGTGCTTCTAGCTGCTGACAAAGACTTTTTCAAAGGGTTGTTGTGATGAGCATCAACATTCTACATTTTATCTAGTGCTGTTAAACTGTCTAAAAGTGGCTGGCTAACTGGCCCAGTACATCAGCGTATGCTTGACCGTGGAAGAAACCTAACTTTGATTAGCCTAGCTTTTGTCTTGAATGCAAATTGTTTGCAGCAGCAATGACTGAGTAGTGCTCCAGAGGCTGAGCTTTTGCTTATACAGAATCTATGATTTATTGCATGGGAGAAGGAAAGCACAGGCTTTACTGCTTTTAAACTAAGATTGTGATTTTATTCTCTAATTCAGTATTTTGTAGCGTCTGTAAGAGACAAATGGAGTTGTAGTGAAGTGGCGTCCTAGAGAACAGACATCCAAAGACAGTACATTACAGTACCTGTGTCAGTAATGGCTTATACTTTTAGTTGCATACTAAAAATCATTTGTAAATGAGTAGGTTAATTTAGATACCAGTATTTAGATGATAACATTCCTCCTTCATATATAATCAGATATTTTAAAAATTATTTTATTTTGCTGTTTTATTTTGTTTCACCTTAATTGAAAAATGTGAAACTTAAGGAGAAAGAAAAAGTAGCTGACTGTTTAGAAAATATTTTCATGAAAAAAAAAAAAAAAGCCTGTGATGCATATTCAATGGATATTGATTTTGAGGGAGGGAGAGTCAGGGAACAAACATTTGACTGCTTTAAAATATGAATTTAAACTTTGGAATTCCCTTTGTGATTCATGCATGAGTCAGGAGTTGAAAATCAAGGGATGACCTTTGGAAGACCTGGCAATTGGGATTCTGCTTGTTCGAGAAACGAGAAGTTCAGCATTATTTTAACTATATCTACCTATAGTAGGAGGCATTTTAAATCAGGTACCACATCTCTTTCCTATGATTCAGAAAATGTTACTTAGGTAGAAAGAAAGCAGCAAGTCTTTAATTTCAAAGTAAGAGCTCAACAGAATCACGCTGTTGCCTGTCAGATAAATGCAGTGAATGGTGCGGCTGTCTGTTTTGAAAGAACAAAGCAGGAACATTGATCTTTGCTTGTACCAATAGACTCAGATTTGGCTTTTGAGTTATATTCACCTAAAGAGTCTCTAAAACAGTGGAATGAATTTAACTCATTATGTTCGGCTCAGATGTAAAGCTAATCACAAATGTTGAAGACAAAAAAGCGTTGGGAATGAAGCCCCAGATGGCTGTAAAACCAGTCTTACATAAGGTGAAGCAGATCCCTTACAAGATATTATTCCCTGAGTTCACTACGAACTTCAATTTATACTCTATGGATTTATTCTGAAAGAACATGTTATTAGAAGATTTTGAAAGAGATCTGACTGTTTATGTAAAATATATTAAAATAATAAAACTATTTTTGAAGGTTTTTCTGGAGAGTTCTCCGTAAAAATGCTGATCTAGTTTATATTGCTGTAGACCTAACTGACTAATATAATTCTATAGTATATTAAATTATTTTAAAGATTTCAAGAATGGATAATAAACTGAAGTGGTTTGGATAAACTTTCATAACATGGAACATTTCTTTCACTCAGTTTTCTTGTCTCAAGAAACCGCGCTCATGGCAAGTTAACTTGCGGGAGTCAAGTTTCAAAATAACAGGTCATGTTTCAAAAAATATAAAATTCACTATCAGACAGAATAGCTCTATTGGTAAGCTAATGGGGGCTACAGAAGTCTTCAGGACAGCCCTCTGAGGGATTTGAATTCAGGCATGCTTTGTGTTTAGCAGCATGGAGGTGAGTTATTGTGCTAGTTATTTATTTTTTGTGTTTGTGTGCTGGAAAATGGTCTCAGGCACATTTAATTTAAGCATGACTGGTCTTTTCTATAAGTGTTCTTATATGAACTGATTTTTGAGTTGTTCCTCTTGGTGATTTACTCTACTCAGATGATATGTGAAGGGGAAGAGTCCAGAATATCTATGTCCTTATACAGTTTGTTACAGCTTCTCTCAGAAAATGCTAATGTCAGAGACTGTGTTGGAAAACTGATTGTTTCGTTGCTTATTTGTTTTGCATAACATTTGCATAATATATTTTCTTTGGACTCACATCATCCATGCATCACAGTGAAAGGTTAGCTTCAGACACCTTTGTGGTAGATGCGGAGCTTAACCAGATTAGAAGACTTGAGAATCAAGACTCTATTTAGTATTAGTCTGCAGTAGAGTCATAGTGATCTATTGGGAAAGGGCTTAGTCATGTTTTACATATGATTTTGAAACTATACCATCAAAAGTCTGAAATCATTTTGTTGCCATTTGTTGCATAAATTAGGTTGAGAGTCAGAGCACTGCTTCTCTGCCCTGTATTGTATTTCCTTGGAATTTCTGCTTTCTTATGAGCATGTTTTCCTTGGATGTAAGTTTTGAAAGAGAAGGTGCTGACTGCAGGGGAGATGGACATACTTTTTCCTGTCATTGTCTGTAGAACAGTTAGTGACAGTGCAAGTTACTCAACACTGGGCCAAAGCTGATCAAACCAGAGATTGAATGTGAGAATGAAGTCGACAGAGGTAGAATCATTAATTGTTAACTCTGAATATCACCTATGCATTGGCTCTCATGAAATCTAGAGAGACGTAGAAAAACCTTGCCGTCTGAAGAAACCTAGACAGGCTTGAACAGTAGGCCCAGGAGAACCTCGTGAGGTTCAACAAAGCCAATTGCAAGGTCTTGTACCTGGGTCACAGTAATCCCCACTACCAATACAAGCTAGGGGATGAAAGGATTTCAGCACAGCCCTGCTGAAAAGAACTTATGGGTACTGGAGAATGGGAAGCTGGGCATGAGCCAGCAGTGTGCCCTCACAGCCCAGGAAGCCAGCCATATCCTAGACTGTATCTGAAGAAATGTGGTCAGCAGGTCAAGGGAGGTGATCCTGCCCTTCTACTCTGCACTGGTGAGACCTCATCTGGAGTACTGTGTCTGGATATGGAGTCCTTGGTACAGGAGAGATATGGACCAGTATGGACATGCAGAGGAGGGCCACAATAATGATGCGAGTGATGGAACACCTCTCCTCTGAAGACAAACTGAGAGCTGGGGCTGTTCAGCCTAGAAAAGAGAAGGCTACAGGAACACCTGATATCAGCCTTTCAGTATCTAAAGAGGAACTATAAGAAAGAAGGGCACAGATTCTCTAGTGGTGTCTGTTGTGGCAGGACAAGGGGAAATGGTTTCAAAGGAAAAGAGAAGAGATTTAGCCTGGATATTTAAAAAAAAAAAAAAAAAAAGAAAAGTTTTTTTACATTAACAGTGGTGAAGCACAGGAACAAGATGCCCAGAGACATGGTGGAGGATGCCCAGAGACATAGTGGATGTCCCATCCCTGGAGTCATTCAAGGTCAGGCTGGAGGGGGCTCTGAGCAACCTGATCTAGCTATAGATGTTCCTGTTCATTGCAAGGGAGTTGGACTAGATGAACTTTAAGGTCCCTTCCAACTGGAATGATTCTGTGATTCTATGAAATTATTCCCTGCAATTTATATGCCTGCCGTATCTGATTACAAGCTTTCCATTGAGGTTGCATGTTGTGGATGGTGTAAATGCTGTGGTCTTGTCTCACAGTCAGGTCTGTACCTCTTGGAGAAGTCCCAGAATTAATGAAGTCTTGGTGGGAAACCTGTTTCCTAAGAGAAAATCAAAGGCTATAGCCCGTTAGTTGTATGTAGAGAATTACATTGCACTTATTTGGGATATGATTAGTGAGTAACCAATGCTTGAATTCTCCTGTGGTAATGGGGGTAACTCAGAGGAACTTCCAAAAGCTCATTCTCTGTTGGTGCTTCTTGAAACTATAAAGAAAGTCAGTGAGAATTGATTTGAACCATATTTCTGGGAGCCAAGCTAGGATGATCAGCTTGTGTTATCCAGCAACAGCCCTCTTAACTCCTGCAGTAGCAGTCATCCAGCATTATTAATGCCCTTAAGACCACATTCAAAGTACTACTCAGATGGGAAAAAATGAGTCTTCCTCCATTTTTTTTTTCCTTTTTCATTTCTTTTTATAAAGTTTGGCCTGGTGTGTAGAAGACTGGAAAAAGTGTGGGGAAGCACACTTTTAAGAATGCTGTTTAGAGTAACCCAGACTGTTCAGTGTCTTGAAAGGAGAAAGCTCAGTGTTGTTTTTTGTTTTTGTTTTTTTTTTTTTTGTCATTGATACTCTTATCCTTCTCTGATATTCTGTGAAATATTCTCTTCAGTATAAACTGTGTAAATTTCAAGCTATTGATAACTGTTGTACTTCCTACTCCGTACAAGTCAAATGTTTCCTCCTGAGCTGACACTCTCCATTCTCTTTTCATAAGCCAGTTCTAAATCTGGATGAGCAATTTTCTTAGTGTCTGACCTTGTAGGTGAAACTGCTGTGTGGTACAGCACAAATGAGCTTCAAATCAAGATGAATAAAATGTTCATCATGGCACACTTGTCTATCATATCAGCAATGTGTACAATAAATTTGCTGTGTGTAGGTTTTCTTAGTTTTATGAGATTGAGTTACTCTGGCTATCTATGCTTCATACAGTTTTAAAAGTTTATAGATAAGACCGTAACAAGCATTTTCAATTTCTGTCCTAAAGTGAAATCAGAGCTACTGGATTGCAGTTCTTCAGATACATGCTTGTTCTGTAAGTAGATGTGGTTATTAGAATGTAATGTATGGTACTCTCTCTCTCTGTTTCAACTTTATTTTTTTACTCTTAAGTAGAAGAGATATTACTGAAAATAAAGTAAGACTAGTAATTCTTAGCAATAGACAAATTCCTAGAGTGAAATTGTGTCCTGACTGAAATTAATGGGATTTTTACTCAACGTCAGTGTGTCTGTGGTCATCTGGATTACTTCTCTTGCAAAGCTTTTGCTTGAAGTGCGAGAGGAATGTGGCTGTAGTTTGGGAATCCTCTGCCATCAGCTAGCATGTTTCCTGTTCCTTTTATTCTGTATTCTTCATTTATGGGATTAGCTCTTGCCAGCATTAGTGGTTGAACACTGTAGTGTATGGGGAGTATTGCTTTCATGGTAAGCCTGTGGCTGATAGAAATGAATGATAATTTTTCAGAAATGTTTCTTGTGTGATTGACAAGATAACTTTAAGTCATTAAGACATGTATTTTATTTTATTTTATTTTATTTAGAAAGTGACGATAGAAAAAAACGGAGCAGTGCAGATATTTGTGAAGATATCTGTGAAGGCTTGTTTGCTAGGCTTGTTTAGTTAGCTAGGGCTTGTTTGAGTGAGATGCCTGACAATCAATTTTCAAGGTAGCACCCAAGTTTAATCCACTTACAAAAAAATAGAACAGTTAATTATATTTAACTTACCTGTATATACCAGGTAGATATATACAGGGTCAGTAGAAACATTTTTCTTATGTTTCATTATGGTGTTAAATGAGTACATAATTTCTGCCTCAAGTTGAAATAATTTTCTCTCAAAATTGTTCTGATTGTTCACCAGCAGTACAAGCTGTAAATGTTGCTACTTTGACCTATCCACTTTGTTTGATCTACATGCTGAGACAAATTATTTGCACTTTGCTGCAAGTGGAGAAGGAAAGCATGAAATATACTACACCACTGCCACTCCATTAGCATTAGCAGTGCTACTCCTCCTGTCTTTGGCTGAGGACCAAATGTTTATTTTAAAACATGTGAGATGCTCATGTGTCACTATAGTTTTCTTTGTGATATGCAAGACATATTTCTCTTACAATGCATAGCGAAACATAGATATCTCCAAAAAATTATTGATTCTACCTGCTCTGCCTGCTAGGTAGTGACAGTCATTGTTTCCCAGTAGCAGTCATACTGCTACACACATGAGACTACATAGAATCATAGAATCACAGAATGGCCTGGGTTGAAAGGGACCATAATGATCATCTAGTTTCAACCCCCCTGCTATGTACAGGGTTGCCAACCAATAGACCAGGCTGCCCAGAGCCACATCCAGCCTGGCCTTGAATGCCTCCAGGGATGGGGCATCCACAACCTCCTTGGGCAACCTGTTCCAGTGCATCACCACCCTCTGAGTGAAAAACTTCCTCCTAACATCTTACCTAAACCTCCCTTGTCTCAGTTTAAAACCATTCCCCTTTGTCCTACATGCACAGGACTACACCCAACCAAGAAATCCTTGTATCTAAAGACAAAAAAGAAAAAAAAGCATTTGTATAGATCAAGACCTTGCTCCTCTAGGTTTAGAGACATAGAGGAGGTCCTTTACTAAACTTGGAAATTCATTTTACTGCATTTCACTTTGCTGGTCAAACTAACATTTTGTTAAACGTTTAAAATAGTAGAGCAAAAACATAGGAGTCCAAGATTACCATGTGCACAGGAGGAAATATGGGGTGTCAGGATGAAATGAAGTTGTGATGGCAGTCTGGAGGAAGAGCCTTACATTCTTTCATAGTTGCCTAGCAGCTAAACTACTGCATTTTATTATTTCTGCATATAAATGTGCACTTGTTCAAAATGCTTGACAAACACTGGCAAACATATTTTCATGATGATAATAATGCTATGTAAAAACATGATCTGTGCACTTTCTGTAGCACTTTATAGGACATTTATTGAAACCTTTTAACGTATATACTGGAAAACATTAGTCATCACTCCAGACAGACTTTTCAGTCACTCTTCCACAGTCTTATTGTTCTTTTGAGTCTCCAGTCTGTACTGCTTTCACTGTCTAGACACGTTCACTCTTTGCTTAAACATCCCATTCAGTGAAAGTTTGCCATCCCTGGTGATTCCTATGGAACTTAGCACGTGCCATTGGAGTTATCTGCAGTTTGGTGGTAAAGTCACTTAACATGTCATGGAATTGATCCAAATTTCTGCATACATATCTGCTCAGGTGTAAGTGGAATGTCTGGTTATTTGATCTGTGTGATCAAAGGCAAGTCTCAATTTGTACTAGTACGTAGCAGGGTAGCCTTGTAAAACTTCAACAGACTTTTCATCTTTTTAAGAGCAAATTATAAATTCTTACTTTGTCAAATGGAATTTTTCTAGGGTCTTTTTTCTTAGCCTAGCATACACATATAGACATCCATTAATGTGCCCTATGTGCCTATCGTGCCTATCGTGAGAGCTATAATGTGCCTATCGTGAGAGCTAGGATAAGTCGTCAAGATGCATACCTTTGGAAAAGCAGTGTCAGTCCACTATGTCACATATTCTCCTAATAATAAACTTAAAAATCCTTTGTTCACCAGCACGCAAGCCACAGTGTCTACAAGGGGTTACACAGAATGGATCAAACAACTAACAGCAGTACATGTGCTAAAGGAAACGAGATGGAAAGAGACCTGAGAAACTGGAAACAAAAGAGAAAACTGCCTCCTTCTGTTCAAAGATCTGCCTTCCGTTGTGAGGTGAAAGGCAATTCCATCCCATTTTTTCTTCTTATTAAGAGTATACAGAAGAAAAGGGAAATTGCTTTTAGACAATGTGAAATCTAGTGCAACTACATCTCTGTTCTTTTCTGTGTTAAAAGGCTCTAAACCTGTAAGTGACACTAATGTCCCCTGTACGACTACTATATATAGAAGATTGGAAAAGCATACCAGTTGCTGAAAACCAAGTCCAAAAGAACCTGTTTCTGATATATTCTATCTTCTTTATAATCTTGATAACAAGAGAAGCTATTATATGTCAGGAAATGTGATTTTTGTTAATTACCTTTATTTCCTCATGTCTTCAGGAGCCTATGAGTCCAGCTGTAACAATTCTTCTATCAAGTTTTGAGTTTTCATGGCAACTACTCATTTATACTTTTCCCCATGTCCACATATGGCGTGTTCTAAATGAAAAGTCAACAAACTCTTAGGCCTTTTCGTTGTATTTTAGAAATAAAGAAAGTTAAGCTATATATTTACCTTTTCTTTTTCCTTTTATGAATAACAGTTTGTAAAAATCAAAGAGATTTATTAACATCAATATCTACATGCATTTACAGAAGTGTTAAGTGTGATATTCATGAGACAACAGATCGATAAACAGAGGAATAACAACTTTTTCATGCTATGTATGTTCAGGGGAGAATAAAAGACCTGACTGACACTGCATGAAGGCTGATTCAGAAGTAGTTCCCTTCTAGTCTACATAAAATCAGCAGGAGCATCAGAATCATTCACCACATTTCCTCAGCTGTCCCGCACTTGCTGGTGTTTGTGTTACAGTATCTGGATTTTTTAACGTTCATAATGAGGTCTTCAGCTTCACGATACTCAGGCTGTTCTGTGCAGCCCTGGAAACAGACCAGACATGTCAAATCCAATGGAAAATAAATGTAACAGCCAGTTGGCTGAGAAGGCTGCAGTTAGATCATCTCGAATGAAAACTCCACCTGGAGGTCTGCCCTCCTCCTATAATGGAATTTGGGCTTCCCGCAATGGACCACGATATCCCTACCTGAGTGTCAAGATTTTTACCTTTAGCTTTTTACCATTTCATAATCGAGCAAAGGGACTTACTCTAATTTTCTGTTTAGAATGCTTCAGATCATCAGCAGAGGGTGTTTTGGGTTTTTTTTTTTTAATTATTATTATTATTATTTTTTTTTTTTTTGTGGGATTTAGTGGTGTCTATCTAGGCAAGGGAACTTTAAATCTCTGGGTGATGAAATAGTGAAAATATATCCAACATACGAAATATATCCCACACAGTCTTCTTGCCAAAAAATATGCTATGGTGAGAGTCAGTCATCTGACTGACTCCATTGCTACCTGGATTTTGAGTTCTTTACATGCCAAATAAATAATAATAATAATAATAATAAAAAGTCTTCTCTAGAAGGTATGCTTTTGAGCTTATTTACCTACTTCACAATTATATTGAAAATAAATAAATAAATACTTATTGGGAATTTTGGTGGTTGGATTGGGATTTAAACTGAATTTAGTAGTTCTGAGATAAATAGTTTTCTGATTGCCATCTGCTTAGATTTATCCAGAAATGCACTGGTCTCCAGTTCTCATCTATCAGCCTTATTCAGCAAGAAATCGGTCTCAAATACATATTTGCTCATATGCATGTCATAGCCTTTGGGGACACTGCTGCAAATGGTATAGGGTTTCTATTTAAGAAAGGGTTCTATTTAAGAAAGTAAAGGAAATCAAAGCAATAAATCTTGTTTCTGTGTTAGGATTTCGTTTTACCCCTACAACTCTGCTTTAGTAACAAAAAATAAGTCTAAAGAACATATATTTTTAATAATTTGCCATCTGTAATGTATAGAGTAATCTGCTTGTTTGAAGAGCAGCAGTAGCTCTCATTAATAATGAGGAGTTACTATTTCTCTCACGTAGAATATTGGTTATATCAGTGCAAATAGGAACTGGTTAATGAACCATTTGTCATTTAAATCTTTCAATGCAGTTACAGCAGATGCTTTTACAACCTTATTTTGTTTCTTTTTTGTTTTGTTTTTATTGTACCTATTGTTCATTGCAAAAATGAAGACGATTGCTCAGCTGATGCCGCTTTTCAAATGCTCTCCCAATGAGGAGGAGAACAGGAATGATGCTGCATGCAGGTCTCCATGGCGACCTCAGTCTTGGCCTGGTGCCTGCAGTCTGGACTGCTCACAGAACACCAGGCCCTGAATTATTTAGTTCTGCTGAAGAAAAAAAATACAGCAACAGGCTCCTAGTGAATAACTTAGAGGAGTAAAGTGCCATCAGTCTGCTTACGCAGTTATGCTCAAAGGCTCTCACCCACCAGCAGAGTGGCCAGTTTACTCTTGTTTTTCTTAAGGCTTTGCCGCTGATCTCTGTCCATGTTGGGCACTCACATTTTAGTAATGGTATTATTAATAATATAATAATAATAATTCTGTATAATAATTAATAATAATAATTCTGTATATATATATATATAATAATTCTGTAAATGGATAGTCTTTTTTTTATTTAATAATCTTTAATTATCTTGGAACAGTTTTGTTCTTCCATTTTCATAGAGAAAAATGCCCAGAATTTGACCAGATCATACACCAAATGGTGAGGCTCGTAAATAATTATGCCTGAGATTGCTGTGTGTTTATTCATATTTAATTGATTTTATTGGTTAAAGAACATTTGGTACTTGTCAGATGTTTCTGACAAAGTTAACTGACCTATATTCTATTTTCATGTTGTTATTGTGCTTAGATTACATGTATTCTATCTGAAAAGCATATATACATTTTTGGGTTTGAGGTATCCTTGCAGGACAGGAGTTCAATTAAAATAGAGGGAAATTATTGATAATTCTAGCAGTATTTCCTGCAAGTTTATTTACTGCAAGAAAATTTTTTATAATGGAGGAAATGGTAGCATATCCAGTGGACACTGGTTTGGCACATTGGGCTTTAGGGACAAATTTGAAAGGTGGGTGTGATTTTGAAGAATTTATAGAATATTACAGGAGTGCATGTGCATGAGGGCAGGGAATCATTACATTTGTTTATAAAACTCAAATGATTTCACAGGAATTTTCTGAGGCAAGAAGATTATTTCATGTTACCACAGCCCAAATCTCTGTTCCCGTTGAAAGTGTGATATGTTTTAATTTTTATTTCCTGACCCTAGTGTACTTCTGCATATTTTTGAGCCATAGAGTAACTCAATTTATGCCTTCTCCTTGTGTGACAGCATTAAGTGAGGATTGTAAGTAGGATGTTTGACAGATGGCTGTGTCAGTGGGTTGAAAGTCAGGTCTATTCTGTTGCTTGACTCACCTCCTTTTGATTTTGACATGGCAACATGCAGTTCATCTGTTCTTCATGGAATCTACACCTGCAGACACAGTGTTCTGTGTCTGCCATAGTGTATAATTAGGCCATGTGAGACTTCAGCTAACTTGGTGAGATGGTGCCAGTCACTCACAAAGCTGCATGTTCCCTCAATCCATCCAGCCTGAGTCAGGAGGTCCTTCTCCATGGTTGTTAGCATGCAGGATGCAAAATCATATGGCTGAGTATCCTGTCTCCTCATACTCCACTTTTGTTTTAACCAGACGTAACATTAACTAAACCAAAGTCTTAGCTAGCTAAGGTTATTAGAAGTAAAAAGCTGTATGTTAGTCATTAAATCCTTATTCTGAAAGAGAGTAAGTCAATCCAATAACCTTGTTTTGCCTTGGGATTCACATTTCTTGAAATAAAACATGGAACAATTTGCTAAAGGGAAATTTGCTCCTCTATGTTTCAGGAGGTCACATGTTGAAGTCTTTTGAGTATAGCTAACATCTTTGCATCTGCCAGCTGCAAATAAAGATGAATTAGTAAATACAGAGTTCACTTGTAATCTAGAGAATACAAGAATTTGAAGACCTAACAAAGTCACTGTAAAGATGCACAATATGTTTCAGAGGCAGACAGATAATGATCTTAGAAAAAGGAATTATCATTTTTTAATCAGATAAGCTGAACACACTAAAAGAACATTGCAATAAAGAAGCATTAATGGTTCAGTTGGGAGGAAACACATTTCGAACTATAGGGAATTCCATAGTCCTCATTTTCTATGAATAATCAACAAGTTCTATTCTCTCTCTCTTCTCTCTCTCTTTTTTTTTCCCCCATCAATGTTTCTGTTATCAGCTTTGTTCTTCTTCATTTATAGGAATATTTGTTATTCTTGAGAGATCTTTTTCTGAATTCTGAAAGTGGTGCTCTACATAAGGCTATTAGAAGGTTACTTATAGCTAAGATCTGAAGTTTACATACTCCTTTATTTTAAGTTATATTACTTTTGACAGGTGGAACATCTGGGTATTGTTATTATATGGATTATATTTACTCCTGAAAAATCAAATATGTAAGCTTATCTTTAGTTTTACTTTAAAAAGTTAAAAAAAAAAAAAACAAAACACCTGACTTCAGAATTTAAAGCATCTTTGTAGAATACAGTGAAAGCAACTGTATGTTAAATAAATCCCTTTAAATACTATTGCAACACTTCAGATGGAATCAATTACAAGATCTCATTAGTCTGATCTCATTAACATTAAACAGAGACCTTGTAATTGTTAAAGAGGTACTAAAAGGCGGGAACAGATTTTCTTATATTCTTTTTGCTTTTAAAGTAATAGCATAAATAGTATTTTTTTTACTAATCTTGATGCTTTGCACTGATCATCCAAGTTGATGGATGCTTTGCTAGTGCCACGATAGTGAGTCAGGACTCCTCACCAGTTTTGATTGTAGATTGAAAATTAGAGCAATTTATGTGATATGTCATGATTTTTCCAGCTCTGACTTTCAACAAACAAACAAACAAACAAAAATGTAAAAATACATTCTGCCACCAGTGTAGTATGTGTTCCTGGCTGAGCTGATTCAGCTTTACTTTTTGTAAAGCTGACTGTCTTAGTAACATCTCTTAATGCCATTTTGCCCTGGTGAAATGCCTGTTTGCCACTGATTCTAGCACAGAAAGGATTTCAGTCTTCGTATCTTTGCTGGTTTGTTAAACATTTGCAAGTCATAGTCAAAGTACTTCCCTTACTGTGATGAGCTTATTACTAGATTCATTTTGTACTTTTTGAAGAAATAGTATATACTTTTTTGAAATAATTTAATAAACACAAGCAAAATTCCCAGTTAAAAGTCCCTTATCCAGTTTAGTATATTTTTACCTGACATGTTTTCTGAATCTGAAAACTTTTGTAAGTCAACTTGAACTTTATTCAAGTCTCAAAGAAAACTGCTGTTAAATTCAAAGGGAAGAGCTCTGTGCTCCACCACTACATCTGTCCCACTCAAGAGAAAAGGGAGGGCAGCTTTGCCACTTTTCTACAGAATTCATTTCCATGTCCTTAAATCTGCAGACAAACTGCAAGAAAATATCCTAATTAATATTTAATGAGCAGTATGATCTCATAGCTCTGCTGAAGTATAAGACTGTAGTAATCCATAATTTAACAGTGTGAAATACACTGTCTTTAGGCAATTAAAACCAACATCATTTAAGAAATGCATTGCAGATTAGTTAGGCCTGGCTTTTAAAACTCTGTACAAATAGGATATGGAAGGAAAAGTTCTACTGTTAATTATAACTCTAAAAATGACGCCTTAGCTCTTGTTTATTAGTGAAATGGACTGAATCTCCTGTAGACTGACTACTTTAATTATCTCCTAGGATTTTTCATCAGATTGAATTAAATATTTGCATAAATAAAGCACAGGATGAGTCTCTAGACGCATTTGAACTTCTGTAGAGACTGAAGAAGGGGGTGAGCGCTCAGGACAAAATGTATGTCTGGAATGGGTTGGCTGGTTGGCACAGCTGTAAAAAAAGTGGGAAAAAAAAAGGGAAACAAAATGTGCACAGCTTGAGCTCATGATAGATCCCTCCCACATCCCTCATTGTGGTGGTCCAAAAACAGCTGTCAGTGTGGCAGTACTCTGAGCACTACACTGAGCATAAGCAGCACCTTTAAATCAGTGTATCTGACACTTTGCTGTTGTTAAAATCAGAGATGAGTAACTTCAGACTGACTTGAAGATCATACATTTCAAAAATAAATTCATAGAACTTTGGTTGAAGTCAGTTTAAGTTAAGGCATAGTAAAAATGGAAAAAATACTTGAAGAGTGTTGTATAGCAGTATCACAGTTTGAGAATCTATTGACTGTAAACTAAAGGGCCTTCAAAGAGGTGCTTGGTGCTGGGGTTTTGACTTTCCTTATTTCAAATAGCTGGATTTAATCTAACTTCAGTATTCATGAGGCACTCTTTTTTTTTCTGGTAGGTGACTGTCTGGCAACAGTCAGAGGTAGAAGTTAGAGGTTTTCAATTCTTGAATAGATGATCAAAGCCATGAAGTTGTGAGATTAACATGCTAGATAACAGCTGGATTCTGTTACTGGTTGTTTTTCGTGGTGATTTTTTTTTCTTCCAGATGTGTGTGAATCTTTCCTGATTTGAGAGCTTACTTGTTAGTGTCAGGGGAACCCAGGTCAGCCACAGCTGTGATGCAGATGTGCAGAGACTTTTCCTTTACAAGGAACTCTTCAAAGAAAACCAGAAGTCTTGAAAATAAACAAGCAAATAAGTAAATTACCTCTCGGCTTTCTTAGCATAAAACTATATTAGTTAACTTAGGAAAGGAAATAGAAATAAGAAGGATTAATAAACAAATGCCTTCTCAGAGTTGAATCTTGCTTCCAGACAACTCACTGACCTCTTCACTCAGCACCATCCTGTGGGGCCCCCTGGGAAAAAAAAAGGTCACATCAGCTGTGGGGCCTGGTTGTATGCAGCTGTTTCTTCACAAAGGAGTTGCAGACTCCAAGTTCTGCAGGTTCCTTTGCTTTACCTGCTTCAGGAGTATTCCCCATGGAAGGAGCAGTCTCTCCTTTTAAGCAGGTTCCTTCCCAACAGTGTTCATAACTACGATCACAAATGAAAGCCCAGAACTGCCCATCACATCTTGTTCACAGTACAATTTTATTTTGTAGCCGTAGGTGAGATAGGCAAAATAGCAAACTGCTCTCCAGTATGGATTGGTAGAATTGACGTGTGCATAGAGTTGTTCTATGCTGGTTTGCCTATTTCTAGATGTGGAAGCAGGAAATTATAAAGATATTGCAGTATGAATAATATAATGCAGAGAAGGCATAACCATATCTAAACTAGGAGCTGTCACTGTATGGATATATCTATTATGCTAAAACCACCCACGAATCAAAATGTTTATTATGCTATAATCTGTGTATAAAATAGTGTCAGGTACATGTGTGCAAACTGGCAATTGCAATGAAGAATATGCAGCAGACGATTTCAGACTTCTGTGTAAAGTCTTTCTTTTTATCTATTTCTGCCCGTGCGTGCTTTTAAAATTGTTTTCATTCCCTTGTGTATCCACACAATTTTGTGATTTCTTCTGAAAATAATCCTACTGCACTTCAAGAAAGAGAGAAAGTTATTTCAGTGAGGGTCTGTTCTAAATGTTTCTTCAGAACACATTCAGGAAGAAATATTTCCCCAAATAATGCATAATGGGAGTGGTGTATAACTTTAATTAATACTAAGCTGAGTTATTTTTTTCGCTGAGGAAAGAGTCTTAAGGTCAGTGATCCCAGTATCTGAGAACATGTCAATCATTAGAATGTTCACGATTATGCTGGTCTGACTGTGGTTGTGCAAATGTGCGTGAGATAGCCTATGGAGTTGGCGATTGTATGCCTGGATGATAAGAGTTTTCAAGAGTCAGTTTCCTCTCTGGGGACAAGCTATTTAGAGTCCAGTAAAATGCTGCAAGTTATTTGTATTTCATTCATTCATAGAGTGCAGTTGGTCAGAAGTGTAGCTTGAACATTGGAAAGTACTTCTGGTGTGGTATGATAACTGACTTTCAGATTGAGTACTTTTCTTTCTGAAATAAGTTATATAGGTTTTGCAAGATTTCCTTGGTTTGCATCTCCAAATGAAAGCGAACTTTAAGTTTCCATAGAAATGAGTACAACACATGTTCAAGAAAATTGAGTTAAGGCTATCAAAAGAGTACTATCAAAAGAGAGATTGTGTATTGCTGCAGTAGATTTCACAGCTTGGGAATCTTGAGGAGAAGCCAACTAAGTTGTCAGAAAATAAACTGAAATGCTCTAATTGACTTTAGTTAAGGCAGGCATGGACATAAACATGGTAGTGCTGATGCCCTAACCAAACATTTGACATATTAGGAAAGTTTCTACATGTAGAACAAAAATTGAATTTACCTGAGGAATGCACGCATGAAAAGAGAGGCTTATCTAATTCCATAATTCAATAGATCATAGAATTGCCTAAGTTGGAAGGGACCTTTAAAGGCCATCTAAATACAACTCCCCTGCAATGAACAGGGACGCCTACAGCTCAGTTGCTCAGAGCTCCATCCAGCCTGACATTGGGTGTCTCCAGGGATGGGGCATCCACCACCTCTCTGGGCAACCTGTAACAGTGCCTCACTACTTTTATTCTAAAAAAAAAAATAAATAAATAAAATTCCTTATATACAAGATGAATCTACCTTCTTTAACTTTGAAACCATTTCCCCTTCTGCTATCACAATCGACTCTGCAAAAGAGTCTGTCTCCTTCTTTCTTATAGGCCCCCTTTAGATACTGAAAGGCTGCTATTAGGTGTTCCCGGAGTCTTCTCTTTACCAGGCTGAACAGCCCCAGTTCTCAGTTTGTCTTCATAGGAGAGGTGTTCCATCCCTTGCATCATTTTCTCTGGACACTCTCCAAGAGATCTGTGTCTCTCCTGTACTGAGAACTCCACATTTGGATGCAGTACTCCAGGTGAGGCCTCACCAGTGCAGAGTAGAGGGGCAGGATCACCTCCCTCAAGCTGTTCATCACATTTCTTTTGATGCAACCCGGGATATGGTTGGCTTTCTGGGCTTGAGGGTACATTGCTGGCTCACGTTCAGCTTACCAGTACACCCAAGTCCTAGGTTGAAGATTCAAATTTGTAAACATTGTTTTTGGACCTATTGAAAAGTTGCCCAGGAAGTACCTAAGGTCAAAATCTTGAATTTGACATTAGGCACTTCTAGACGTTAGCAGAATATGAACTTGTAAAAATCCAGCCTGCAATGTAAAGTACTTCTCAGAATGCCCAGTGTACTCCTTTTAAATCAAAGGATGAAAACATAGCCTTTGAAGGTGAAATATTTGGTGTAGGATGTTGAGGAAGCCTCCAGGATTTGTGTAACAACTGGTTGTCCTGAGTCAGAAAAAGCAAGTACTCTGTAAAACTGTGAAACTGTTGGGCTACTGGGGATTTTAAATAGCTAAGAGATTTCATGGTAAAACACAGAGTAGAATGATGTGGGAAATCATTGTGGGTAAAATAAACTTGGAACAGGAGGTGGCAGTTGCAATTGTTGATAGCTGTGAGGTACATCACAGAATAGTCTGAAATTTATCTGCTAAGAAGTCAGGAGACTGTGATAGCCAGAGCCTTGGCAAATGAATGGATTGGCTTGGGGATTTTGAGTCATTTCAGATGGGAAAACTTAAATTCCAAAGTATTTCAAAAGTCATGAAGCAGTCTGGGTTCAACAGAAGATACACCGTCAGTTTTCGGTAACTCTCCTAGGATATGTTCCCAGAACATGTTATAGTGGTTGGTCTAGTTAGCTGTATCAGAACACTTCTGTAATGCACTATACTGCCTCTACTCCTTGAGATAACTTGTGCAGCTCTACATGCAGCACTGTATACTGCTGACATAACTTGGAACTCGGTTTGCTTCTTGTGCAGAATATGAGCATTCCTGCTCAGTGCCTCCCTGCATGCAAATTCAGGTAATTAGGTACAAACACAAGCAAAAGAGTAGGAACGTGTCATCATTAAAACCTTTCCTGTGTTGATGCGTCATGCTTTCTGCTGAAATCCTCTCCTTTATCCACTATGCTTTACCTCCCTGTCTTTCCATAGCAGGACAGCTGAGTCCTTGGTTGTTAGTGAGTGAGCAGAAAGGAAGGGCTTGGTCAATCTCAACCTCAAAGGAAGTGTGGCAATTCTTGCACTGCTTGTGTTGTCTCTCATTTTCTTATAGACAGTCTAGAATTATCATGGAAAGCTATTTGGAGGTTATGTAGTCAATGCCTGTGTCTATGTGTAGAAATCACCTCCCTCCCTGCCGTGGAGGTTTGAACACTGATGTTCCAAAGTAGGCATTGTGAGGAGAATCAGAACGTTGGTTGCAGTCAGCGTTGATTACCTCGTAGAAAGCTTCCTTCCCAGAACCTTTAAATTTCACCTTCACTTGGACAAGCAGATTAAAGGAGGAGAATCTTATGACACTTTCTTCCTGGGCTGGACCTTCCAAACAAATGCCGTGCGTATGGGAAGGATAACTAGGAGCTTGTTATCTGTTTCTGCTTGTTGGAAAAATCTGAATAATTCATTCCTTACTTCTACCTCACTCCAGCATTTCTTTATTCATTCTGTCTTTATCTGGTTTTCCTACTCTTTAGCCAAGAATTTCTGTTCTACCTTGATCTAGTGACAAATGCTGTTGGTTCTAACTGTGGTTTCACTCGCATGCAACAGTGACATTGATGTGGTGAAAAGATTAGTGCGTATGGAAACCTTAGTGTTCTGCCTCTCAGCCCTCATAGCTAAATATTTGTATCCTTCTTTGAAAGCAAAAATTTGAATGAATCAGTCATGCATGGAAGTAGGATTTATAGGTAATAGAGCTCATCAAAAAAGTCCAAGTAAGAGAAAAGATCTGGAGAAATCTGTTCAAAGTGAAAGACAATCCCCAAAATTACAAGCCCAGAATTGAATTCTCGTGTGCAATTACTAATGGGATTAAACGAAAAAACAGGAAGACCTGTGTTCACGCTGAACATGATGATGAGACATCTCTATCAGTGACTGGAATGGGAAATGAGTAGCTTTCCTATATCACGATAATCATGTTTGTGGCCTGGATGCATTTCATTTGGCTTGACTTGTGAGAAAATTAAACTAAGGCACGTTATTAAAAGATTGTATTTGATTCCTTTAGATATCCACCAGGTTTGTCTACTGACAGAAGACCTATTACTTTTTCATTACTGATGATTAGCTAAGGAATAGTGGTATTATATGAAAAGAACTAGGACGTGAGTAGCTATTTTCCAGAAGGAAGCAACTACAACCCCACTGTATGTTTTACCCATATTATACAATCTGCAGTACATACTTAACATACAATGCTTTCAGACATGAAAACGCCTTCCTTCCAATTCCGTTCTAATGCATTCCAGTATTCAGATGGAAATGTAAGTGAAATGTTAGCACTAGAATTGAAAAACCCTGTGAAAGGCTGACCCCGTGCCTACACTTTTTTGCACCTAGTGCTCAGGACCTATAAGCCAGTTGATGTTTTCAGAACTTCACAAATATAGAATCCTTAAACTTAAAAATTTCTTCATCAGCCACATTCAACCAGCAGAATCTAAGCAAATTGTTGCAACTGTCATTTGGATTAGTATAAAATTATGGGAACTCATTTATAACCAGTGCAGTTATACAGTATTTGCTCTAAAATGGACAATAGGAAATTGTCTATAAAGGTATGTATTACAGAGAAAATAATTCTGATATCTATGCAGTATGTCAATCAAAGGCAATCCTGGGGTAAAAAAGTTACCATGTCCTAGGGTTATCTTTATTTGAAGCCAAGATTTGACACATTGCAAAATAATTTTGCCAGCCTAAACAGGATTAGATTGCTATAGCAAGAGATGCAATTTATGTGTTAAGTTACATGATTAGAGAGTCAAGGCCTTTAAGGATAAAATATTTAAGGAAAAGCAGTGTGAAATTTGGCTTCCTGGTGTTCTATGTAATCAATCTTTTAAAATTCCAAAAAATACTTTTCAGTATTTGGTGGAACATAGTTTGTTCAAGTGTTCTTCACATGTCAGTGAATGATGTTTAAAAGTAGACACATTATGCCAAGATTGAAGTTATCATAAAGGAAGAGACAAATGCCAATGGTTAATCCGTAGTACTGGAGAATGTAACACCATTGCCAAAATCTCTAAAAGTAATTTCTAATGTGGCCCTGTCTCGGGCTAGTTTTTATCAGTAGCTGTCAGTGGAACTATCATATTGAATACAGACAGTATAAGGGAGTATAGGAAGCATTTTTGTTAACTATTCCAATGACATAATGGGAATCGGTGTCTATAGGGATCACCTGTCCCCCTGGAAAGCTTCTCATAGCAAAAGTTGCTGACATATTTTTGTACTGTATTAATGTTTTTGAAGGTGCACTGCTGTGAGTGCAAGTGACAAGCTGCTAAGGTCTGTGCTCTCTAAAGAATTTTTGAGGATGCACAGCCATGAATGTATTCTGTGTTTGTTGTGGATGACACTGGTTACATCATTTCATTCCAGCTAACAGAATAATTTCAAACCATGATAGCTATTTGTTAGCATTCAGTTTTCTTTTCTTTTCTTTTCTTTTCTTTTCTTTTCTTTTCTTTTCTTTTCTTTTCTTTTCTTTTCTTTTCTTTTCTTTTCTTTTCTTTTCTTTTCTTTTCTTTTCTTTTCTTTTCTTTTCTTTTCTTTTCTTTTCTTTTCTTTTCTTTTCTTTTCTTTTCTTTTTTCTTTTCTTTTTTCTTTTCTTTTCTTTTCTTTTCTTTTTTTTTCTTTTCTTTTCCTTTTCTTTTCCTTTTCTTTTCTTTTCCTTTTCTTTTCCTTTTCTTTTCTTTTTTTGTATTTTCATTGTATGCGTTGATCCACAGACATGTCTTCTGAAAGAAACCAAAGAACTCCAGAAGCCTCCACACAAGTTGCCTTGTCAGTGTTTCGTGAGGCTTCTTTATGGCAAAAATCGCTTAATAATTTGTTTTATAACTTAGAATGACTGAGAGCAGAAGGCATTATTACACCAGATAAAGTGTTACTATGTACTGCAGATGCCATGCTAGTACAAGATGCACAGTCTATAGGGACATCCTCCCATATGGTCCATGGTAAACTAATTGGCTGATACTGATGCCCACTATGTTTTGCATTTTTCTGTGAGTGAATGTAAATGCTGATTTGTAAAAC
The DNA here is from genome assembly GCF_016699485.2 of Gallus gallus. Taxonomy (NCBI): domain Eukaryota; kingdom Metazoa; phylum Chordata; class Aves; order Galliformes; family Phasianidae; genus Gallus; species Gallus gallus. Next base: position 123,396,388 of record NC_052533.1, on the reverse strand, counting down.
TCGAGTTAAGAGTTTATTTAAAGTTTATAGTCTTCCACATGGCTGGATTGAGTGTTGATTTTGCTGAGCTCTCTTACTGAGATATTCAGTTCTTTTTCTGTTCTTGTGTGTTCACTGAAATTTAAGATGTGTGTGAAATCTTCTAGGAGAAAATAACATTGTCTTTCTGCAAATTGTGTGTTTTCATTCCTCAAGCTGTTTGTGTATTAAGCTTTTATGTTCAAACTGCTATTGTAGATTTCATTTCTATGTCTGTATCTTGAAATGCTTGTATTAGCCCAGTGTAAGAGACTGCAGCTGCAGAGTTTTATTTAATCCTGTCAGATAGCACTTCCCTGACTGTTTGAGTCTTCCATAATTATCTATCTGTGTTTATTTTAGATTGTTCAGAATATGATTTTTAGTCAGTTTTTTTTTTCTATAAGTGGGGAGCCAAAAATAGGTTGCTTTACTGTATTTTTGGTTTTGCTATATATGTATTCTTCTTTCTGTCTCTCTCCTTTATTTATTTTTTTTTTCTCTTTCGTACCAGCTTGAGTACCTTACCAGGAATACACTGCAATGAGTTACCTGCTAATCAGTTGTTTGGTTCTAGTAGTTTACATAGTGTTAACAAACATGATATCTACTTGCTATGGGGCTGAAAATGGAAGAAATATCTACCTAATTAAATTTGATACCAGAAACTTTTTTTTTCTTACCTTATTTTATTTTTTTCAACAAAAACCTGTTGAAATTTCAGAGAAGGAGAAAACTCTGGCAAGCAATTCTCAAATCCCATTATGGTTTTCATCAGCAGGTTTTGTATTCATCTGTTGTCTGAATTTCCAGTTGGTATTACATAGTTTTATATGGCATGTATGTTTTGAGATGCTTCTTGAATCCTTTTCCTTGTGAATGGAGCAAATTTTTGCATCTAAGAAGAGAAAATATTTTGAGGGGAGAATCCCAGTGTGCCGGTCTTCCTCTGCTGAAATAGAATGTATAGAATGGAGTCAAAAGCTGAAGTCAGTGCTAAAAGATCAAAGATGCCAAAAATATTCAGAGATTAAAAAAAACTTTTTAAATAAATATAGCTATTTTTTCACTTATACCTAGAAATTGTTGACTAAGGTACACTTGTTCTATAATTCTAAAAATCTCGATACAGCTTCCTGGATTTTTTTTTTGTCTTTTCCTTCTTTCATTTTTCTGTTCTATAGTTTCCTCAACCTGTTCTACAGTTTCCTCCATCTCTGTTTTCTTTACTCCCTTTTCCACAGAAATTTACCATACTTTTTACTCCCAGAATGCTTTTATAACTGTCTTGTGTCACTAAATCTTCCACCTCCTTTTTTTTTTCTTTCTTTTTTTTTTTTTTTCCCTTCATGTTTACCCCTCATATTTATTATTCCTTCCATTGTATCCCCATTTTCATTGTCCTCCCTGGACTTTCCCACTAGGTACCTTATTCTGTTGTCTATTTTCAAAAGCATGTTACTCTTGATGATATTTGGTAATTTCTCAAATGATTATATGGAATGAAGCATCTGTAGAATGTTCCCTGCCTATCTGCAGACCCAACAAGTATTAAACAAGTGAAGCAAGTATTAAAGCACAGCAGAGAAATGGTTAAGAAAAGTAATCCCTACACGGATAAGTCTGGCAAAAGCTATTGCAATAATAGATTCTGAATACCTACACTTGCTTAAAAATTTAGAATAGGCAAGATTCTGCTGAGAGACTAGTTTATGCAGAAGGGATGAAGATACTGTCTTCAGCTGACTGAGAGACAGAAATAAACTGAGGAGAAACATGCTGCTCCATGCTTTTTCTTGGTCTGTTACAGCAGTAGAGAACCTGCATTGCTTATCCCAGAACTCATCATATAGAGGCAGCTGTATCTGAACCCCTGACCTTAATTTAACTTGACTGGACTAAACTGTGGCTGATGAGCTACTGAAGAAGTTTAATCCCACAGTGCAACTAGCTAAAGCTATTGCTCTCAGATTTACTATTTGAAAAACTGTACTTTTCTATGTGTAAGTGCTGAGTAAAATACACGTAATTCAAAAATGGACTGAAATTCTGTAAGTGCAACTAACTGCTCCCCTGCATCAAAGTGAAATACCCTGGATCACATCCAGTTTTCTACTGAAACAACTGAATTACATGAAAGATCTTATTACATCTCTTAAAAACATTAGATGCTTTAAAAATATATATATATGTATATATTTCCATGTAGGAGTGCATGAGATAATTAGATAATTAGTTTGGAAATAATGCCTCCTGAAAGGCATTTTTTTTCTCATTTGTTGGTAATAACAGCAGAATTGGAGGCACTTTCCTACAGTTCAGTCATTCTTCTCTTTACAAATCCCTGTAAAGATCCATATCTACAAGTAACTAGAACTATGTATTTGTAAGGGAACTTGTAATCTGCTCCATAGAACAGAAATTTACAACATTTTATGGATGCAGTGTTCTTGTCTGATTAATTTTGTCACTGAGACACATTCTTATTTTTTAGTTATTCCTTACATTTTGTTTATCTTTCTCACTAGAAATCAGACACTTCAGGACATTAACTGCAGCCTTTGTATAGCAGAACAGTGCTATTTCCTGCATAAGAGAGACAGAAAACAAAACCCAGACTTTTATTCAGGTTCTCAAAGGTAATGTGATCAGACTGCTTAGACTGCAGTGTTGCCAGAACTCAGCCAGATATTAGTATGGAATGATGTGTTCATTATGTAATACTAAATGTCAGACATCAAATCAGGTTTAGTTCTCAAGTATTATTTTCTTCTGAGTTATACTCCTCAGACCCCCCTCATCTAAGCCCATCTTGCTTTATTGTATTACAATGTATGAATTTTCTAAATAACTGTTTCTTTGTGGTACACAGCAATTATTTTTGTTTCTTCCCCTGTTATGCTGACACAGATAAAAGCAATCACTATTCCTAGAGCTATGCAGATATTACTCAACTGATGGTGGTATAGATATGTGAGAATGTCAAGACTGTATGAGTTTTGAAGTTCTTACAATCGCAAAATAGCTTGAGCTGGAAGAAATCATCAAGTTCCAACCCCCCCGCCTCAGTTAGGGTTGCCAACTGCTTGGTCAAGTGCTAGATCAGGTTGTCCAGGGCCCCATCCAACCTGGCCTTAAACACCTCCAGGGAAGGGACATCCACCATCTCTTTTGGCAACCTGTTCCAGAACCTCACCACCCTCTTGGTGAAAAATTTCCCCTGACGTCTATCTAATCTGTATCTTCCCTCCTTTATTTTAAAAATATTCCACCTTGTCTTATCACTGTCTACCCATGTAAATAGTTGATTTCCCTCCTGTATATAATCTTCTTTTAAATATTGTAAGGTCATAATAAGGACTCCCCACAGCCTTCTCTTTGCCAGACTGAACAAGGCCACATCACTCAACCTTCCTTCATAGGAGAGGTGATCCAGCCCTCTTATCATTTTCATGGCCCTCCTCTGGATCCTATCCAAAAGCTCCACATCTTTTTTGTGTTGAGGGCCCAAGACTTAGATGTAGTACTCCAGAAAAAAAGAATGATATTATAGCATTAAGATCTGATGTGGTTTGGAAATTTAGAAATATATATATCACTTGCAACACAGCCCATGTACATATGCATTTATTATGATACATATATATGTAGTATAGTATATTATATTTGTATATGCTACATTTAATATTAAATATGTGATATTTCATATAGTACATAAATATAATACATAGCAAATAAATACATATATAATGTATAGTATACATTATCTAGCATATATAATATACTGTATAATAAGGATATATATATGGCCTCTTTGAGAGGCTGATATTTATGCTCTTTAAGATTCCTTCTTAAAGAAATACTCTTGAGGTTTTTCCTCTTCAAAGCAATAGTAACTGCAGAATGGATTCACATGTACTACAAAGCATTCATTTATCTCTGTTTTGAACACTTCAGGCATTCTTCTTGCCCTCTTTCTACCATTTACTTTCCACTGAGCGCTTTATGAAACACAGTGAACCACAGCAATAGCTTTTCAGCCATGCTTGCTTTTATTATGCTCTTTATTCTTTTTACATTTTGGAGAGACAAATAAAAAGACAACCTTTTAGAAGTGGAATTAAAAGGGCAGAGGCATTTACTTCTTGGAATGTTGGAATCTGAGAAAAGAATTTTAAATTATTTAAAAGCCCCTTAATAAAGTAATTCACATATCTTAGAATGTTCTGGAAAACCTAAATGAGTTATTTTTTTCCTTTTGTGAAATATCTTTGTGAAACACTATGAACATATTTCCACTGAGGTACTATATAAGCCTGCCCCTTCTAGTTTTTTATGTACCTTAATTCTTGAGAGTTGGGAAAGGGAAAGATATTTACATTTCCAATTATCCTATCAACAGTATTCATGGTTGATGTTCTTCCATTTTGTAAACAGTTAAATTGAAACGTGTTTTACTCCTCTGAGGCTATATGCAATGTTTGCTTTTCTGTATTATGTTGAATCGCAAAATTCTGAATGGTAGCTTGAAACAGACACTTCATTCTTGCTTGGTTACTTGGATACAATGTCTGCTGCATTCAGCTGAAGTCTTGCATTAGAGGTAGTACTGCAATGCACCTGTTGGTAAGGTATAAGAGTGGAACTGTTTCCTTCTTTATCAGATTCCACAAGAGCCTTTGTAAGAGACTATTCTTTTATATCATTGACTCAAAGTTTGCTGAGGAACAAGTCCAGGCAAGTCCTGGGCAAAGGCAGAGAAATCTTTTGTCTTGAGGACACTGATGGACAGGTCCTGGCTAAGGATTGTGATATCCTCTAAGGAGCACAGATGGACAAGGCCAGGGGCAACGAGAGAGAGATAAATTTGAATCTTCCTAGGGACTTGCACCAGCCTTGGAACACAACTGCTTGTGTGTTGTATGTGCTGTTGCTGACCTTCAAAATTTCCACGAAAATTCTGAGCATATCATATTTAAATAGATCCTTTGGTTTAGATAACATAAACTCTACTATTATCATTATTTAAATAGCTGGCTGAATTGCAGCCTTATAAAACCTTATATTTGAAAAGTCATGATAGTCATGTGAACCCCCAGTGACTGGGAAAAAGGCACGTGTCATCTATCTGGGTTTCTTTGACATGGTCCTCCACAACATCCTTCTCTCTACATTTGACAGATATGGATTTGATGGGTGAACTGTCTGATGGACAAGGAGCTGGTTGCAAGATTTTGCCCAGAGAGTAGAGGTCAATGGATCAATGTCCAGATGGAGTTCAGTGACGAGTGGTGTCTCTCAGGGATCAGCACTGGAACCAATGATTTGTAGCATCTACTTCAATGACATCAACAGTGGGATCCAGTGCACTCTCGGCAAGTTTGTGGGCCAAACTGTGTGGTGCAGTCAACACAATGGAACAACAGGATGCCATCCAGAGAGAGACCTAGAAAAGTTCAAGTCATGGGCTCAGGAGAACCTCATGAGGTTCAGCAAAGCTGAACGTGAGGTCTTGCACCTGAGTCCTGAGAATCCCCAGTATTAATCCAAGCTGGGGAATGAAAGGGTTAAGTACAGCCCTGCCATAAAGGACTTTGGGGTACTGGTGGAAGGGATGCTGGACATGAGCCAGCAATGTGCCTTTGCAGCCCAGAAAGCCAACCGTATCCTGGACTGCATCAAAACTAGTGTGGCCAGCAGGCAAGGGAGATGATCTTACCCCTCTACTCTGTGCTGGTGAGGCCTCACCTGGAGTACTGTGTCCAGATGTGGAGTACTGCAGAGACATGGACCTGTTGGAGTGCATCCAGAGAAGGACCACAAAAATGATGCAAGGGGTGCAACACCTCTCCCATGAGTATGGGCTGAGAAAGCTGAGGCTGTTCAGCCTGGAGAAGAGGAGGCTCCAGGGAGACCTGAGAGTGGCCTTTCAATATCTAAAGATGATCTTTAAAGGTCCCTTTCAAGTCAACCAATTCTATGATTCTATGATAAACTGTACCTATGAGGTCAGCCCTGAAAGTAATGCCTCCTATTTTGGTATGGTGGCCCACAACATCAGAGGCAGATGTTGGTGGTGTGGCAGTACAGACAGAAACTTCCCAACAATATTTCTTTACATTTTATTGCCATGTGATAGATGGCAGTAGAGGGGCAGTTTGACAAAATGGATTCTGACATGGAAGTGCTTGTGAAGCAAAGGTATGCCATTATATTTCTCCATGTGGGAAAAAATTGCCATCTACTGACATTCATCAATGCTTGCTGAACATTTATAGAGACTGAACTGTGAACGTGAGCACAGTGTAGCAGGGAGTGTTGTGTTTCAGCAGTGATGACAGTGACAGTGATACACTTCTGCTGGGACAGATTTTAATGAATGCAGTAGGCAAATTATTGTTTGTGAATAGCTACGTACTGGTGAAAGTACGTAGTTAATGGTGTTGAAAAGCAGTTTTTGTAGCTGAGAATTTGCTCTATTAAATAGTGTCATTGCGCTCTTTGTATCTGTATTTTCTGTATTTTCCATGGAAATGAATAGAAGGTGTTATTTTTGGAGTAACCTACATACAATACATAGTACTGGGCATTATTAGTAGGCATTTAATGGAGACAACTTTTTAACAATTATTTTACAACACACTTCTAATTGAGCAGTCCTCTTGATCATACCTACATGAGTCTTAATAGGCATGCTATGCTGAGGTTTCTGAAGCTAATCTTTCAATTTAAACTTCTGAAATGGTCTGGTTGTGAGGTGTACAACTTTTTTCATAACCTGGCCATCTTCCTGATCTGTTTAAAGACAGCTTGCAAGTGAAGGATGGTTTTAGGAAAGTCAGCCAGGGCTTATTACTTGAATGATTGATTTTCTAGTTGCTGACCTTGGACACTACCGCTTAGTGCTGCATCTTTAATTACACAGCCAAGCACTGCAAAATGCAGACATTTGATTAGGTAATCAAAAGTTTAACCTCTGGCTACCTTAAATACTATGAAAAGTAGAGATTCTTTCTGTGTATTCTAAATGATTATCTGCCAAAACTAAATGCTTTTTTAACACAGCTGATGCTTATGCTTTATCTTTAAATATTTCAAATAAGACATTGATTTATGGTGAAGTGATAAGGTAGTGTATTGCACTTGCATACTTTTAAAAAATATGGAAATGTAATAGAACCACTAAGACAATCAGAAATTAAAAATAGCATTTGTGCTCTCATATAGCCTGCATTTATCCATTGCATGAAGGTCATTGAATAGCTTTCATCTTTAGTTGGGCAGGCAATCCAATGAAATTTGGAGCTTGACTCTACTGCCTCTCCATGCTTCTGGAAGACTGTGACAGTATCCGTACGTACAACACTGTCCTGGATCCCCTGTTATCAACTGAATGGCAATGTGATCCCAGCCCTTATCTGTAGTGAGAGTGGGTGACAAATAGTTAATAAATTTTATATGTAGAAATAAGCTTCCAGGTTTTAATATTGCTAGGGGTACATAATCTTCAAATGAAATACAACTATCCTTTATCCATGGTGAGTTTCTAGTAATTCAGAATAGCCAGTCTCTCCAGAACTTATTTCTTCACAGTGATTATGGGGAGGAGAATTGTCCAGTCACTTCCTGCAGCAGCCTTGGAGCACACCTTCTGTTGCTAGCCTTCAAACAGTGTGCCAAGAATTTTTTTTTTTTCTTTTTTTTCAAGCAAGACATACACCTGGAGTTTATATCTGCACAGAATTTGGAGAATTTGGGGTAGATTATTGTTACATTTGATATGTATGTGGGAGATGCATTTAATATATATGTAGGATTCATAAATATTACCCGATCATAATTTTTAATGAAGATAATTAGTAATACCCTTATTTTACCAATGAGGACAGTAGTCCAGAAAAGAGATCCTTGCCATATTGTCCGTTTGTTATATACATGTTGGGTCAAGGGTACTGTGGAGGATGTTAGAGAGAAAATGGATTTCTGGATCCCATGCTGAGAGCTGGAAAGCGGAAGACTGAGGGTTCCTCTGTAATCTTTTTATTGTAAACCCATAAAAGCCTTTCTAAAACAGTAAACTTTCAGCTTTGAGGTGCTGTTTTCACAGGAACACATTTTGGAGTTGAATCACCCTTTACATTTGACTGGCACTCATTTGTTCAAGAGGGGTGTTTGTTGCACTGCATACTGTGACCATGTGACGAGTTCTTTGGTGTTTTGGTCCCCTTCATGATTTGAGTTCCTTGGTATCTGGGGGCTTGTGTGTGTGTGTGTGTGTGTGTCTGTAACTGCATTTCAGCTTTGCTTTGAATATACTTATTGCTAAGGTTACAAAAGTTCATTTTTCTACAGGGAAACTATTACCCAGTGTGGAAAGATATGTGAGAGAAATGAAGTGCAATCAGCATTGATTCCCTTTGGGAACAGTGTAGATGTTCTCCAGGCAGGACCATTTACTCTGGACAGCTCTCTGGCAAGAAATCCAGTAGCAAATGACAGGACCATTAGAGCAAGGATAACTTCCTTTGAAAAAGCAGAGATAGGAAAGTTAGGAAAGATAGGAAAGAGAACCGTGCTCTTGACAAGGGCTGTTTACATCTAGTGGAATATGAGAAGGGAGTGTGAATCTTAGTTCTAAACAAGCACAACCTTTATTGGAAGTTTCAGAAGTAAAGTTACATTCAGCATATTGTTCACCTGGATAGTTTAACCCTTACTCACATTTTTCCTCATTTTCTTTTTTAGGAGAGCAGTACTTCTGTGTATTTTAAACATTCCTTTTTATGGAATGGAATGGCTGAACCTGAGTTTTTTTTGTTTGTTTGTTTGGTTTTTTTGTTTTTGTTTTACCAATTTGCTCGTAGTAATCCAGAATCTCTGATATACTGATGTATTTTCTAGAGTACCTAATTAACTGTGGCATTTGAAAAGCTTGAAGAGATAGTTCCAGAGTTCTGGTGGCTGAATTCGAGCATCCTGCTCATATGGAATTGTGTCAGACTAGAAGGTACACTTGAGAGAGCCAAACTAAACATGTTAATCACCACTGCTTAAACAGAGGGAGTTTTATGGCAAGTTAGGTATGTACTTCTATCACAGAAGGCTAATTTTCTCATTTTCATCAAGAATAAACTGATTTGAGATATGTGCTTATTGGACAAACACTGGAAGAGAAAGTCTGTATTGTAGATTTTCAGTAAATTAAAGAGAGAACAGATTATAAGCTTTTCATTTTACCATTTGCTTAGGAGACAACAGACTGAAAGGAATGTTTCTAAATCTAATTTGAAAGAGACAGTAATTACTACTTAGCCAGTCCATTGAATTCACAGGCAGCCTAAAATTTTTTAGGACACTTCAAAAAGAAATAATATTTGGTTACAGATATTATTTGTAGGGATTTTCTATGTGACAATAGATTATTGTATTTCTTTAACACATAAAGAGAGGTTGAAGAGGAATATAGAATTCTTGTAATGGAAAACTGGATGGCATGGAGAAAGGAATCTATTTCTTCTTAGTATGATAATATGGCACTGGGTACTGTGGCAGTATTTTGCTCTCAGAGTATCATGTGGTTCAATTAAGTATGAATCAAGTAATTTCAAAGTTTGGAAGTAAATTTGGAACTCTCACAACAACCAAATGAGAAAAAAATATTTTGTCCCTGTAGAATTTCTCCATGCATCAGTAATAGTTGAAGCAAATTAGAGAGGTTTGTCTCCTTCTAGATGTTTTCTATGTTCAGTATCTGTTTCTTGAGTCTAGCACCTGTCCCAGATAGGGGCAGTATCTATAACATCACTGCTCACATAAATGAGTTTACGTTTGGAAAAAGATAAATGGATTGCAGAGTTACTTTGCTCTTTTGCAGTAGAGAGATGCTCCAGATGCATCTTTGTCCATTAGATCTACTTTAAAAGAGTGCTAGTAAATCAATTCTCACTCTTAATGTAGATGTTTTACACTACAAAAGAGGAGAGGAAAACATTGTTAGCACTGAGAAAATGTGATTGTAGAGATACAAATTGGTATGGGGATTTTTAGCCTGTAGTGTGCATGAAACTCCAGATACTGAAACACTGTGTCTGGAAACTAACATTATTTCACACTCAATTTCCTAAGCACAGATCAGTGGTGTGCAAGTTAATATGAGTACTTCTTTTCCCTTCCACAACAGGAAAAGACAGTTTCTAATCTTGCAAGTACTTAGGGCAGTGTGTACAGGAGTACTTATAAATAAAGTGAGAATAGATTTTATTAGGCTTGTGTTTTGGTCGGCCATACATATATATGTTTTATGCTAATCACAGTCAAAGGGAATTTACCCACAGTTGTGGTTGAAGAGGGTCAGAATTTAAAACAAGATTGTGCTGTAGCAGACTTAATTCATGACAGCTGCAAGACAGCCTCTTGCTAGCATATTTTTCAGTTAAGAAGATAAAGTCCTCTTTTGGTTAAGTTACACCTTTAATATAGTAAGTTGGCTAGGCGCTGTTTCACAAACTGCTTAGAGAGAAGGAAAAGAAATTGAATGCCAAGTTGGCACAGCAGAAGAGACAGTACTGTAAGAACCTCGACTTTCTTGACTTTGCCCTATCCATTATTAAAAAGTCGAAGAGAGGCTTCCTATGTGAAATGACTGTAAATAAATATGTATACATTGCTGTAAAGCAATTGGAAATGGCTGTTGTGCAAATCTCTTATGAGTATGTTGCAATAATTAACTTTAAGCAGGGTAAATAGCTGTAGAAGAAGGAAGGGTTGCTTCATTGTGGTCGATGCCCTGTCCCTGGAGACTTTCAAGATGAGGCTGGATCAGGCCCTAGGCAACTTCATCTAGCTGTGGTGTCCCTGTTCATTGCAGGAGAGTTGGGCTAGATGGTTTTTCAGTAGTCTCTTCCAACTCTAATGATTCCATGATTCTATGATTATTCTTCTGTAGAAAATTAATTCTGTGATGCTCAATTTATTCAAAATACTAATGGTAAAATTTTTAACTTGACTACAAAGATCAAAATGATGATTATCCAAAACAAATAATTACAAACCTTTAGGTTTGTTAGGCAAAAGGAAAAGGAGATATACCAACCATAATATTTAAGGAAGACACATACGTATTGGTACTATCCAGCTCTTTTGGCCTCTACTTTTCTTTCACTATTACACTGATAGTGTATAATTAAAAGATCCACCACAAATCCCATTGTGACTTTTCCAAATACTGATTGCAGAATGATGAATATATGCATAGTTTGTGGAAATGATAGCTTTCTAAAGCTTTGTCTTATACAGTTACATAAAAATGAGTGGTTTAGTGTTAGATTTTCTGGTCTTGCTTATCTTTAAAATAATAAACTTAAAGGGACCGAATACCTTGTGAAATGTAATGGTATTGAAATTATTCTTTCTGATAAGAGCACTGTGGACATCTACAGGTTGAAAAGGAAAAAAGACTAGGTAGCTCAGCAATTCCAGAAGAATTGTGAGATTATATGTCATTAGATGTCCATAGGCAGACGTGGATGAACATTTCCATCAGTGACTGCCCTTCATTCCCCCCTCTTGGCCTGTTGGTCACATGTCCCTATGTTGTCTCAGAGTGGCTGTGAATAACCTAGAGGGAGCTAGCAATGGCCTGAGAGACTGGGAATTTATGTGACAGTTATCACAGCAATCCAATAAACACTGATGAGGCCTTGTTTGAACCTTACATTGTCTCGCTCCAATTTATAGGAGGGAGGTTCTTTGAGATATGTATGCCCGGCGTGAGATTAAGAAACAACGGTTCAAATGTTGGTCCGACCAGTTTATTACAAATGTTAATAAGGGAGATGAAGAAAGGGGAGGATGGACACTATTACGGATTGGGGTGATGGGGAAGGGAAGGCGAGCGATAGAAAAGATAGAAAGAAGCAAGAATTGCGTAAAGCGGGGATAGTCACCACCAGGATCCAGCAGAGACAAAAGATTTCTCTGCCTTTGCCCAGGACTTGCGTGGACTTGTTCCTCAGCAAACTTTGAGTCAATGATATAAAAGAATAGTCTCTTACATACATATACAAAAACTGGGAGAATTTAACATCTTCTTAATGATTATTGCATATTCTGAACTGAATCTAACATTTATTCAAAATTAGCTGGCAGTGCCCTATATCATTCATCACAGATGAAAAGAAGGTGGTTGGCAGGTCCGTACTTTACTAGTGAAATATAGATTGGAATGATACAGTGTGCTTTTAAAGGTTATAATACCACAGCAGTCTCAAAGTTGGAGGCAAATTGCCTTCTGCCTTCAGTGACAGCAGAGGAAACAAAGCATTTGGATGATAGCATGTTTTTAACTGAAAGTTAATTAGCACAGTTGTAACAACAAATGATACAAATCAATGTTGTAATATATCAGGTGAAAAAATCAGTTTAGAGGTAGAATATAGATTAAGGTAGAGATATAGGTTTTATTATTGTGGTTCTGATAGGTTGCAGGTGGATCTATAATTAAGCTCACAATGGGTGTTTTCCATTCAGAGAATGAGAATTGTTTGTGTCTACGTAGCTATCTGGAACTCATTTCTTTGATCTAAAACCAGGACCTTAAGCTAAGGCAGAAAACTGCCAATAGCTCATATAATGAGTAAGGATTTAAATAAAACTTAACAGTAGCAAGAGCTATAAACAGAATCTTTACACACTTTTCTCTGCTTCTTTCATAAAGTGGCTTTAGGCTTTTTTAGGTTCAGTGCAGATCCATTAGTGTGTGAAATTAGTATAATTAACTGCTAGATGTTTGCAATGAGATATTGATATATTGCTTGACTCTGACTCCTGTTTCTCATCAAAGGTTTAGTGTTTTTGTCTTTGTACATAATTACATATTATTTCAGTCTAACTTTTCCAAAATTAAAATAAAATGGGATTTAAAATGTATATATAAATATTACCTGTTCAGTCTTCCATAACGTTTTCTACTGAGAAGTGATGAATTCTAGATTATGGGCAGATGTTTTCTCCTTAATGCTTTGAAGGCATCTTTCTGCTCATTTATTTGACAGTATGAGAAATGCTGTTTAGAATTACTAAATATAATACATTTGCCGTGACAGAAATAGAAAGGTGCAAATTAGTTGGAGAATTAAACAAATATAAAGCTTATGAGTCTAGAAGCAAAGAAATGACTGAAAGCTGGAATTGGTAGCCACATATGTTTCCTTCATTAAACGCATGCCTCAAGCCCAGTCACTTCAAGGAAATAAAGTTATATAAGCCAATTTGTACCATGACCCTATTATGTGCATTTAAATTTCCTGGGATTTAATCCTGCAAATTACTGCAAGTTATAACGCCATAAAAAGCTGAATACACTGTAGCTGTTCATACAACTGGAAATCTAATCTTTGGTCACTACCGTGATCTGTTAAATATGGCTTCAGCATTGTTTTGTCATATTAATAAATAATAAAATAAAATTTTACGCTGCCAATTTCAAATACACTTTTCAGGAATTAGGTCTTGGGAAAAAAGTATTTCAGAATTTGTAATCACAGACTTCCCGTGCGAGTGTCTAGTCTCCAGTGCAACAGAAAGTTGCAAGGAATAAATTGCAGGTTGCTGGGAGGTTGCCTTCCTTTCTGTGCTGTTTCTCCTCTACAGGCTATGAATTCTTGCATGTATCCTGGAAATGACTCTAAAAATTTTCAGGACCTTATAAAGCAACAAAAGATAGATTTCTATTTTTATTTTTTTTAAGTTAAAACTTCTAAATAATAAGCTTGTGTGTGAGAAAGGAGAAATCTCATCTCAAATGAGAATAGCTCATCTCAAAAGTTTAGATTCCCTGCTATAGACAAAAGAATTGTAACATGATTCATGTTCCTTTGCAAAGCAGTCCTTTTTGCTAAATTCCTGTAACTGGTAATTCATTCTGCTTTAATCTACAGCTCAAAATTTTAGAGAATCTTTGTAGAATTCTACTTTGGTCTGGAGTTTCCAGTACAGGTCAACTTTTTTTTTTTATCTCTTATTGTAGCTCTAATTCTTGGAACCAACTGCTTTAGTAAAATTATACGCGTTGCATGGTGACATTTCGTTCACTGATAAATCTGTGGTTGTATACACAGTCTGGCAACAAGGATCTGATTCCAGTACATTTAATTTAAAACATATTACTCATTTTAGTGTCAAGTCATCACAGTAAGAATTAGACATGCCTCTAGCCTGATGACCTCTTTTAGATTCTCACAGGCCTGTTTCTCAGCTAAAATGTTTCTTACCATTCCTGACAAGGTTCATATAAGCTGGAACAGACTGATCCATTGTTTTAATGGTCTTATTTTACATTTTCCTTTGCAGCTTAGTTTAACTCTGTGTGCAAGATTTTTGTCAACTTAGAGAGTGAACTTAGGGAACATGTTATTGAATTTCTGCTAATAAGAGAGAAGTCTTTACTCACACTTGGTTCATGCTACTGCAGAAAATATCAGAGTTAAGTTAGTATTTTAACATCAAGGATTAATAGATTTCTTTGTAACAACATCAACCTAACATTCAACCTAACATTTGACCCTTCTTTTCTTTTTTTTTAAATCTTGATATTCTTGAATTCTTGAATTTCCCTTGAAATTTGTATCAGATGTACATTTCCTGCCACTTCAAAGACTACATTACCCATGTCAGAACTTATTTTCGTTATTCTTGCACTGCAATTTCATTTCTGCTTGATTTTTTTTTGCAAACGGGGGCAGTGGGGTAATGAGAAATCTGGATTCTGTTGATGCTAGGAGAACTTCTGTTGATTTTTGTTATCCTTACTTTTAGAAAGCTATAATATTTGTCCTTGGCCTTATGGCTTTGCCAAGCATGTTTTGCAATTCTTGAGATTATTTTGTTATAGATTCAGTTGTCTTCTAGTGAAGAGATGTTCTCTCACGGCCTATGGATCTTTGCAGCTTCTCTTCCTCTGACATTTCTATTTATTCTGTGCACCAAAGCACAATACTCAAATTAATCTGCCATTGTTCAAATGATCATGAAAGTGTTGCAATGAGCTAAGCTATAAAAAGTGTTTCTCTGTTATGCTCTGTTCAACATGGTGTAGAGTTTGTGAAGTAGAACCTGATTGAGGCAAATTCATAAATCACAGAATATCATATATCTTATATGGTGGTTGTTTTTGTTTGTATGTTTGTTTGTATGTTGTTTTGCTTCGCATTTACTTTAAATAATGCTAGTATCTTGTTCTGGTAAATTCTTTTATATCTGCAGTGGTTTCAATGATTGGGTTTACATAACCTTAAAAAACAAACAAACAAACAAACAAACAAAAAAAACCAGAAACCATCTCCTACATCTTACAAGAGTGTATGAATAAACTCAAAGGAGCTGGAGATTAGACCATTGTCAAGAGGCCTTTCAAAAGACATTAGAGAATGCCTTAATCTCACTCTATTTAGGTCCAATTGTAAACCACGGAAAATACAGGTGGACTTTCAATAACAGCCTATAATTGAATGAAGAACAGTGCAGGGAACTAAGATTATAACCCTCTGGGGAAATTTAAATATTTTTAAGCACATGGAAGCCACAATGATTGACATTTTTATAAATGTTTATACTGTAGAGAGATTGTTAAATTGCCTAGCATCTTTTAGTGACAATGTAAAAGAAACTCACTCTTAAGCCTTAAGTTATACTGCAGAAAGGTTAAAATGTTCTAACTCACCAGAATTGAATATAAAATCAATTATATACTGAGAAAACCTCACCAGAATGCATCAATAACTTAATTAACTGTAAATTGAATGATTAATCCAATGCAAATAATGTCACTGTACTAGCTGATAGTTACAAAATCAGTGTTTCTGTTAGTCTGTTTTACAGCAGTGCATGCGTAACATAAGGAAAATATTATGAAAATGTTTCATTTTATTGGAATTTACTTTTTATTGGAATTCTCTTATCATTTTTATTTTAGAACAATGGAGTGCTACATTCCTGACTCCGATGCTCAGTCTTTTAACTTATTTTTTATCTGAGTAAATAAATCAGTTTTATATGAGCAATCATTTTAGTATTTAAATAGATCCTTTCAAATGTTCACTGCATTTTTATAATGCATATGTAATGCAAAACATTCAGTAGTTTTATAAGTTTAATTATATCCATTTCAATAATACAAATGATGTCATTATTTTCCTGTTTATGTTACTATTAAAACGTTTGCAGATGTGGATGTATTTGTTTGTTAGTATATATAATTATAAAATGATACATATGATTATTGCATATTTTCTTTATGTGGAAAGTGTTTAAAGATGGAGTGTTTTGATAAATATGTATATCTTGAAAAAAAAATTGTGAAGAACTGAGATTGTTCAGTCTGGAGAAGAAGAGGCTCAGATGAGACCTTATCTCTCTCTACAGCTACCTGAAAGGTGGTTGTAGCAAGGTAGGGGTCAGGCTGCACAGGGAAGTGGTGAAGTCTCCATCCCTGGAGGTTTTCAAGAAGAGGGTAGATGCTGCACTTGGGGCCATGGTTTAGTGGGCTTGGTGGTGATGCACTGACAGTTGGACCAGATGATCTTAGAGGTCTTTTCCAAGCTTGGTGATTCTGTGATTCTGCATGTTGCCAATTGCTCACCTCCTTTCAAAGAAAAGCTTGTGATAGTAGGAGTCACACTACCATAGTGTCATTTTGGATATTTTTTAAAATGATGATTAATAAATTGATCACAGTTTCCCTGTTCTCTCCAAAAGATACTCATGGAGGAAGTAATCTTCCTTAATTAGTCTGCTTGTACAAAAAATAAGACCAATATTCTCATCCTGGCTTGTATCAGGAATGGTGTGGTGAGCAGGAGTAGGGAAGTAATCCTTCCCCTGTACTCGGCACTGGTGAGGCCTCACCTCAAGTACTGTGTTCAGTTTTGGGCAACTCAGTACAGAAAGGACATTGAGGTGCTGGAGCAGGTCCAAAGAAGGGCAACAAGGCTTGTGAAGGGCTTGGAGAGTATGCCCTACGAGGAGCGACTGAAGGAACTGGGGCTGTTTAGTCTGGGGAAGAGGAGGCTGAGGGGAGATTTTATTGCTCTCTTCAAACACCTGAAAGGTGATTGCAGTGAGAGCGGGGTTAGTCTCTTTTCACTGGTGACAGGTGACAGGATGAGGGGAAATGGCCTCAAGTTGCTCCAGGGTAAGTTTAGGTTGGATATCAGGAAAATCTTTTTTACAGAAAGAGTTGTTAAGCACTGGAATAGGCTCCCTAGGGAGGTGGTTGAGTCACCATCCCTGGATGTGTTTAAAAACTGTTTGAATGTGGTGCTCAGGGACATGATCTAGCAGAGGGTTGTTGGAGTTCAGGTAGTATGGTTAGGTTGCGGTTGGACTTGATGATCTTTAAGGTCTTTTCCAACCTGAGCAACTCTGTGGTTCTATGATAAATTCTCTTGGATAATGAAGGAGTTGTAGAAGTTGCATTAGAATTGCATTGTTGTTACATCACTGGTAGAACTTTATGTTGCAGATATAACCTTGTTCTATAATTATCTCCATGCTGTGATTTTACCGAATGTAACAGCAGCTACTTACACCAGATGTTCAGTACCTACTTCCAGTGATTATTTTATTGTAATCTTATTATTTTTAAATTCACACTTTTTTTTTCATAACGTCTACAATACAGAATTTCCTCCCAGTTCTGAACATAATTTAATATAAGTTCCTGCCATAATGAGATCAAGGGACATGACTGATAGGTTTTCACATAATTCCTGATACTTCAGAAAGCATAAAGGCACGTAGGATTTGGTGAGTTTTGCCTAAAGCAAAACAAAACAAAACAAAAAAAAGTTCAAATCCTAAAAAAATGCATGTGTAATAAATAGAATGGAGTTTGTGTTATTTTAGGTATTAATATTGAAAGAATTGGTCAGTTAATAGCATTTACTGTGGTGCTTATGTGTTTCATAAACACCTATTTTTCTTTCTTCTTGATTTTTCTTCTATTAATATCTACATATATGTAGATAGATACATGCAATTAATAAAAGTCTTCTGATGTGATTTATAGGAAGGAAATATACTGCACTCTTAACTTGCTGAGACAGAGAGACATTAAGAATTTTTTTAATGTAATTTTGAATCATGCTAATGACTACTTACTTGTGAGCAATTTGTGACTAAAATTGTCGCTGATAAGCTGAAGTCTTCCCGTAACTGAGAACTGAGGCAGGAACCTGGAAACTTCAGAACAGCAGCAAGCAGGACCAGATATTTAGATTTCTTTACAGAAGTGCCTGGAGGATAATCTAGAAGATCCTGAATTTGAGCACTTAGAACAATTACTTTGTGCAGATTGCAGAGGTATCATGAATTCAGTCAGAGATAGACTTGTGGATAGAAAAGTATGATTTGTTTAGAAAAGGTAAAGCAAAACAAAAATAAAACAGTTACACTTTATTAAAAAAATATCTTTTTAGCTCCCTGACGTGCAGGCAGGAAGTGAGAAGCAGACATCTTGAAAACACACCTTTACTAGCCTGTATATAGCAGAGAAGGGAAAAGAGAAGAGACAGTTTCACAGTAGTCAATTTGATCAGGAGAACAGGGACACCAAAAAGATCAGTTAGTCAGTTCCAAAAATAGTATGGAAGAATGGAGAAGGTTTGACATATGAACAACTTTAAAATATAGAGAAAGATATTACAAATAACATTTCCTATATATGACTAAGTGATTTCTAAAAATGGATGATGACCTCTGCTTGGAAGCTGACTTAAATGTAAGTGACTGTGAAGTGGCAAAGTTTGTGCTCTTAGGATGAAGCAGCAACAGTAGCAGCAGATGGACGGTAATTTTCAAAGCAGCATAATTTTGCAAACTTCTGGGCCTGGGAGAAGAGGTCTCCTGGGAAGATAATCTAAAGGGTAAATGAAGGAAAGTTTGCAGTTACTCAAAGAGAAAATGTTAACAACAGAGTGACAAACTATTACTTTGAGGTGGAATAGCAGGAAATACACTCAGAGACAGAGAAGAGTGAGTCAGGCTTCACAAACAGGGCACATGAAAGCATTGCGAAAAAAATTCTGAAGGTATGATAAAAATATACTAGAATGATAGAATGATAGATTTGTGTGTTGATCCATTGCTTAGCAGGAAAGCCCTGAAAGATTTATAAAATCTAGCAAAGTCAGTCCCTGACCCATTAGCAAACATAGAATGTAATGGAAGAAAGAAGGAAGGAAGGAAGGAAGGAAGGAAGGAAGGAAGGAAGGAAGGAAGGAAGGAAGGAAGGAAGGAAGGAAGGAAGGAAGGAAGGAAGGAAGGAAGGAAGGAAGGAAGGAAGGAAGGAAGGAAGGAAGGAAGGAAGGAAGGAAGGAAGGAAGGAAGGAAGGAAGGAAGGAAGGAAAGAAGGAAAGAAGGAAGGAAAGAAGGAAGGAAAGAAGGAAGGAAGGAAGGAATTGTTAGGTGTTCAATACGTTGGTACCAAGAAGATAAATAATAAAACCAACTGATACGTTTTTGTCAAAAGCACTCACATCAACTTATTCTAATTGCTGTTTTAGAAAAGGGTTAATTAGATGTGGCAAAAGATAGGATTAATTTTGACTTCAAGTAAGGTTTTTTACACTGTCCTATAGGCAGAACATGATCTAGATGAAATTTAGACGAGGTACATAACTAGTTGAAAACTGTACTGAGGAACCTGATGGAAGCTGGGTTATCAATGGCTGCTGGTCCTGATTTTGATCAACATTTTCATAAATGAGAAACAGACTAATAATTATAATTTATAAAACTACATATGAAATCGGAGATTTTGGAAACATTTTGAACAATGAAGAAGAAAGATCATTATGAAAAAGATTATTATATTGAATGGAATGCAATAAAATGGAATGAAGTAGAATAGAATAGAGCACAGCAGAGCAGAGCAGTACAGTTGGAAGGGATTTTCAAAGATCATATAGCCCAACTTCCTGACCACTTCAGGACTAACCAAAAATTAAAGCATATTAATGAGAGTGTTGTCTAAATGCTTCTTGGACTGTGACAGGCATGAGGTACCAACCAGCTTGCTACAAAGCCTGTGTTTCACCACCCTTATTTTTCCTACTGTCTATTCTGCATCTCCTCCTTGTACTGCTTTCTGCCATTCCTGCATGTCCTGTGTAGGAATTGGAAATTTGAGATTGTTTGTATCAATGTGCAGAAATTCACTGATAGAAGAGTACAAAATGTGGAGCTTAAGAAGGAGAGCTGAAATTCATGAATAAAAAATGTAGGAAGAAAACTAGGTGTTTATTCAGAAGAACAGTGTCTGAATGTCACAGAGGACCACAGACTTTCTGAAAGCTGAAATACAATGGCTTTGAAAAAGAAATATCAGATATTATTTCAGCTGTTTTAACTAGAATGCCATAAGCAGTGTTTCTAAGTTAATAGTTTTAATCTGTATGGAGTTGGTGAAGGCTTGACTATGAGGTAATGTGTCTACTGTTTGCCTCTACACTTTAAAAGACCTTAAATTACAGTATGATCAGAGGACAGCTTCAACTTTACAAGAAGGATGGGAATGGGTTGCCATTGTACCAGGTGAAGTCTAGATTAGATATCAGGAAGAATTTAATGATGGAGAGGATGATTAGGCATTGTACCAGGCTGGCAGGGAAGTGATTGAGTTGACATCCCTGGTGGAATTTAAGAGATGTCTTGATGCAGAAATTATGGACATGGTTGAATGCTGGTCTTGTTTAGTCTTAGATGATCATTAGATTTGATTTTAAGGATCTTTTCTAACCTTAATGATTCTATGATTCCGTGTAAATTCACTTTTGAATGGAAGACAGTATTTGATTTTGTCTGAATGGTGGAACACATGGTAACAGACTTCCATTATGTAAAAGACTGCTATAGAAAAAAAGAAAGATATCCATGTGGGTAAAGAGCAAATCATTAAGTACTTTTAAGAAAACAAGCAAACAAACAAAAAACAACAACAAAACCAACACAACCAACCAACCAATCTGAGCCCAATTCAGATTTGCTACTAGAAAAAATACTTTTGTGAATGAAATGCAGGAAAGCGGTAATCAGTAAACTGTGGACTAAACTCTCAACCAACCTTCCTTTTCTGTAATTCTTTGCAAAATGCTATGTCAAATTACTAATTTTGTTTCATTCATATCCTTTTAAAATTTCTATTATTTCAATATCTCCTTTCAATTTGATCTTTATATTTGGGAACTGGACAAGTTACCTCCAGTGTGTTGTTTTCCTAATTAATCTATTATTCCAAATAAGTTTAAACATAGAGAGACAGGGAACAGAGCTCTGAATCAGCTCAGGATGAGTCACTTGCCAGACTGCTGCTATTTATTACACCACGGATACTCTCTCAGCAGTTCTGCTTGAACACTTTTCTGTCTTGTAGATGCTCCAGATGTGCATATGGAGCACAACAGTCTCTCTGTTGTGGACTGAGAAAATCACCTCTCCAGGCTTCTATTTGGTTATTTTGGGACAATTTGATGGAAATGGCAGCTGCTGTATCTGAACATATCATATCAGAGCTAGCTGAAATCACAGATTTTGTCCCACAGGCGATTCCAGTACTGTGACATTTGTTTTCTATCTATCTTCCTCACTAGATCAGATACCCTCTGTCACATTGGTTTCATTTAGGTTAGACTGCAGTTCCTCATGGAAGATATAACAGGTATTTCATGACTGACTTACAACAACTGGGTATTCCATTTGCTTGCATGACTTTTGTTTTGGAATAAGTATATAAGCTCTGAAATTATTCTTGATTTGTGTTTGTGTTAGCAAAAGAACCATAAGCATCAAGCTGTGTAATTCAGTGGGAAAACAGCCTCATACCATAACTGTTAAGGTATCTTTAGCAAAAATATTTTCTATTTTCATTTAAAAGCTGAAAGGTTTATATGAAACATAGGTTGACATGTTTTATTTTGATTGATGACTAAATGCATTTCTATAGCCATACTAATGTTAGTTGCTTCAATAAAGGGAAAAAGGGGAAAAAAAGAATAAAAAAGACACTGAGGAGCTGCAGTAGTGTAATATTTTGTTTAGTTTGCTCCTGTACAACTGATAGGCGGTACTAAGAAGTCTGCAATTATTAATGTGGATTTATCTGTTATTTTTGAAGTTGAAATGGTTATGTAAAGAGCTTGTTTATTTGCTCTTACTTCTAGTAAAACAGCCACATTTTAACTTTAATCCATTATACTCTCTTTGTAACAGTTTATTTATTCTGAAAAATAAGTAGTAGATCATCATGTCACGTTGTTTTCCAGTAGGTTTTTACTAAAGCTGTAGAGTTCCTTGAAAACATTCGAGTATTTACAGTTTTGTGGATAATGAAAGAAACCTCAGCAAACATTCTGTCAATTTAAACAACAACAGTAACCATGTTTCCTCATCCATTGCAATGTTTTTGTTTCTGGTCCAAAGAACAACAAATATAGTTTACATTATTTATTTATCTTCATTGATTAGTTTTGCATTTTACTTCTGTTTGAAATATTTCCAGATATTTCACTTATCTGGGGGGATGGGGGAATTCCCAAATCAATCTTATATTCAGTTCACTTTATAGCAATACATAGACAGATGTACTGATAAGCATTTCCTGGCTTTGTATGTATTTGCTTCCTTTCCTCAGTAGACCTTGGGCAGAAAACCTTAGATGGGCTTGTAGTAGAGGGATTCTAGAAGTACCCATGTATGGGAAAATCCAAATAAGCTTGGATCCTTGTCCTAATGTTACTGCTGAGATGGTTTTGTTTGTGAAGGAGTATGAAAGGTCACTGTCAGGGCATCCTCATGCCTGATAAGTAGTGAACTAAAATAGGACCACCTTATCCAGCAGGCTCTCCCTCCTTTCTGCTCCAGATAACACTTCCATCATTTCAACCTGCATCTGTAACTGCCATATCTAGAACTGGATTTGTTGATCTCCTTTTCATGGTGGATGTCACACAGCTCTGCTTAGAATCATAGAATCATAGAATCGCTAAGGTTGGAAAAGACCCACAGCATCATCCAGTCCAACCATTCGCCCTTCACCAATGGTTCTTGCTAAACCATGTCCCTCAACACAGCATCCAAACTCTCTTTGAACACCACCAGGCTCGGTGACTCCACCACCTCTCTGGGCAGCCCATTCCAGTGCCTGACCACCCTTTCAGAGAAGTAATATTTCCTAACGTCCAGCCTGAACCTTCCCTGGCGCAGCTTGAAGCCATGCCCTCTAGTATTGTCACTAGTGACACGAGAGAAGAGGCCGGCTTCCAGCTCACTACAACCTCCCTTCAGGTAGTTATAGAGAGCAGTAAGGTCTCCCCTGAGCCTCCTCTTCTCTAGACTGAACAATCCCAGCTCCTTCAGCCGCTCCTCATAAGGCCTGTGCTCCAGACCCCTCACCAGCTTTGTTTCCCTCCTCTGGACACACTCCAGGGCCTCGATGTCTTTCCTACAGTGAGGGGCCCAAAACTGGACACAGTACTCAAGGTGCAGCCTCACCAGTGCTGAGTACAGAGGGATAATTACTTCCCTGTTCCTGCTGGCCACACTAGTTCTGATACAAGCCAGGATGCCATTGGCCTTCTTGGCCACCTGGGCACACTGCTGGCTCATCTTCAGTCTAGCGTCAATCAACACCCCCAGGTCCGTTTCCTCTACACAGTCTTCCAGCCACTCTGCCCCAAGCCTGTAGCGTCGCCTGGGGTTATTGTGGCCAGAGTGCAGGACCCGGCACTTGGACTTGTTGAATCCCATCCCACTGGCTTCAGCCCAGCTATCCAGCCTATCCAGATCCCTCTGTAGGGCCTCACTACCCCCAGGCAGATCAACACTTCCAGCCAGCTTGGTGTCATCTGCAAACTTACTGAGGGTGCACTCAATGCCCTCATCCAGGTCATCAATAAAGACATTAAACAGGACAGGCCCCAGCTCCGACCCCTGGGGAACACCACTCGTGACCGGTCGCCAGCTGGATTTAACTCCATTCACCACCAGTCTCTGGACACGGCCCTCCAGCCAGTTCCTTACCCAGCCGAGAGTGTATCTGTCCAAGCCACGGGCTGCCGGCTTCTGCAGGAGAATACTGTGAGAGACAGTGTCAAAGGCTTTGCTGAAGTCTAGGTAGACTACATCAACAGCCTTTCCCTCATCCATCAGACGAGTCACTAGATCATAGAAGGAGATTAGGTTGGTCAAGCAGGACCTGCCCTTCGTGAACCCATGCTGGCTAGGCCTGATCCCCCAATTGTCCTGCACATGCCACATGATCTCCCTCAAGACAATCTGCTCCATAATCTTCCCCGGCACCAAGGTCAGGCTAACAGGCCTATAGTTCCCCGGATCCTCCCTGCAGCCCTTGTAGATGGGAGTCACATTGGCAAGCCTCCAGTCTTCTGGGACCTCACCCGTCAACAAGGAGCACTGATCGATGATGAAAAGCGGCTCGGCTATCACCTCCACCAGTTCCCTCAACACTCTTGGGTGAATCTCATCCGGTCCCATGGACTTGTGGTAGTCCAGTTGGAGTAGCAGGTCTCTGACTGTTTCCTCCTGAATCGTGGGGGGTTTAGTCTGCTCCCCAGCCAAGGCTGCCAGGTCAGAGTGTGGAGAAACCTGAGGATAACTGATCTGACTTTTAAAGACAGATGTAAAGAAGGCATTCAGAACGTCTGCCTTTTCCTTATCCTCAGTGGTCACATTCCCAGCCTCATCCAGTAAAGAATGGAGATTCTCCCTGGTCCTCCTTTTACTGTTGATATACTTGTAAAAGAGTTTTTTGTTCCCTTTTACCCCAGCAGCCAGGTTGAGTTCAAGCTGGGCTTTTGCCTTTCTAATTTTTTCCCTGCACATCTTTACAACTTCTTTGTATTCTTTCCGGGTTGCCTGTCCCTTCTTCCACAGGAGGTAGATTCTCTTTTTCTCCTGGAGCCTCAAGAATAGTTCCCCTATTCATCCACGCCGGTCTTCTTCTGCGCTGGCTCATTTTGCGGCTCAGTTGGAAACTTCCAGCCTCCTTTCTGGAGAGCTGTTTCTACTGTGCTGGTTTCATGCATGACTTTAATACTCCTCAGGGCTTTGGCCCTGTTATTCAGTATAATTACATATTTTCAGCACTGTGTAATTCCTAGCAGTACCGGTGTATGTAACAGAATGAGGAAAATAATATTTTTTGATAGCATCAGCAGTTTGTGTGTATATGTATATATATATTTTTTCTGTGAAACAAGATGATGTTTTAATTTATTTGCTTGGATTTAAGTTATAGCAAAGTCTTATTAGAGAGTTTTATTATACTATAGCCTCTAGAAAAGCAAACTTGTTACTTATTAAGTGATTCACTATTTTGCTTTTTTTTTGTTTTGTTTTCTTTAATTTAATTTAATCTAGACCATCTCCTTTGGACAAAGAGTGCTCTTTGTAATTTTTCTTTATGTCAGTGTGCATATGTGGAAACAACAATAGCAGAAAACAACAATTAATATGTAACCCTGTTTGAACCTTATTATGAGCCAGTATAATAACAGTAACTAAATTCAATATTTAAAATAGCAGTAGGGAGATAGGGCACCCATGTTCTGGACAAATAAAGGAAGGTCATAGAAGTGGTTTGGATTTAGTCAGAACTAACATGACCTCTTACCTGCTCCAAATAAATAACTAAATAAACAAACAAATAAATAAATAAAAGAGACATTACTATAGATAAAGATGGCAAGGATGAGGAGAAACTGATAAAATAGGGACAAAATCAACTTTCTGTTATCAACAAGAAGATTATGTAGGCCATAATATGATTTCAGTAAGCACAGTTAACTCTGTTCTGGCCTTTGTGGCTGTGGTAGGGCTCAGAGTCTAGCATCCCAGTGGAGGTGTTTTTTTTTTTCTTGATTTCAGCTGACTTTGCAGCTTGATGTCATTAATGAGGCTTTGAAAACGGGTGACACAAAGTGGCAGGGAGGAGAAAGAAGAGAAAATTTTGTCAAAAGCAGGAAAATGAATGAAAGGCACAAAGTTGGTAGAAATCACAGAGTGATTGAAGGTTGGAAGGCACTTCTTCTTGCCCTGGGGAGTCCAGAACCTGAAAAAGTAATCCATCTGTGGTCTCTAGACCATATTGATGAGACGATAGGAAGTATATTCAAAAAGTGGAAAAAGGAATCCCCCCAAAAAGGCAGCATCAGAAGCATGACAACTGTCCAGAAATTAGATGAGGCCTGGACTAGTAAGACTTTGTATGGTGGGCCTAAGGAGAGCTGGCTTGGGTGGTTTTACCACCCAAGTGAAGAAATTTAAAAAGCAATGGAAAGTACTATATAGGGAATAGCAAGACTAAACAAAACAGTTCTCCTTAGGACTTTTCTTTTTTTCCTTTGACCAGGAATGCTTTGCACACATTCATGTGAATGCATGTGCAGTTCTGGAGAGAGAGAGTAAATATCTCCAAGATGTTCTGTAGGTGTACTTAGAATGTCTCAGGCACTCAGAGGAAGTGTGATGCAAGTTGGGTTGAGTCCAAAAGATGTGTGCTCGCATTGACATACTGCTGAGTTTGAACAGGTGTACTTTTTATCTCTAGAGGGCCTTGTTAATTTAGGTGTAGCTCCATGTAAAGCAGATACATCTTGTTTGGCTTGTACAGATAAATTCCGCATTTCCTGCACTGTGCAGACTAGTGAGCTGTTGCCAGGGGGACTGTAATACAGCATGGAGACTCTCAACATGGTAAAGGCAAGGAAGGAGGCTGGGGTAAATCTGAAGTGAAAAAGTGCTGCACTCAGTTATAGTGCGTTGAATTCCCAGGGAAGGTAGTGAAAGAGAAGAGGCAAGATTTTCTTACAGCTTTTAGAGAGGCTAAATGGGGTCTAAGTAGGAGTAATCTGGGCTCACATGTGAGAGTTTATGAGTACAAGTCTAAGAAAGGAGAGGAGGCAGGTGGATGACAGAAGGGAAAGCCTCAGGAAGAATATCAATCAGGATTTCAGAGACAAGTGGGCACATAAATGGAAGTAAACTATACAGTCACATGAAAGACTATAAAATACACACTTTTTAAGAAGGATGACTGTTTAAATAGCTGGTTCAGATAGGAATGTCTGATTCTTGTAAACTCGGACTGTATTGCGATTTACTGCAATTTATTTAATTCACAAACAAGCTGTGGTGAGGCAAGGGGCAGTTGGTATCAACTGTGTATATTCCCAATCCTATGCAATCAAAGGGCAAAGATATCTAGTTGTTGAAGATTTTTCGAGCTGCAGTTTCTCCCTTTACAGTGTAATCACCACACAGCTGCTTTAAAGCACGCTTCAGGTTGATCATATTAATTTAGTTCTGCTGGTGGCTGCCTGTGTGTTTTTATTTTAAAGAGCTTATGCGTATCATTCAGTAATGGTTCCTATTTTCATTTAAGGTTAGTATGTTTATAATGGGAAGCAGCTATAAATGGCACCACCAGGTGCAGACATGATAAATCAATAGAAGAAACTAATCACATTATACCCTCAAGTTTTCACTCTGACTGCAGTGCTTCTCTTCTGCAAGATGCAACCCCTAAGTTTCAAACATGTCCTCATAACACCTCTGAAGAGAAGATGCTATACTTCGGCATAATCATTTGTGAGGCTTTTGGTCTTCCGTAATGAAAGCATAGAGCCCGTTGCAGGCTTGAGAGGTGATGAGGACACAGGGGTGGTGCACAGTCTTTTGATGTGATTGAGTAAATATACCAAGTTTGTAACGCATGATGTGCTTATGATAACCAGTGACACAAACGTCCTTTTCTGACCTGAGACAGATCTGCCTATAAAATACAGTTCTGACTTTTATGATGCTCTAGGCTAAGCGATAGGTAGCTCAATTTCAGATTTGTTCTTTAGTGTAAACACTGAAGTGCTTATATGTTCCTTATATTCTACAAAGCTGTCATCAGCCTCCTAATGCCAATCCACCAGCTGCTTGGTTGTTTTTTTTCTTTACTTTAAAAAACAAAACAAACAACACACACACAGACAAACAAACAAAAACCCTCTTTTCTTTTTCCTCCCTCAAATTCAGAAAAACGTTTGACAGTGATCTGAGAATTATTTACAAATGTGAGAATAATTTATGTTAAAAATAACTGGGAGTGAGGCAGGCACCACGTATGTCTTGCAAGAGGTAGGTAAAGAAATAAACATCAAGATACATTAAAAGTGTACTGCAAACTGTACTGCAGGCATGTATTGGATCATGTTTAGAGAATATTTACATTTTTGGGTTAGAAATACTTTTGCTTATGTAGATCTTGCATAAATTTAAGCACATGGCATTTTGCTGTTCATGATTTTTATGTCTAATATCATTCTCATTTCCCATTTCTTTCTTTGACCCTCTCTGCCCCCCTCCCTCCTTTCTTCTTTATGGTCTTGTTTCTTTAGTGTTTTTCCCTGACGTCCAGTATTTCATGTTGTACAGCAGAGGTCTCCAAGAGTTAAATCTCCCACCTGGGATGTGATTACTTCCTTTGGTTAGAATTGTGTATCATTCTAAACCTCTGTTATCTCAGTCATATCCCTTTACAAATATCAACCAATTTTCTCTGTGTGGTGTGCACTTTCTCTGATTTACGTATTCTCATATCTTAGAGTTGTCCATTTTTCTAGGCACTTCAATTGTATCATTTCTGCGTTGCTTTTGCTTGAAACGGTACTGAATGGTATTGCCTAGGCTGTATTGTAAAATACTGGTTTGACATCGAGGTGTTTTCAGTAGTGGGCTTTTAAATTGTGTCTGCAACATACAGCTACACATTTTGTCTCAAAAGCAATAGCAAAACGTTACTTTATTTTAAGTGTTGTCATCATAGAATGAAAAGAGTATGCATTGCAATTGAAATTCAAATTTCATCTGTCCTGTTGCATTTCTTGACTTTTTTTTTGTATGCATCTGCACTAAGGACAGCACTGTCAAGGTGGCTGGAACTGGATCAGAAACTGATCTGCCTTGACAGTTGTACCATCTGGAAGCTCTTACCTTTTGAAATTGAAAGATGTGTTTGTGTTTTCAAATAAGAGATATTTTGATTTGGATCTGCAGCTGTGACCAAGCGGTACTTGGCACATATTAAGTGGTGGATGGTGCAAAAATGACTTCAAGGCAGGTTGGTTTCTCACAGAGCCAGTCTCTCAGCACAGGTGAAAGACTGTAAGGTCTGTGCTCTGACTTGAACTGGTTGCTTAAGGTGCCAGGGGGCTTTTAGGACAACAGCAGTTTTGCTTTCTTTTGCCTGGCATTTCTGCTTGATATATGTTTGCTAGCTGGGGCTGGGGAGAGCTTGTTGCAAGCTGTCAAGATTGGAAGATTGAATACATTTCATGATCTAAAATTGGGTGAGAATTACTGTTGATCCTAACTGCCTGGAAAGCACTGAGCCTAAATAGGAGTGTGGGCTGTTTGCAGTAGTTATCATTACATGATAGATATGGGGGCAGCACCATAATACAAATGTCATAGATGGGCTTTTTTGTTAATGGTGTAGAGCTGCACCCTGCCCAGCAATGGGCTGCTGTCAAGTCTGAATTTACCTTCAGTGTCAACAATTTGCTAGCTGTTGTTCTCATCCAAACCATGGTATATATTTTTCACAAATCATACGATATCTATTTAAAAGCAGCATGTGAAATAATAATAGTAAAATCATTAGACATTCCACTGCCATATTCACAGTGAGAATGAATGATAGCTGTTGGGTAGACAGTAAATGGCCCCTCCTGCACCTCTGCAGAGTTTGGCACAGAGATGTGCCAGCTGCCACCACTGTCAGATAAGAGGAAGAGGTGAGGCAGGAGACTTCCTAAGCATGTCTCTGGCCCAGCACTGACTCTGCAGGAGTTACTGCTCATTATACAGGTGAACCCATGTGAAAATAATGGGATATTAGAAAATGTAATAACCAAGGGATACTAGGCAGAAGGCTATGAGGCATTTCTGTGTATTTTACCAACAACTGACTTGTTTTCACATGCTTGGTTTTGATTACAGAAGTCCATATCACAAGTGATGAAGTTAAACATAGCCTTAGGTGACATCATTCTCCCTACCATCCACTGAGACCTGTAGATTCTAAACCAACATGCATGTAGAGTGGCATCACTCTGTCCACATTGTGTCCACATCTCCACATTTTGTGTGCAAGACTCATTTTGAAGTATTCCTTGAAATGAAATTAGAACAAATAGTGGAATCTGGAGTGATTTTTGCAGGTTATGCTTGTTAGTTGGCACTAGAGCATCAAAGAGATGTGATAACCTTTAAATAATTTTCCGTGATTACATTTGACTTAACCAACCCCAGCAGATGTATTTCTGTGACTGTAATAGGTCTGAGCATCTTCTTCACAATCCATTTTTGTTTTTTTTTTTGTTTTGTTTTTTTTCCTACTTCTAACTGAAGACTGCTATACTAAAGGACTTTCCAAAGGGCTACCTGGCCAGGATACTAAATATGGCTGTTACCAATTTTTTTGTTGTGTTGGGCTGTTGTTTTAGTGCTAATAAAAGGAGGAACAACTACCATTTAAGTAAGAAGTAATCCAAGTGATGCTTTCAGATAGAAACTGTTCAAGATAAATTGCAAATGGTAATAAAAAGAGATACTATGAGCTACTTAAATAAATAAATATGTCCTGAATTCAGTGCTACTGAATGTTCTATATCATCAAAAGTAAATTCTTATTTTTTATTATCTCAGCCGTGGGAAGTAGAAATTGAGTGGGTCCATGTCTCTTTTCTAGGTTTCTGACTGATCAGATAGAGTTAGTGTTAGCTGGTTGGAAAGCATACTGCAGCTACTCTGTAGTATCATGGAGACCAAACAGTGTTTGACACTCATTTCAATGGCAGCAAGCTCCAGACTGTTATTCTGTAGCTTTCACTATGGTTAAACCTATTTTTTGTTTCTGAACAAAGTTCACTGCATCCATCAGTGCTTGGCTGTTTTCTTTGGACTTGCATTTTTCATAGTTATCAATGTAGCTACAAAGCTGGCACCACCAAAAAGTAACACGAAGCTTCCTTGGAGAGTCCAGCATTTCACTATTTTTCAGACATCCATTGAAAAAGGTGAACTCTGGGAAAAGCAGAATGTAATTCTACCTTGCTGTCACATTTTGAAGAGGCATACAAAAGGGCAAAGTGTTCCTGCATACCAGAAGCACTGAAAGGTTGATGAAGGGCATTGCCTGCTTAGACAAGATTGAGTAATCCATGAAGGAATAAACCAATTAAAGTAGTAGTTTCATGGCCTGGAGATTGTTGAACTGAACAAAATTGTAACTAGGTAATCAAAATTTAGACATCTTTTACAAACACTCCAAGGCATTACAAAAGCTGTGATTTAAGAAAAACACTATTTCTGAAATATTCTTTTCTGGCAGCTTTTCTAATTCATTTGTCAATGTCAAATGGTTTGTCATAGTTTCCTAGGCTGGGGTATCATGTAAATGTTAAGGTGATGACATCAAAGAAAAATCAATATTTACAAACATGTTAGTACTTGTTTGTAGTATTTTGAGGTATGACCCCGACATTGTGATCGATCAGACTAAACAAAAGCATTTTCTTCATCCAGACTGCTAAATACCATTGTGATGGATACTGCAAGTAAGGTTGTCCTTCTGCATTGACCTTTCTAAAGCTGAACATGTCACATTCTCATCACAGATGGCATTGCTTAGAGTTCTTTGTCAGATCCCCTGTCACTGAGACTGTGTTTGAATTTTGGGTCAGTAAAATCGAGACTGATAAGAACTTGAGCATTATCTGTGCATTAACTGAAAATGTAACTCTCAGAATCATGTATCCTACTATTATGTATGAGAAAGTTTATAAAAGTTTTGCCAGAAAAATCAAGTAAAATGAGAACTGTTTTTCCAAATCACTGTTTATAGTTTATTTAAATACTGAAAATATTTCAAAAAGCAGAGTTTATCAATTTTTCATCAAAATAGCAGTAAGCAGTTGACACAGTTTCTTAGTGTTGCTCTTAAGCATTTGCAAGAGTAAACATCTGGTGAGGCCACTTTAATCCCAATTTTAATAATATCCCACTTAGATAATAAACTTCTGACTTTCATGTGCTTCAAGCTAAGCCTTTCCTCATGTGCAAGTCTGCCTGCATTTGTCACACACAAAAGAGGACATCTGGGTCTGGATTTAATTCTAAATTTCCACAACCAAGTGTTGAAGAAACAACATACACTTAATACTTTGTGAAAACCAGTGTGTTTACAGTTCATGTTATTAATTGGATCAGTGGTGTCTATGAGACCTTGGGTGTTACAAGCAACATTAAAAGCATTACTTCGCTACATTAAAGTACTGTAAAACAGACTTATTCTTAGTTTTCACAGATTTTGGTGTAAAGATGGAAAATGCTGAAATGAAAGCCAAACTGTTGTTACTGGAATCAGTTACAGTAAAGTGATAGTATTTAAGGTGTCATATGGATCTATAGGCCCTGTCACTGATAATAAGGCATGAAAAATACCTGGTAAAAACTGTGCTTTGTGAGACTCCCTGGCTAGATTTAAAGCTCCTACCTAGCTGCTAATTTGTGTCATTTTTAATGTAGTGAAAAACTTACCAAGGATATACCATAATAAAACTTGATGCTAGAGTAAACTGAAATGCAAGTATGTTTTATCAAATTAAAATTATTTTAAACAATAGAAAGGGGGACAAGTACCTGTGAAGGACAGCAATCAAAGGCAAGTGATAATCATTAACGCATTTTGATAGAATGAGAAAATTAATGTAGCTTTACTTAAAATAAATTGTAAATGCACTGTGACATTAATAGCTCATTTCTATTTGGCTGCAAAAACAGTGAAGGCATGTAATATTTTAATTTAATCAGACAAGTACCTGTAGAGTCCATCTGCAGTTCCAGTTGGAAAGTTCATGCTTTTTCTTTTTTTCGATTGATTAACATAATTGGAGAAAGAAAATTAAGCAGTTCATACTCGCAATTGTTGTAATGTTTGATCATGTGCAACCATCTGTGAAGATATGTATTTTATACTTCATATATATTTTATACTTCAAAGAAGTAGCAAATTATGTACACTATCAAAATATGATCATTTTAAAAAAGTCACTCTCTCAAAAACAAACAAACAAAAAAAACCCCAGCCAAACACAACAAAACAAAACATAGAAAACAGTCCTTCGTGACATAACTATCCTCTTGAATTAGAAATATTTAACAAAGAAATGCTTACAGTACTTAGCCCACATACAGTTCCACCTGACCTACTGAGCTGTCCTCCTGAGGAGGCCTTAAAGTGATTTTTCAGGCTTTTGATTTTAGCACATTTCCAGATTATAATTTGTTGCTTGAAACTGAATATATGTTCAAGTCCACTATTTGATTTCACAAATATATCTAATATATATTTGAGAAATATATGTAGATATCAGAAATATTTGATATACTTCACTAGCCTTAAATAGCTTTAACTACCATTTGAGGAAATCTGAAGATCTGTTGTTGTGTTTATTTTCTGTGTTATTCTTCTCTCTGTGACATCTACAAGTCTACCACTTTGCAAAAGCAAAGTGTTGTGTTCAAAACAGGTCACAGTAATTTAAAGATTTGCTGATTTGTATCTCAAGGGTGAATGCTTCCTTTACTTGCCTGCTTTTCTGTTTAGGATTTCATATTGTTTTCCTTGTTGTGTTCTTTTTCTTAATTTGTCTGAGTACATGCTTTTTAAGATATTCACATTCACTGTAGTATGTGTTGCGTGCAATCATTTCTGAAGAAACTGGGAGATGTAATGCGACAAAGCAGACTGTTAGAAGGGCAAGAGCTGGTAACAGATCACAAAACCATGTTCTGAATCTGCATATCTATTACATGGACGAGAGAATAATTATCAGCATGGGATATATCATCCCTTCAGCTTCAACTCAGAAGTATCATAGAATCATAGAATGTTTGAGTTGGAAGGAACTTTAAAGACCATCCAGTTCCAGCTCCCCTGCCATGATCAGGGATACTTCTGACCAGCAGAGGCTGCCCAGGGCCCCATCCAGCCTGTCCTTGAATGCCTCTAGGGATGGAGCATCCACAACTTCTCTGGTCAACCTCTGTGAGTGCCTCACCGCTTTCTGAGTATAAGATTTCCTCCTAATACCTTATCCAAATCTCCCCTCTTTTAGTTTAAAATCTTTCTCCCCTTGTTCTATCACTATCTGCCTATGTAAAAAGTCAATCTCCCTCCTGTTTATAAGCTCCATTTAAGTACTGAAGGGAAAAGAAAGTTATGACATCTATTCCATACCGGTTTTGTCAAGCTAAATAAGCTCTTTGGATAGCTAGTTGGTAATGGTCTTTGAAAGCATTGCCACATAGATGGTGCTAAGATGTCACCATGTTTTCCGTCGTGGTCTTGCAAATTAGGTGTTTGCTCATGTTCTTGTTTCTTTGCCATGTTCCCTTGCAGTAGTCTGTTAGGGTACAAGCAACAGGTTGAAAGTTCACCATCTGTAACATCTGTACTGCTGTATGCACAGCAAAAAAACTGCCTGCAGTGGTGGGAATGGCTCCACTGAGAAGAGCAGCAGTAATAGTATGGCTTTGCATTCCAGATCCTGAGACCAAAACTGCTTATTGCCCTTTCCATGAATGAAATTTACATGTGACCTAAAAATCTCTTGAGGTAACCAAATATTTGATAAAATTTGTTCAATATGGTGAAATCCTGGATTAATTGAAGTTCTGGATTTTTGATTGATTTTTTTATTTTTTAAAATAATTATGCCAACATTCTGGAAAAATAATTCATAGAATCATTTGTGTTGGAAGGTACCATTAAAGGTCATCTAGTCCAACTGCCCTACAGTGAACAGGGACACCCGCAGCTAGATCAGATTGCCCATAGCCCCATCCAGCCTGACCTTGAATGGCTCCAAGGAAGGGGTATCCACCACATCTCTGGGCAACCTGTGCCTGACCACCCATATTGTAAAAAACTACTTATATCCAAGCTAAATCTCCTATCCTCCAGTTTGAAGTAATTTCCCTGTGTCCTACCACAACAGATCCTGCCAAAGAGTCTGTCCTCTTATTTCTTATACCTCCCCTTCAGATACTGACAGGCTGCCATCAGGTCACCTCGGTGCCCTTTCTTCTCCAGGCTGAATAGCCTCAGCTCTCTCAGCCTGTCCCCATAAGAGGAGATACTCCATCCCTGGCATCATTTCTGTGGCCTCCTCTGTACACACTCTAATATGTCTATGTCTCTGCTGTACTGAGGACTCCGCACCTGGATGCAGTACTCCAGGTGAGGTCTCACCAGCGCCCATCTATTTTTAGAATAGAGAAATATCCATTTTTTAATATCAAGATTATCTTGATATTTTTAAAAAATAGCTTTAAAAGATAAGGTTTCCTGTTATTTCCTAACCAAGGGCAGAATTTTACAGGAAAAATAATGAAGGTAATTATTTGTAAGGATTTTACAAGATTTAATTCAAGTGTTCCATTATGAAAAGTGACACATACAGAACTTGGTGTGTCAGCTGCCCTATGTACCCTACAGAAATAAACAAAATAAATAGCTCATTCTGACATTGCAAACGTATTTTGTTTTAATCGCATAACAGAATACTGGCTGAGGTTAAGTTTGAAGGGATGCATATGTGTTTTTCACCTGTCTGGACCTTATGTGTGCAAATGAAGCATTTATATAAACAACCCTTGAGCCAATTCATTGTCCCAGACTTCAGTAGCAGGCTTTTGATACATGTCTCTCAGATTTCTTTTTTTCCTACTGTGCAGTTCAACACTCATGGAAACCAAATGAATATTTTCCAGTCCCTTCCAGCCCCTGACTGGTCCATATTAGAGCCTCTGCAGGTCCATGTTCTGCTATTTGTCAGTCCCTGCTACTTTTTTTTTTTTTTCATTAGGATTTGTGCTCTGTTCCCTGGAGACATCAAATACCAGACCTCTCAAACTCTTGTGATGTATATCCCTTAAATATACAACTTTCTGTTACAGTAAGCATTACCTCTTTGCTGTCACAACCACATGTGTTTTGTGGGGCTGAGATAAAGTGAGCAGGTGTGAAAAAAAAAAAAAAAAAAAAAAATCGACACTGACTAATGTCCTGATATCATGACATGCAAAAGCTCAAGTCTGGTAGTTACTGCCATGGTGGTTGTCCAAGTATCCCATCATATCTTCCTCTTTAGAAGGAATTATAATCTCTGAGAAGATTGTTACCTCAAGGAAGAAAATAACACAAAGCCTGTTATCATAGAAGACTGTTGATAATTTTGCTGTTGTAGTAAAGGTCATAGTTCCCAGATATAATTTGACTTTGAAATAAAGAACATCCATTTGGATAAAAAAATAATCCATTCCAATATCCAAATTGCCAGTGAGAAGGATATCTTCTAAAACTGTGAAAATTACTCCAGTAGCTACTTATCCTTGAAAGACATTTTTTTCCCCACCAATTTATTTGAGAAGTGAGTTTATGCTAAGATTATGAATTTATTTTTAGAGAGAGATTATTTGCTGAGTGCTATAGTACAGTTCTCAGAATGTGTGCATTGGAGTAAATGGTTATTGATTTATTGAAGGTGGCAGGTAAAATTCAGTGTTGATAAAGTAATGCACACTAGAGGGGATAATTTGAATTTCTCACCCATGTTGCAGATTTCTATGTTAATTTTAGACACTGAGGGAAGCGACTTGGGCAATGTTTTGGACAGTTCAGCAAAAACATTGTGCAGGGAAAAGGAAATGCTAGGACATTTAAAAAACAGAAGTCTTAAAATTCTGAAATAGTGTCATTAAACTAATCTTTTACTGTTTTCTTACATGTTATTTATTAGGTGGTGGTGACTCTGTCTCAGGAAATGGTTTATCAAGACAGAGTTTTAGAAAAGGAGGAGGAAAGTTCTGAGAAAGGGAAATTGTTTTCTAAAAGGGACCTAGGTTCTTCAAAACTAAATCTCATACTCTGCTTAATAACTTTGAAGCTCTATTCTTCAGTAGTTGTAATTTAGAACTTTCCATTTAGTTGCAATCTTGGTCTCTATCTGCTTCTTCAGACTTTCTGACATTAAGAGAAATCAAACAAAGGTCACTGCCACTTTCTGAGCCTCCATTTTTATCCCAGTGCTAGACTGCTACAGGTAACTTTTTCAGCAATATGATTAGACAGCTTTCACTATGTAGGAACTTCTCTTTAAAGGCTTATTCATAGCCATGCTCCTCCTTATAATGCAATTAAAGTCAAGCATGAGCACTTTGAGTACATTCTGCAGATTCAGGAAGTCACCTTTGCACCAGTTTCTGTTCACATAATGGCTGCATTATTAAATCCACTATTAAAGTAAAAAAAGACTTGAGTCCTAATCATACATTTAAAATGCTATTATTATTTTAAAAGCTGATCTCATGCAGTACTTAAAAACTGAAAGAAAAGGCCTGGAATTTCTTCTTGTTAGTAACATGAAATTCTCATTTAAAGAAGATTGTGTAACTTTATCACTTTTCTGAAACTGGATACTCCTTAGCTTGGGAGAAGGAAAAAAGATTAGTTTTTTGTGTGTGAGTGAAAAATTTCTTACAAAAAAACAGACAAACAAAAAAAGTCAGACATATATTAAGAAATTGAACCTTAGAATAGGTACAGTGAATGTTTGTTACACAGTTTTAAGTTCAGTGGAGGAGAAGGTGCTTGATGACAATCAAGTTTCGTGAAGACATTTTTCATGCAGATTTAATCTTCAAACTGAGTGCAAACGCCTAGTGTTACTTTTTATATGTTGGAATTAGAAAATATATCGATACATTACCCAGGGTCTAAAATATGCTATAGTTTATCTGTCATATAGGAAAAAAATGAATGTACTGCATCCATAATGTCCACCACATGTTTGAAGGTCTCAGATGGATATTGTTTCCAAATCTGTTGTGTTGGATGGACTAGAACAATGAATCCTAAGCAGTTCATATGGTCTCAATCATAATCTGTGTTTTTTTGTTCCCTATTTTAACTCAGAGGGTGGTGAGGCCCTGGCATAGCTGCCCAGAGAATCAGTGGATACCCCATTCCTGGAGGCGTTCAAGGCCAGTTTGGATGGGGCCCTGGGCAGCCTGAGCTGGTGTGTGGCAGCCCTGCCCATGGCAGGGAATTGGATTTGGATAGTCTTTAAGGCCCCTTCCAACACAAACCATTCTATGATTCTATATGAATGTCAAGCCTGAGGGCTTTTATAATCCTGTTATTTTTTTTTTCCCAAAGCAAAAATTACTCGGTTCCTTTTCATTAGTAGAACCTAAGAAATGAAGTATTCCGTGTGTACATTAATGATTGCTAACTCAGTCACTGTATTTTTTCTTGTTGCTGTTGTTATTTGCTGCTTGGATCTGTTCAGATGTATACACCTTTTTGGAGAGAAATTCAGGCTCTGTTACTCAATTGGGTTATCCCAGCTCAGATTTTGCCAGTATTCTACTGTAGATCAAGTCTAGATAATTTATAATAAACTGAAAGTATATGAATATTAAATAAGGTACTGCTTGGGATACTTAAATATAATGTTTGCATCATATGTATGCTAATGACATATGAGAATACAAGACCTATTATACTTACTAATTAGAAATTCAGTATCTAAAATGTACTAGGTTACTTGTTTAGCGTATTATCCTTCTTCATTGTATAGAAGATCATGTCTTGCAGGAAAAGAAACAACAAACCACCATGCAAATGTATTTTTTCTGTGTTCTTTTATGCTTTTGTGATTCTATCTGCACGCTTTAGCAAGAAAAATAATGTATTTATACAAAAAAACTCTGTGATACTTGGGATCTTATAAATTTTACTTCTGATAAGTGTAAGGAAATCGTTTTCTTGTAGAAACTTTTTTTTTTTTTTTTTTTTTTTAATATATAAAAGTATAAATAAATCCTAATCTTGCTGTTGGTTGATAGAGACACTTCTGCCAGGTACTGAGTACTCTAAGCATCCACTGAAAACTCTGGCTATTGAGGGTACTCATGAATTCACAGCATCACATCCTAATTAAGCAAAGCTAAAATTGTTCTATTACATTTTTAAATTGCAGTGCACATGACCGTAGCCCATAGGAGAGCTAATAAAAGATAATACTGTGGTTTGCTTTGAAGCAATTACTGTGTGTCCCGTTCTGCCTGCAGGAATCACCTTGTCACATCCCTCACTTGCATCAATCTACCACTTCCCCTTCCCCCATTCTATTTTTGTAATCTTGCCCTTTAACAAAAATAGTTTAGAGGATGACATAAAAAGGAGAATTGCAGATGTGCTGAAATATATGCAGTCTTTCTGCTACTTGCTGAAGCATTAGAGACAGCTGGTAAGTTAGTGTACTGCAAGCAAAATAGACTTGTCAAATGAAGTAGGAGAACTTTTTATGAAAGTAGGAGGCTAATACAGCTAGTCTGAGTTGGTCATATTCTGTCATTGATCTACAGTGACGGTTTCATGAAACGGGAATGTTTAACTTCAGATTTGATATGGTCTTTATTGTAGCAAGTAGCTTTCTCTACTTTCTGTCTTTTTCCCTACCTTAAGATCTACAGCAGAAGTCAATTGTGAGATTCTGCAGTGATTTTGAAGCAAAGATAATGTCTCACTCACACTGAATTCACCTTCTTGCTACTTAAGAACTCCAGATAGAAAAGCTACTGTGTTGACCTATAATCCATGCTAGATCACAATTTATAAAAGATATGTGATCGCCACTGAGAGTGTTTTTTTTTTTTTTTTTTTTTTTTTTTTCAAGTGTGAAACTATTTATCTAGTGTTCTTGTTACCTCTGCAGCCGTAGCACACTGTGTGGTGCCATTCAAACTACATGTACAAGAAGAAAATGTGACAGGTGTTATTTGAATAAATTATCAAAGAGAATTAGTAGAAGCAAGCATGCAAAAATGCGCTAGACTCTGATTGATCCCTAGCATCCCTGTAGCAGAGTCAGCTTCTCCCATGGGTGTTTTTTGATGAAGATCTGGAAATGAAAGTGCGGAACATTCATTATAGATGAACATCCCATGAAAATTCCTTTACTGAAATGACATCTTCAAAACTAGGGTGTAAAGAAACAGAAAGAAGCTGGGACAGAGGAGTAGCCTATTTGTGTATTGGCCTTTTCATTCGTACAGATTCAGATCAGATAGTTACTATGCAGTTAAATGGATTGTCTTCAATGCAAAACAGGAAGAGAGTGGCAGAAGTTAAAAGTTGTCCTCCTTCCTCCCAGCTGTTCCTAAGAAATTTTAGATTTCAGCGATTATATTTCCTTTCTGCTCCCTGGTAGAAGGAACAAGATTTTTTTTCTTTTGAATGATGTGTTGTAGTACTTTCTTTTTTCCATTATTATTATGCCATGTGGACTAAATAAAGTGATTTGGGAAACCACAGCATTGCCTTTTCTGTTCACTGCATTCTCTTCCTGTCTTCTTCTGGAAAGGGACAGCCTGATATTATCTATAGATAGCGATGTGCCGTATAAAATCCATATTCCACTTCTATTGACAATTTCTGCAGGAAAACATGAATCAGTTTTTTAAAAGAGCCATCAGAGTACTGAAAAATATCACATCACAAATATACCATGAATATTAAAAAAAAAAATTCTAAAATATGGAATGATATTTAGTACAAAATCTTTAAAATGTACATCTTGAACAGCTGACTTTGAAAAACAGAAGACAAATATTTTGAATTTAGAAGTAATTTTGTTATCAATTTATAGTTAAAAAGTTTTTTTAACATAGGAAACAAACATACTGTTTCATGAAAGCTCGCAGTGCAAGTAGTGACATCAGTAGTTGCTGAAAAGGCATAGAAAGGAAGGAAGGAAGAGTAACATTCAATAAAATAAAGGATCTGCTGATTCAACTGAATACATTTCCACTAAAGGCAACTTTGCTGTTGTCTTTACTGAAAACAGTTTTTTTTTTAAAGACACATTCAAACATGGTTAGAGTACCATATGAATTTACATGCAGTCTTAGCTGTAAAGATGCAGTCAAGAAAGAGTCTATGAAGTATAAGCAGTATGTTATTACATTTCTTCTCTTTTGCATCCCTGCAGTTTGAGTTGAATCCACACAATTATCATATCATTAAGGACATAAGTATCTATATGGGAAAGATTTGAATAGATATTTTGTGTATACTTCAATGATTAAAATACTGTTTTTCCTATGTCTGTAAAATGTAAAGATAAATTTGGTAAGAAAGAAAATTAAAAATGTAATACTGAGAAAAAAGGTTTTGCCAAGTCACATTTCCTATAAATGTTCAACTTCTATTACTGCTGTTTCACTAATGTAAACTTAAAACTTCATAAACTATAATAATATAGTTTTATCTAATGCATTCAAATACCAAGTGTCAGATACGGTTTGAATAATCATTTCCTCAGAGGAACTTTGCAATTTGACCTTTTGATTTTATTACAATGGACTACCTTCCCACGAGCCTTTATAAAGTAGCACAACACCATCTGTTGGTACATTATGTATTTATTTCCTTCTATGATATCCTTCTATGATCTATCCTATCATATCCTTCTATGATCTAGTGACCTGTCTGGTGGATGAGGGAAAGGCTGTTGATGTAGTCTACCTAGACTTCAGCAAAGCCTTTGACACTGTCTCTCACAGTATTCTCCTGCAGAAGCCGGCAGCCCGTGGCTTGGACAGTTACACTCTTGGCTGGGTAAGGAACTGGCTGGAGGGCCATGCCCAGAGAGTGGTGGTGAATGGAGTTAAATCCAGCTGGCGACCAGTCACGAGTGGTGTTCCCCAGGGGTCGGAGCTGGGGCCTGTCCTGTTTAATGTCTTTATTGATGACCTGGATGAGGGCATTGAGTGCACCCTCAGTAAGTTTGCAGATGACACCAAGCTGGCTGGAAGTGTTGATCTGCCTGGGGGTAGTGAGGCCCTACAGAGGGATCTGGATAGGCTGGATAGTTGGGCTGAAGCCAGCGGGATGGAATTCAACAAGACCAAATGCCGGGTCCTGCACTTTGGCCACAATAACCCCAGGCGACGCTACAGGCTTGGGGCAGAGTGGCTGGAAGACTGTGTAGAGGAAATGGACCTGGGGGTGTTGATTGACGCTAGACTGAAGATGAGCCAGCAGTGTGCCCAGGTGGCCAAGAAGGCCAATGGCATCCTGGCTTGTATCAGAACGAGTGTGGCCAGCAGGAACAGGGAAGTAATTATCCCTCTGTACTCAGCACTGGTGAGGCTGCACCTTGAGTACTGTGTCCAGTTTTGGGCCCCTCACTGCAAGAAAGACATCGAGGCCCCGGAGCGTGTCCAGAAGAGGGCAACAAAGCTGGT
Source organism: Gallus gallus (assembly GCF_016699485.2). Taxonomy (NCBI): domain Eukaryota; kingdom Metazoa; phylum Chordata; class Aves; order Galliformes; family Phasianidae; genus Gallus; species Gallus gallus. The sequence continues at coordinate 123,353,926 of NC_052533.1, read as the reverse complement.
GAGGGGTCTGGAGCACAGGCCTTATGAGGAGCAGCTGAAGGAGCTGGGATTGTTCAGTCTAGAGAAGAGGAGGCTCAGGGGAGACCTTACTGCTCTCTATAACTACCTGAAGGGAGGTTGTAGTGAGCTGGGAGCCGGCCTCTTCTCTCGTGTCACTAGTGACAATACTAGAGGGAATGGCTTCAAGCTGCACCAGGGAAGGTTCAGGCTGGACGTTAGGAAATATTACTTCTCTGAAAGGGTGGTCAGGCACTGGAATGGGCTGCCCAGAGAGGTGTGGAGTCACCGAGCCTGGTGGTGTTCAAAGAGAGTTTGGATGCTGTGTTGAGGGACATGGTTTAGCAAGAACCATTGGTGAAGGGCGAATGGTTGGACTGGATGATGCTGTGGGTCTTTTCCAACCTTAGCGATTCTATGATTCTATGATTCTATTTATTTCCTATGTAAGTATCTTAGAACAAAGTTTTAATACTTTTATTCAGATAATTTGAAACCCCAAAGATCATGTTGTTCTAACACTCCTGACATGGGCAGGGGCACCTTCCTCTGGATGTGGTTGCCTTAAGCACCATCTAACATGGCCTTGAGCACTTCCAGGGATGGGGCATTCACAACTTCTTTGGGTAACCTATGTCTCACTACCATCATTGTAAATAATTACTTCTTTATATCTAATCCAAACCTAACCTCTTTCAGTTTAAAGCCATTACCCTTTGTCCAATCATTACATTTCCTTGTAAAAAGTCCCCTCTCCAGCTTTCTAGTAGACTCCCTTTAGGTACTGAAAGACTGGTATAAGGTTAGCCTTCTCTTCTCCAAGCTGAACAACCCAACCTCTCTCAGCCTGTCCTGGTAGGAGAGTTGCTCCAGTCCTCTGATGATCTCTATCACCTTCCTCTGGACTCACTCCAACAGCTCAATGTCTTTCTTGTGTTGTGGGCACCAGTGCTGAGCAGAGGATTCCAAAAGTGGTCTCATGAGAGCTGAGGGGGTTTGTCACCTCCCTTGACCTGCTGGTCACACTTCTTTCAATGCAGCACAGGCATCTCAGATGTCAGAGGGACACGACTCATCACTGGTCTCCACCTGGGTATTAAGCCCTTGATGACAACTCTTTGAGTGTGACTATCCAGCCAATTCCTTACCCACTGAATGGTCCTTCCATCAAATTAATGCATCTACAGTTTAGAGGTGAAGGTGTCATTTGGAACAATGTCAGATGCTTTGCACAAGTTCAGGTAGACAACATCAATTGCTCTTCCCTTATCCACCAGCACGTTAATCCTGTTGTAGAAGGCCACCAAGTTTGTCAGGTATGATCTGTCCTGCAGATCATGTTTGCTGCCATGAATTATTTCTTTATTTTCCATATTCCTTAGCATGATTTCCAGAAGGAACTGCTACATGATCTTACTAAGCACAGAGGTGAGACTGACTGTCCTGCTTTCCTTCTTACAGTTTTTGAAAATGAGGGCTATGTTTTCCCTTTTCCAGTCACTGGGAACTCCACCAGATTGCCACAGCTTCTCAAGTATGATGGATAGTGGCTTAACAACTTCATCTACTAGTTCACTCAGGACCCATAGGTGTATCTCATCAGGTCCCATGGATTTGTGCACCTCCAGGTTCCTTAGATGGTCTCAGAGCTACTCTTCTGCAGTGTGTGGCTCTTCATTCTCCCTGTCTTTGCCTTTAGCTTCTGCAACCTCAGTAGTGTAGCTAGAGAAATTGCCAGTGAACACTGGAGCAAAAAAGTAATTGAGTACCTCAGCCTTCATCATATAACCAGATAACCAGATTTCCTGTTTCCTTCTGGAATGGGTTCACATTTTCCCTGGTATTCCTTTTATCACCAGCATATCTATTGAAACTTTTCTTGTTGCTCTTTACATCCCTGGCCAGAATAAATTCTATCAGGGCTTTAGCTCTCTTAATCTAAACCCTGGAGTCTGAGATAATTTCTCTGTATACTTCACAGACTACTTGTATTTGCTTCCACCCTTGGTAATCTTTTTTTTTTTTTTTTTTTTTTTTTTTTTTTGTGCTTGAGTTTGTCCAGGAGCTCCTTCTTCTTCCATGTAGGCCTCCAAGTGTTTTTACCTCATTTCCTCAAGTGTGTATATTTATATATATATATGTATGTATATAAACTTATATAACCTAAAGCTGTAACTGTGAAGACATGCCAAATAATGTTTTTTCACCTTTCTTTTATAATAGTACACAGTTTCTATTTGTTTGATGTTAATGATAGTGATAATGATTTAAAGACTATACGGAAAAAAATCCCTATTACTGTTGAATCTTACTGATGCAAATGACTCTTTGGAAGTATGTGACTGACTGCAATGATATTTGCAGGGCATAAAATGGTCTCTAATCATTTCCAACAATTTGAGTTTGTTGCTTATAAAGAAATCGTGAAATGCATTTCCTTTGTTGGTTACTACATATCTGTGAAGGCTTTTCTCTCATTTCATGGAATCTAAAACAGGAAAAGCTAAAATAAAAGCAGTTACTAAGCTGTAGGAGCTACACAGCACACTGTTTCTTTGATTGGTGTTTAGTTCCCTGTTTACTTTTAAAAACAGTGAAATGGACGAAGTAACTGCACTAAAATACTGTGATGATAAGTACAGTCAAAATAACACCAATAATACATAGATGGATTAGTGTAGGTGAGTTAGTGCAAATCTATAAGACGGTAATACAAAAGCAATGACAAGGTGGGGTTTATTCTTCAACTTTGTGTAATCTTCAGGAGTGTGATGAGAGAGTCACTTTGAACTCTTGCCATCCTTGAGACATCACAAATTGTCAGTTGCATTTAGATAGAACTTTGTGTTCCAAGCCCTGTCTGGATTCTTGCAATGCTGTGATGAGAAAAGTTTGAAAGCAGTACTTTTACTTATTTTTGCTGCCAAGAAATTCAACTAATTTTCCCAGGAACACATAACGGGCCTGTGGCTCAACCAGGACTGTTCTGACTCCAGACTCATCATTTGATATATGCTACTCACCTTAGCGTGTCCCATGGTATTCTGGAACCCAGGTATGTGAATGAACCAAGCAGTCACAAATGACAAGCCTTAGGAATCAGTAAAAAAAGAGAAAGAAATCAAGTCAGAAAAGATCAAGGGTGTTCCAGGTGTGAACCTCTCAGAGAAGAGAGAAAGAGGCAAAAAAAAGGAGAGAGGTTGGGAGGGACAAATGAAAGGACTCATAGGGACTGGAGGTTATAGGATTCCATCGGTAGTCTCCATACCACTAAAACCCTCTGATGGTTTTCAGAGTAGATTACAATTCTTGCAAAATGTATTCTAGAAAACAGACTGTTTAGCTGTCAGGCAAAAAAGTAACAAAGTTGCAACCAAATGCTTCTTTTATTTGAGATTCATAAATAAAATTTGCTATAGAACCAATAATGTAGAAAGAGACCTTTATGGAGAATTAAATTCCTGGGACTTTTTTTCATCTTTGAATATGAAGACTTTCCCCTCCTAATCTTAGAGCACTCTGCTAGATAATTTATTATTTTTAAGACTTTTTAAGACTTCTTCATCTCTGCCCCCCTCCCCCCCCCCTTTTTTTTTGTCTTAGTTTCAGCTGGGATGGAGTTGTTTTCTTCAGTGTCTGGTATGATGCTATGTTCTTGTTTCTAGGAGAATAACAGTGGTGATAACACACCAATGTTTATAGTTGCTGCTAAGCAGTGTTGTACAGAGCCAAGGCCATTTTTAGCAAAAGACCCAAGGATCTGGGGGGGAACAGAATTAGGACAGCTGATTTAAACTGGCCAAAGGAATATTCCATATCATATGACATCATGATGAAGGAGTTTTGAAGGGGGTGGGATTTCATCTCTATCTTTTCTGCTGCTCAGGAGGCGAGCTGCACATCAATCGGGGGGTGGTAAGCAATTTCTCATTCATATAAATGTATATATATATATATAGTCATAACTACTATCCTTTTCCTTTTCTCTGTCTAAGTAAATAGTCTTATCTATCCACAAGTTCTACTTTGTTGTTTTTATTTCCAGTTCTCACCTCCATCCCACTGGGGAGGGGGGGACTGAGTGAACAGCTGTGAGGTTGTCAGCTGCCTGCCAGGTTAAACCACTATAGATAAAATGACTCAGCATCCATTGTACATATTTGGGTTGCTTCAAAATTAATGCTTCCTATTTATTTCCATGGAAACTACTACAGATATAAAGAGCACAGTAACACTATTTGATAGAGAAAATTCTCAGCTACAAGACATTATTTTTCAACATAGTCAACACCACTAGCTATACATTTTCACCAGTGATGAAAAAAAGCCCTCCATACAACCCTCCACACATAAAGATCTGCACCACCTCTGCTGAAATGCACTATCCACTACCTCACTGTACTATACATACACTGTTCAGTCTCCATAAATGTTCAGTAAGCATCAGTGTATGTCAGTGGGTACCATTTTTTCGCAATGGAGAAATTCAGTTCCACACCTTAGAATCGTAGAATCATGGAATCATAGAATCACCATAGGTGGAAAAGACCCACAGGTTCACCCAGTCCAACCATTCACCCATCACCAATGGTTCTCATTAAACCATGTTCCTCAACACAATGTCCGAACGTTCCTTGAACACCTCCAGGCTCGGTGACTCCACCTCCTCTCTGGGCAGCCCATTCCAGTGCCTGACCACCCTTTCAGAGAAGTAGTTTTTCCTAACGTCCAGCCTGAACCTTCCCTGGTGCAGCTTGAAGCCATTCCCTCTAGTATTGTCACTAGTGACACAAGAGAAGAGGCTGACTCCCAGCTCACTACAACCTCCCTTCAAGTAGTTATAGAGAGCAATAAGGTCTCCCTGAGCCTCCTCTTCTCTAGACTGAACAATCCCAGCTCCTGCAGCCGCTCCTCATAAGGCCTGTGCTCCATACCCCTCACCAGCTTTGTTGCCCTCCTCTGGACACGCTCCGGGGCCTCAATGTCTTTCTTACAGTGAGGGCTTTATATGTACTTCCATGTCAGATGCCGTTTTGTCAGACTGCCTCTACTGTTGTCTGTCACATGGCAACAACATGTAATGGAATGTTGGTAGAAAGGTTCAGCCTCTACTGCCATACCATCATTTACCTCTGGCATCATGGGCCAAGGCAATAAAATAGGATGCATTACTTTTGGAGCAGCCCTCCTACAACATTCGCCTGTGTTTCTTCTACACTAGGTGTCGTCCGTCTTTTCACGTGACCTTTCAGTCTCTCCTCCCTGTAAGTTATTTCTTCATTTCACATTAATGTAGAGAGAATCTGTTTCTGACGAAGGAATTTGCTCTCATTCTTAGTTTGTTCAGAGTAGCACCATAGGAATCTCTTGCTTCTTATAACAAACTATCTACTTGCTACTGCATGAACACTAATGGTTAGTGTTAATCCTTTTTTTGTCCTCATGTTAGGAGTGGTGTGTGTGCCTTATGGGCATAGAGGGTGTAGAGGAACAAAGTTTTTCTATGAAGTCACTTGGTCAGTGTCTGTAAGAATTGTTTTGAATCAGCCAGAGGATAGATTTGTGCTTGCACCCATATACTCTTCTTCCTGTGACCTAAACTATACATTTGCTTCAAATGAGGAGTACTATACACAGTAAAAGAATTTATCATCTTTTTCTTTGATCATATGAGAAGGAGTCTGGAATAATTTTAGTTATTTCAACAGATCTCAGGGGGACAGTGGTAGAACAAAACAAACAAACAAACAAACAAAAAACAGTAAAAATACTAGTAATTACTTATATGGATTTCTGATCCCTCAGAGATTTTTCCATCATTTCAGCTAGTATGAACAGGATTCTGCAAGTCTTCAGGATTCTTCATTAAAAATCACAGAATTGCAGAATGGCTAAGGTTGGCAGGGACCTCTGGAGCCATCTGGTCCAACTCCTGCTCAAGTAGGGCCACTTAGAGAAGTCTGCCCAGGACTATGTCCAGATTGCTTTTAATATTTCCAAGATTACATACACAGTAAAAAAGTGATTCCTAGAACTTCCAATGTTCCACTTTGTGCCCATTGCCTCTTTTCCTAGCTCTGGGCAACACTGAACAGAGCCTGGCTTCATCCTCTTTGCACCTTCCCTTCAGGTTTTTATAGACATTATTGAGATCCTCTCTGTACCTCCTCTATTCTAGATATCCCAGCTACCTCAGCCTTTCCTCGTAAGAGATGTGCTTCAGCCCCTTCATCGTCTTCATGGCCCTTGAAGCTTCAGATTTTTCTCTGAAACAGTCATGACTTACCCAGACAGGTTATTCAATACAACATCCTTAGCATTGCAGAGCATTTTGTGTTTTCAAAGAAGCTATAGAAATTCTGGTAAGATGTATGGACAGTGTTTCCAGACATATACTGTATGAGGGAGTGTTTACATCTACTAGAACTGTTAGTTTTATTTATGGAAGTGTTTCCACTGGCTTGGGTCCATGCCAGACTTCTCCAGAGATTTCTATTAGTGACTTGAGAAAATTTCCCTGAGAAACTAATGAGTAAGTTTATATTATGCAGTCAGCAATAAAAATGTATATATACTATTATGAGTAATGATCAAGGTACAAAGAGTTTTTTTCCAGGGCAAAAATTTGCGTCATAATCTGTTGTAACACTAACGCCCTCCCTGTACAGACACTCAGTAGGGAATAAAGAACGTAACTCCTGCTTTTGGAGCTGAGTGATATCTGACCCCTATTCTAAGTGTACTTCAGAGTCTCTCAAGCACAGCATTACATGCAGATCCTACCTCTTCTACTTAATGGTTACCTCTTTCATTCCAGTTCTCTCAAGGTACACGTTTTTGTTTTTTTTTTTTTTTTTTTTTCCTTCCGTACACAACCATGACAGTAAATCAAAAGATTTAGCACATCTAAACTAAAATAATAATAATCATAAATATTGGGGAAAACATAGTTTTTGAATATATTTGGCCCTTTTACTTGCGCCATTTATTTGTTTTAGGTTATTAACCAGTGAGACCTTTTGCAGTCTTGACTTGCAGTGGAATTACTATTCACTATATGGTTCATGGGGAAATTCCACACTCTAATCCCTCTCATGATTTCACATAGGATGAGATATACATGAATATGTACTGGCAGATCTGGTTTCTTATTAAGACTTACATAATATGGATGTTCAGTTTCCTGTCTGTTTTGTAGAAAGAACACAGGAAAAACCATAAAAATATACATACTAAAACTGTGGAAATTCCTTAGCTAAAATTTAATGTGGGCTTAATGTAGCTGCAGCAACAGTGAAGTCAGTGAAGCCTAATTTGTCCTTCGGCTCACTGTGAGCTCAACTCTGCTGCTTTTAGGACCACATCTAAATATTTAGTATAGTGTGGTCTGCAACATATACATATTTTGTAGACTTCTTCTATTTAAGACCGTATTACAAATCTTTGAATCCATGTTGAAATTGTAGATAGTAATGTATCTGAGATCATGCCAAAATAATATGTGAATTGTTTTTTTGAGTTTGTCATAGCAATACAGAAAAAAAGAAGTGGGTACATTTCTACACGAGGAAAAGCTAGGCCATGTGAAAAGTAATGTTATATGCTTGTACTTTGTCTATTCTTTGGCAAGAAGAAAGCTGTTGCCACAGCTGTGATAAAATCCCTGTTTGGCCCTCTGGTTGTACCACAGGGATTGGAGTGACCACATGTCTTTTCATGAGGGTCAAGGTAACCACAGGACTCATCAGGAGGGTTACAGCAACCACAGGGTCCATCAGAAGGATTGGAGCAGATGTAGGGTTCGTAGTGAGGGCTGGAACAACAGCAGGGCCTGCTGTGGGAGTTAGAGTTGCTGCAGGATGTGTCCTGGGAGTTGGAGCAGTTGCAGGGCCTGCTGATCAGCCCTGAGACAGAGTGGCTGGAAAGCTTTGTGACAGAAAAGGATCAGGGTTGCTTGTTGACAGCTAGCTGAACATGAGCCAGCAGTGTGCCCAGGTGATCAAGGCCAAGAGTGTCCTAACTTATATCGGAAATACTGTGGCCAGCAGGACCAGGGAGGTGATCGTCCCTCTGTACTCGGTACTAGTGAGGTTGCACCTCCAGTATTGTGTTCCTACCCTTCACTGCAAGAAAGGCATTGAGGCCCCGGAGCATGTCCAGAGAAGGGCAGTGAAGCTGGAGAGGAGTTGGGAGCCCAGTCTTACAGGCAAAGAGATGAGGGAGGTGGGACTGTTTTGCCTGAAGGACGCTCAGGGGAGAAATGATTGCCTCAAACAACAGCCTGAAAGGAGGTTGTGGTGTAGTGAGGGTCGACCTGTTCTCCTAGGTAACAGTGACAGGACAAGAGAAAATGACTTCAATTTACCATGGGAGGTTCAGGTTGGATATTAGGAAAAATTTATTCTCCAGAAGAGTGGTAATGCATTGGAACAGGCTGCCCAGAGAGGTGGTGGTGTCACTGTCCCTGAATGTGTTTTGGAGACGTGTAGTTGTGGCACTGAGGGTCATGGTTTAGTGAATATGGTGGTGAGCTGATGGTTAAGCTAGATGATCTTAAAGGTCTTCTCTAACCTTAGTGACTCTATATTTCTGTTCTATAATTTATCTTGTCAGTCTTTTCTGTAGACTAAGTTAGATTCTGCTGGTCTGTATGTTTCTTTTTTCTTTAAGGGGGAATTACATAGGAAGGATTTTTCTCACCAGATAGGTATCATATACAACATATACTGTGTACACAATTTTCCGTATATTCTGTAAAAACACACTGATGTCTTCTCTTAAAAAGAGGAAACATCATTGATAAAGAACTGATGGATACAGAAGTAAGAGGTAGAGAAAAACAGCAGAAAATTCCCTTTACTCTTCTACACAAGTACTTATGTACATCTGGCTATATCTGGCTCTTTACCTATCAAGTTGACACTGAAAAGTCAGTGTTAGCTGCAGAAATTAGGCCTAACTAAGACATACCATTAGCTGTTAAAAACTTGTAGCAATACTACATCACTAGGAGGTAAGCATCGTGAAAATGAAAAAATGACATTGATGAATTATTCTTCAGATTCTAATATATTGCATCAATTTTGCAGTAGTTTATGAATATCATAGTGGTGTTTCAAGTGGTATCACCGTAGCAATAACAAGATGAGATGCAAAATCTAATGCAGATATTAACTTCAGAAATTGCATATTAGCATATAATTAATTGGCCCATGTGGAAAACTAATATGGCTATACAAATACTAAATCTAGAGTTAGCTTATTTACCCATATCACAGCCTTCAAGCTCTCTTCAAGGTGACAGCAGCACTTAAACTGTTAAATTCTGTGTTGTGCAATAACAGTTAGATTCCTAAATGTGTATTTTTTGAAACATACATTATTGAATTATACAGGCATTTTGAATAATTTCACTTATAGTGTCTTTGGTAGAAACAGCTTAAAAAACAGAAGTCAAAACATTTTGAAATTATGAAACCTCACAGTTTTACTCAATACCTGTAGTAATTTGGTTTTTATGATAAAATCTGAGAAAGGAACAGGAATATATGAATAATAATGATATGCAACTGCACTACTGAAGATGTTTATGAAATTGTTTGGATACACGCTTTCTTTGTTTGATTTACTAAACTTTCAGGTTTATAAAACATAACTGTACTGTAGTTTATATTACGCACTGTCATTCAGTAACACTAATGACTCATTGATAAATTCTCTTCTATCTTAGAAATTACTGAGTTCTCAGACACTCTGATTATCATCATAATAGTCTTGCTTCATCTTTAATTATTATGTATGGGTTGTCTTTGTTCACAGTAACAATTTAGTGTCAACATACTGTTTTAAAGAGCAGTCTTTTTTCCCAAACTAGCAAAGACCTGAATGGCTGAAATTCATTGGTGTATTTCATACACCACTTTAAATTAACCCATACTTTATCTTTTAGAGGAAACAAGCATGCAGACAAGTGACAAAATTTTATTTATTCTGCAGCCAAATGGTGGGTATCGCCCAGCATTCACATCAGATTCAAATGAATATAAAAAAGATCTTTCTGTCATGGCAGGAAATATACACACCAACAAACAAACAAACAAAGTAGCCTAATCATATTGTCAATGACATCCGAAATCTGAAGGGTTATACAACACATCTTGAACACATGGGTTCTGTAGACTGCTTCAGAATGTTTAGATTGCCTACAAACTCCTAGCATCTCTCTAGCTTTCCTCACCTGTGAGTTTTGCTTAATTTTTTTTTCCCTACAGTTCTGAAATAAGAAGCTGAAATTGTATGAGGGATTTTTTCTGAAGAAAAAGATCATGGTGAAGAGCATGGTTTTATCATTTTAAGATGTCTAAAAAAAAAAAAAAATGTGTCATAAGCTTGAGTTTCAAGAAGTAAGAAAAAAATATGTAGTTTTAGGCTAATTTTATTTTTGTGAATTCATCCAAAACAATATGTTTGAGTATTCAGGTCCTTCTGAACCTAACACTGTTCATTTAAATTCCAGTGTTTGTTAATAGACCAACCATGGGAACTAACATACAAATCTAGGGCAAGCAGATGTTTAGTAAGGAGAGATTTTAGATTTTAATTTCCTACTGGTTAGTGTGAATAATGAAAAGTCTCTGAGATTAAACAAATGGGTTATCTTAATTTTAAAAAGATTGGAGTGACTCACATAAGAAAGTTCAAATACATAAAAGGCTGCTGCAGAGGAGAAAAGAATAATCAGTTCCCTTCACCCGTAGCAGGTAAAATGAGAAGCTACAGGCTTAAATTACAACAATGGAGGTTCAACTCTGAGGCAAACCTCAGAGCAGTAGGATGGGAAAGCACTATAATAGAGAGGGAAGTGATAGAGCTGTTGTCTTGCAGCTACGTTTTTCTGTGCTTACTATAAGAGGGAGGTTACTTGGCTGTGAGATTGCTGCAGGGCAGAAAAGTCTTTCCCAAAAGCTCTTTTTGAAATAGCAGTATTTAGTCTTTCTAAATTGTATAAAGGAATGGGATTTGACACTGATTCCAGAGTCTGTGTGAAGTGTCTCTGTTGACATCGTGGATTTTGTGTTAACAGAATTATAGGATGGTTTGGGTTGGAAGGGACCTTAAAGATCATCCAGTTTCAACTTGCTGCCATAGGCATTGTTGCTATCCACTAGTTCAGGTTGTCCAGGGCCCAAATCCAACCTGGCCTTGATAGGTTATCTGCAGCTTCTCTGGGCAACTTTTTCCATTGCCTCTTCATCCTTTGAGTAAAGAATTTCCTTCTAACATCAGTGTTAGATGGATCTCCTTCACTACTTCCTTTTACCAAGACAATGTAGTTTCTCAGAGTGACAGGTGAATAGCTGGTGTTGTGCTATCATTACTGGAGTGTGTTAATGCAGAGAGACATTTGATTGCATTAGTGAGGGAGTGAGAAATTCTTGTGGCCATAATTTCTTGAATAGGTTTCCTCAAAATTACAAGGATGTGAGAAAATTGTTTTAACTTATTCTCCTGCTGTGGCTGCCCCATTCTTCTCTTTTTTTATTTTCTCCACCTCTATATTTTGGACTTAAAGTTAACTTTCTCTTTCATAGTTCCCACCATTTGTACTGTGCACAAATATTAGAAGCATATTTTAGTTATCTGGCAAACTGAGCCAGGGTCCTTCAAAATCTGGTATAGGAGAAGTCTGGAGAATCTGAGGAATAACACAGGAACCAAATTTGTTGTCACTTGTTTCATTTAATGATGCATGATAATACAGCTTTTAATAGTATCAGGACTTGCTCTCCAAGCATTTACCAGTTACAAGACTTTGGAGTCCAATTTGTCTGAATTTTCAGAAAAAAAGAACTTACTTTCACACTGTCCTCGAACATTCAAATATGTAGACTCCTATTTGCTATTTTCAACACAGAGGTGGTCTGCTCTTTTTATTCAGTGTTAGGGAGTGATTATCAGTCATCCTGTATTTTAAGGAGGAAATAGGCTATACTGTCCTTTCTTGCTGTTTCTCTTTTCATTTTTCCCTGTGTCTGCAGCAGCACTGTGCTTAATTGTACTTTGTCCAGTCTTTTTCCTTTCTGCCATGAGCAATACTCCCTCAAGCTCTTTTATCTCTCATTCTCCTTATGACTTTTCTAATTTAGATATCCAAAGGTTTAGCTACTGGTAAATTTGCTAACTTATAAGCCCATATCCCTGTCTTCTTCGGGTTTGCTGCAGTGAGGATGTTTTTGAGTGGTGAGAGGCCTCTCAAGCCTACCAAGCAATTTTCTGTGCCCTTAGCCCTCAAATAGAACATCATGGATAGCCTGCTGAGTGTCTGTATACCAAATTCATGCTGAGAAGGTGGCATTGGTTTAGGCAGCAGTGATATGCTGCTCCGAATTATTTTTTTTCCCTAACTCATCATTTGTTTTAATATCATACTGACATTCTTCCCCTAGACTTTTCTGCACTGACTTAATGAATCTCAGTATAACCCCAGTCTTAAATGTACTCTTTGTAAATATTAATTCACAGGAACTCTATGTGTTACCCTGAAATCAATGCTCTTTAAGTCAAACTCACCTGTTGCTTCCATTGTCTTGTTTCTACTTATCAAATTGTTCTTGCCAGCCTTCCACCTCTAACTGCCCTTTCAGAGCCATCTTCCAATAACAGAAGGAAAAGCAGACTTCCTACAGGAAATGAGAGATAAGCTAAATGGTCTGTGTGATGACACAAAATAATACAAACTTAAAGTTCACAAGTTCATGCTCAAAGTGGAAAAGCGCAAGTCAAGCGTATGCAAAGTCGAATGTACGTACAGATTGTAGCAATTCAGTTTAATTGGAAATAAGAGCATCATCCTGTCTGTTGAATATGCTTTTGTTCTCATTTCTGAATGGCTCTTGTATATAGAGATAACGTGAAGGTGAGAGAGGTTAGGTAAAATCTTAATTCTGTCTGTATTTCATTCTTCTGCTGTCTGAAGCTCATGACATTTTTGAGATTTGATATTTACTGTGCGCTGGGTAGGTAAACCTTTTAAAATTATAAATATCTGAGCTCATAACCTGAAGATTTTCCCAATATCTAGTGCTTGTTTGATGCTTCACAGTATTCACCTATAATTTGTTTTCACTGCACAGTAAAGTTAACCATAACAATAAATTGATCCACCTGACCTACTAGAGGTACTTCTGTGGAAAGCTTATTCTTTTTAACTATGTAAAATGGAAGTGCCAAACAAACATGGCTATCTGGACTGGACTCCTCCAGCTAAACTTAAGGTTGAAAACTGTAAAATGCACTGTTTGGCGTCAGACTATGTGTCAACTGTGTGTATGAGACACACAGAGCTCACAGTGCAATGTAAAGGGAGAGTAGGTAGATGCAGTTTGTAAATGATTCTGGATCTGTGAACTGGGATGTGACACATTTGAGGGAAGTGACTGAATATAATTCTCTCTCTTATTTTTTTTAAGAATGGAAAATCAGACTTATGGGATTGCAGGTGATTTGTTACTGTAGGGAGTGAAATGAAAGGAGTACAATCTAACTGTAGCTCGTATAGTGGCAATATTTGTACTTTTCACTGTAGTGAGATGTTCCAATCCTTGGATGAGAAGCTAAGACACTGTCAAAGATATATCAGTACTCTCATCATCTCAGAAGCATTACACTGTCTTTTGTATAGGCTAGATTTTTAGAATACTTAGAAACATTAGGATAACTGCAGCTACTTGTTTGTGAAACATTGCCTCAAGAGGACAGCATGTTTCTGAGAGTTTTCCAGGTGTACTTAAGATATTGGCTTTAATCCATAATGCTTTCAGTTATTTGGACCATGTCCTCTTCCTCTCACTTCTACACAATTAAGAGCATAAACAGTTGGCACTAAATCTGTCTTGATCTGAAGAGGAGGATCCTCTTACCAGGGAGATTCCTGTAAGTGTGCACAGACTCTGCTGCTTCCCTGTCTCCCAACCACTTGCTTTGCTTATGAGTATGCAAGTTATACATTCCTGGAAAACTGAATCTCTCCTCACTCTCTTTTTTGTGTTCTTCGATAGAAGATAACAATGCAGTGTGTGTAAGAGCTATTGTGGATTTATTATAGTTGGTGAATATTTTTGTGTACCCTATGTGACATATATTGTAGATTTTAAATTTTCCCTGCTTTAAAATTCTTTGAAGTGCATACAGCCAGGAATAGGTGCTTAAGCTGTAACTTCAAATAAATAAATACATTAAAAATATTTGAAGCAGGTAGTTTCAGATAATAAAGAGAGCTGACTCCTGCGTACAAAACTCTGCGAGTCTTGAAAGAACAGAATCTTTATCAAAGGAGAAGAAATAAAAACTACAAAGAATTTCTTCTCTGCAAAAATACCTTCAACAAACTAACAGGTTTTATGCTTGATGAATTAGAAATTTCATTATATAGAATAAAAGACTAATTACTGGGGAGCATTTTACTTACCTCTAATTTCTATTTAATAGCCACTGAACTTGTCATTGCAGGTATGGTTACAAAAGTATGGCTACCTTCCACCAACTGACCCCAGAATGTCGGTGTTGCGCTCTGCAGAAACCATGCAATCAGCTATAGCTGCCATGCAGCAGTTCTATGGCATTAATATGACAGGAAAAGTGGACAGGAACACGATTGAGTAAGTAACTGGTACTGAACTGCTCTTGACTTTTCTGTTTCAGGAAGAGTGAAATAGAAATGGAAAAACTTTATGACACGCAAAGTAGGGTGACCAGAATACCCAAATAGCATTCCATCTTCAGATGGGGAGCAAAAAATCTTCCTGCTTCTCCTTGACTTTTTTATTTTCATCTTGTTTTGCTGTATTTTATGATAGCATGTAGTCAGCTGTCATTGCTGTCTACATTTAGGCATGTGATTCTAAAGAAAATGTTTTAGGGTTAACTAATGTAAAGGCCAAGAGTCTATCAGTGTGAAACTGGAGAAGCCTAATCCAAACTGGCAAGAATTCACGAAATGTTTCACAGTGGAAAATCTTTACTCCAAGTTCCCTTATCCATATTAAAAAACAAAAAAGTCAGAACACTCCAATGGCCCATTCATTTCATGGTTTCCAGTAACAAAAGACCAAGTGTGGTCATTTTCACATGCAGTAAAATTAGATTAATTTTGCATGCCCTTTGCAATTATGAAATCATGTAAGGCAGACGGCATCTGATTTTGTGCACAAACTGTGTGGAAAAGTGAGATTAAAAGTCTCTTCCAAACAACTCTATACTATGACAAATTTTAGAAATGTATTAGAAGTATTGAGAAAAACTTATCAGGGCCTAAGACTCAAAGTGTTGGAGTGATTCCATTTAAAATGCAGTAAGGATTATCTATGATTTTAGAAGAAGTTACTTTGCTTGAAAAGCAAACAATAACAAAATAATACATCCAACATTTACATTACTGAAGTATGTTCCTCCTCCTTCTCTTAAGTGTTTTTTGGGAGGAGAAAAAATTCCTTATCAGCCCTATCAGCCCCAATCTGATGTGTCATCTTTTGTAATTCTTTTCTGGTAAAGTAGCTGACATGAATGATTTTTCAGTCATTTACAGTTTAGGGAAGAGACTACCTAAAATGCTGGCAGAATTGGAAAAATCATTTTATTCCACTGGCACATGCATTATTGCATTGAAAAGCAATAATGCAAAGCAGATTTTAGGGCTGCCCTAAGGGGAGGTGAGTCGATCAGACATCCCTCAGTTTTGGAATTTAAAGGACCTTAGAAAAGTCAGTGCAGTAACAGTAGGCTCAGGAAATGCCTTGCAAGGGAGCTGTGCTCAGAGGTATGTTTATGATCCAGCCTGCAGGGTGGAAAGACTGGGCTCTTTATACAGCTCCACTGATTGATCCTTGAGGAGAGAGTGCTACTACACCCACTGCTTGTAGCCTTATAAAGACACATTAGTGGCAGATTTGTAAGAGGCAATATATTTCACTAAAAGGAAAATAATCTGTTCACAGGTAGCAGTAAAGAGAGACTAGAGAGCAGGAAAGAAAAAGTAAAGCAGAGGCCATCTCTTGCTTTAGAGCATCAGTCAGCAAGTTAAAAACAAAACAAAAGCTAAAACAATTAAAAAAACTTTAATTGCAAAGGAAAGTACTTTATGTTTGCAAGACTGTTCTCATTTGTTCAGTTATGTAAAAGGCAGAGGTATACAACCATGCAGCAGCCCAAAGCATTCATTTTACAAGCTATTGAAAACTGGGTTTTCCAATCACATGAGTTTCTTCTACGTAGAAAGGTAGACTAGCACACAGCAATTCTTAGGTATATATAACTTATGCCAAATGAATTACATGTTCACATTTGGAGTTGTATTAACTTGAGTCAAGCTGGAAGCAGACCTGATTCTTATAGACTTGTCTCATTTGCACTGAGAAAAAATAAACTTATTAAACTCAAGTGTGGCCTCCAGTTACCATCATTTAACAGCACTGAATACTCTTACATTAAGTGGCTATGTAACAAAGGATATATATATATATATTTAATTGTTCATTTATGGCAGTGATTTGTAAATGTTTGCAATCATTTTCCATTTTGTCTATGTAGAGAGAATACATACTGTCTTTTGACCAGAAATATGTAACAATTTAATATTTGTTTCTTTGTGATTAATATTATAATCACAAAAAAATACTGAGATTTCAAAATAAAGATTGCAGCAGGAACTTTGCAGACGCATGTTCTCGTCTTGTGCATAGTTGCTTCTCCAGCATGTCTTGAAAAGTGATTACAAAGTGCCTCTTAATCTGCAGAAGAATGAACAATTAAAAGAAGTTGTTCTAGTAACTTGATAGGAATCAAGATTCAGAATATTTACAGAGAAATAATGTCCTGCAGCATCATTATCAAATGTCTCCTGGAGGAATCTTGTTGTTCTGAGAAACAGTTAATCCCTCATGGACTACTTTGACATGCAGTGTTCGTCTTCCCTCTTCTCACCAGTCACTTAATTTTGCTATGTTTTTAATTTATTTCCCAGGTGGTTTGAAAAAGCTGTTACATGCTTATTGCTGGGGATGAGGAACAATGAGTGGTAGAAATAGATCTCATCATAATAGTGTAAAAAAAGAGGGACATTCTGAATGGAAGTAAAATTACAGTGCCAAGTCCATTGAAAATACTGTCTCATATTTGCATGGAGTACAACACTATTGTATGTGATTCATTTATGTATTAACAAACCCAGTCAATGACTCAATAACAAACTTCTGGAAATGGACCCACAGTTGGCTTCCTGGTCTTTCACATCCCTATAAAAAAGCTACTAAGTAGAGAAAGGGTAGTCAGTTGTTTTCTTCTCATAAAACTGGTATACATTTTTTATTTCTAAAATGCGTTTTGCATTTTTAAGGGGTACATTAGAAACTTCTTGGTATACAGATAGGATGGTATTGCATGGATAGGATGTTATAGGATGGTATAGGATGCTGAATAAACCTATTCAGTATTTATAAATGATTGATTTTATTTTAATATCATCCTCTAGAAATAAATGGCAAATGCGTTCACTATAGTGCTCTGAAGAGCTTCTAATCAAGTTTAATTCATTAAAATATAATTTTATTTCTGCATGATCTCTGCTGCATCTACATTAATTACCAGTCACAAAATAAGAGACAGTGGTAAATTTTGAGCTGCAGAAATCGTTTCAACAGTCTATGTTGGTAAATGTTGGGGTTTATGCAAAAGGTATAGATAAGGTCTTGTTCCCTCTGCAGACGTTCAGTGAGAAGCCTTGCAGAAACAACATCCTAGTAACAGGGTTGAAAGTATCATATATCACTGTTTGACTGCTTTCTATTACATAGGGGAGTGCCAGTAAGGTCCTGTAATAATAGAAAGAATGCAGTAGAGAAGGATAAAGACATTTAGAAAGCACATCTCTCTCTCCACACAAGAAGATTCAGGGCAATTCAGTGGTAAACTATACTGAAATAAAAGTCTGCAGTTTTTCCAGCCATAAAGTCAAACCGAATTTTTACACTCTCTTTTTTATTTTCCTTCTGTGGTCTTTAGAGTTTGTTTCTTCTTAAAATGCTCTTCCAGCCACTCAGTAAATCTCCAACTAAACAAATATTTATTTTTAATAAATATTGTACAATTTTGATTATGGATAAACAGAAAAGATGTTTTAAGTATTTTACAATTTATTCTGAAGGTTTAAGGTGAGGAGGAAAAAATAAATTCTTCCTCTACTCCCCAAAGAACAAAATATGGTTAGACACCTGGGCTGAGTCATGGGAAGTTTAGCTTCAGCCTTTTTTTTCCCACTGGAGGAACATTATAATTTTGCTGCATATTTTTATTTTAATCTTTTCAGCTTTTCTGTGAGTCTAAACTGTTTTAATTCTCTTGACATAAATAGCTCTTCAAGACTTAAACTAATGGACCTAAGAAGAATTTGATGTGACATAGTCTACAGATAGAGTACATTAGTCACAATTAAGCCTCTTTATTGAGTACTGATAAAATATTAATATTGAGGGGCTGCTGCATAACATATTTCCACAGGTTCAGAAACACAGATGAGAGGCAGCAATTACCATTATGCAACTTAAAAAAAATAGTAATAATAAAAAGATTAAAAAATATATATTAAAGTCTAAGCACTCAAGAACAAGGAGGACATTGATCATATTATGCTATTAGCAGCTATATTGAGAAGAAAATAAATAAGAATGTTTTCTATGCCAATTACCCCCAAGATGGAAGAACACTTTACACACTAAGTATCCACGAATTTCATGAGCACTGACATCAGAAGCCTTCCCCCTAGTCAAAATAAGGCCTGTCAATGTTCAAAAAACTTTTAACATTAAGACATGTGAAAATGTAAATTATCTTCTGGAAATTGTTAACACTTTGTCTCATTTCTGAACTTGATTGTCATACTGATTTACTACTAATAATTTGTTACAAAGTCCAATTGGCAAATGTATCTCAATTAGGATTTGGGTCATAGATCAGTTGACAGTCCACCTCTTTCGCTGCACTAAACATAGAAAACTGCATCTTTCCTGAAATGTCACTCGAAGATGCATTGCTGAAAGCTAGTGAACCACTTGTGCAAAAGCCTCCATTTGGTTTACATTGTGATTTATGCTATGTATGAACCACAGTTCCAGTTCTCATGTAACCATAAGGACATAAGTGAGATAGGCAGCATCACAACATGGAAAATCCCCTGCTGATGCCAACCAACAAGGAAGCAAGCATAATATTCTGGATAGGTACATGGCTCTTCAGAATCAATGGAAGAACAAATTGTGACTGCTTAGATTTCTAACGATTCATTTGAGGCTCCATTAGCTAAGCTGATTAAGTTAAATTTTTTGAGGGAGAGGAGCAGGAGAGGAAGAACTAATCCAATTTATTTAAAATTATTGTCCATGAAACAATAAAACTGTAAGTGATATATTATGTATTTATACACAACTCTGATGTTTTTGTAACTGTTTCTAACAAAGTACAAAAGGCTTTTTTGTTGTTGTTATTTGTGGTTGTTTGTTTTTCTTCATTACTTCCTACTTTATTTTGATGCTGTGTCGTGTCTTTTTCTGCAATTTGAGTGTGCAGTTTCAGAAACATAATATAAATGCCATAAAAACTCATGGTGCTGCATGATGATCTAACATGCATGATTCAGTGAGAAAATGTATTACTGACAACATCTAAAAGCTTTGTGATGTCTATGCCAAAATTTAATCTCATTTGATAAAGTATTAATATTTCATTTGATAAAGTATATTTCACTAAGAATAGAGTCAGCTTTGGTTTATAGTTAAGATATGCCTCTATAATTTTCTTTTATTATTTGAGCTAACCTAAATAATGCATCCCAGAAATTGTTCATATCTACTTTGCTAAATTAACACTTTCTATAAAAAATGAGAAGAACCTGAAGTAAAATTGCAGAGTATTTCAGCAAATATTGGTAGGATAAATTTTATATATTTTACTCTATTGTCTTTGCAGACACTGGAGAAAGAACGTTATATTCCTTACAAACACATATCATACAGTCAACAGTTTTATGTGCAAGACATACTCTGTAATTATTCTGACAAGAAATTAAAGCAAATCATTGTTTCATGTTTGATAACAGACCAAAATTTTAGCTAACTGTTGGTTACTATGTATAAATTTTGGTTTCTTCTATTGCACTACTTTATGGATGCATCACCCATCAAAGTTTTTGCAGCCACTGACATTATGCTGTAGTGTTTATCAATACAAGTGGGGTTAAGAGTCAACTTAATGCAGTCACTAAAATTTATATTTTCCTACAGGCTGATTTTGTTTAGACATTTAAACAATAGTTTTCTATCCATAGTTATAAATGAAGCATTACAAGCTTGCCTCATTTATAAAAATTAGTTGGCTGATTTGACTGGAAGTCCATATTCCATTAGTCTGTCTCCAAAAATTCATTCTATGCAATATAGTTTGTCCTGTATTAGTTACAGTTATAAAACTTACAATGTATGTTTTATTCCTTGAGTACAGAATGGAAAAACCAAAGATTTCATTGGATTGTGTAGTATATACATATATTTATACGTATATGGTACTACAGTATACATGCATACATATATATATATATGTATATATAATAGTCCTTTGTGTCACAAATATTCCATGTTTTCATTTTGACTAAATAAGATAATTTTCAAATATCTATAGGTAAAGATTAAATAACTTGGCTGTTTTTTTTTGTTGTTGTTTTGTTTTGTTTTGTTTGTTTGTTTGTTTGTTGAGGTTTTATTATCTGCACATATTTTTAAAAGGACTCTACATTCTAATTAGATGACATTTCAAGTGACTTCTCTGTCTTCCATTCATAAAGCTATTTTGTATATGTATTTATGAAACATTGCTTAGATGCCAGTTGAATGGTCAGAAAGTCATTCATGCAAGCCTGAATATAGAATACATAAATACCATAGGAGAGCTGTATTTTTTACATCAGTAATTATTTGGTATGATAGAAATAAAGTCAGGGACCTGGAAAAGTAACAGAGAAGATTGTGCTTTATTTACACAAGTAATGTCTGAAATCTGACTATCATCCTGATGGAAAATTATGCTGCAGCTATCCAGTTCATATAAAAATGTTGCTTCAGCTGAGTTTTGTTCCTTTTAATCAAGCTAAATAAGTCCTTATACTACAAGGGAGAAACAGTTCTTTCAGTGATACTGCTGCTGCTGAAATCGTGTTTCATCTCACTTTTGATAATTTGTAATGTTGTCAAACTGGAGGTGTTTGAAATACTGGAATATTTTGAAGTATTAAGACCACTGCAAAAAACTAAGCATTTCTGTGGGAAGTCTTGTGCTGCCACAATGGTTGTTTTTGCTTGTGAATTAGATCTTTTCAAAATCATTCTAATCAGAATATTAAATTTTCCCTAGGCAGAATTCTTGAGTTAGATATTTCCAGAGATGATTCTCTTCATTATGTAGAAAGACAGTGAGACGGTAAGAACACCTAATAAAGAAATTATAGTATTATGATGTTGGAGGTTTCAATGTTCTGACAGTTGTCTGGGCTCTTTGATTAGAAGTACTTGAGGCTTTTTTAAATAAAATGTTGATGAGGCAAATAGAAGGATCATAGAACCAAAAATTAATCTAGTAACTAGTGATTTGAGTAAACCTGTGTGTATTTACTTCAACATCACCTCCAGTAAGCAAGGCTTATCATAATTACCTTGAATGAATCAGAGTAAATTGCTAATTATGCGTGACTTGTCTAGTTGTGAAGCCTTTGTTCGGTGGTTATAGCAAAAGAAAACTAGTAAAAACAACAGCAAATAAATTTGCTTCTGAATGTCATTAGAGTCAATGAATCTCCACAAAATATGTATCTGGTAACAAGATAACTTTCTCTTTTTAGCCATTCTTTCATGCAGGCATAAATTTGGTAATACTGTAACTTTGGAAAAAGTTAAATGTTTTTGTTAGTTGGGTGTTAGTGTAGTGGCTATGATTTTTCTACCATGTTACTCCAACTATGTGGTATTTCTTGCAGCTGGATGAAGAAGCCTCGATGCGGTGTGCCTGACCAAACAAGAGGCAGCTCTAAATTTAACATCCGTCGTAAACGATATGCATTAACAGGACAGAAGTGGCAACACAAGCATATCACTTACAGGTACCAAAAATACTAATATAGACTTATAAATGTCATTAGTCACACTGAATTTTAAAAGTAAGTTTTTGAACTATCTTTCAATATTTAAAGAAGTTTATTGATAATATATGTTATAAAAATGCTGATTTAAATACTTGGTTAAGTGTGTGTGAATGTGCTACACAAGAATCAAGTGATTTTTTTTATCAAAATCCATCAAAATCAATGCATATAGTAAACAGTAAGTTCTCTAAAGCTTTCAGCATCAAATTAACACCCAATATGTCCTTAACCTTGCCTTATAACCCTCTTAACAGCTTCTCAGGGAGCATTTCTCTGAAAGTGGAAGCACTCTAATAAAATTGAGATCTCTAATTTAAGTATGTAAAATATGCTATTGAAGGAAGTCAGTCTCAGTAAAATGCTGGGGCCTACAGGTATGTTCTGATGTAACCATGAATTTGATTACATTTTTGTGAGTCACTGACCTAACTTTTTTTCCTGTTTACATGATAATGTACACTGGGATGTGGGGATATATATCCATGCAATTCCTGAGTCTGGCACATAAGTTACCCAGTATGTTGCCTATACTGTCAAAGCTGATCTTTCCACGGTAAGATGCAAGTTGTGTACTTGCTAGAGCTCTGCTGCCCAAAGTAAATATCAGGTATGCAATGTAGGATATACAGTTTTTCAACAGGCCAGTGATTCCAACAAGACCTGATTGAAAATTTGCTCAGCCTCGCTGGGATTTCTGTTCTAAGAAGAGTGAATTCAAGGGGACAAAATTGTTTTTAAATTCACTTACTGCTGACATTATTCATAACCCCATATAAATATTAAATTTTAAGTCCGTAAGCTCTAGTGGTCATATATACTGTTCTTCATACCACAGTGAAGAGGGTTTCATTAGTAACTCTATATCAATGCTATGGCTTATATTTGAATTGGAGAATTTTATTTTAAGACATTAAGCACTGGTATAACTTCAAGTGACAGAGAACTGACCACCTTGTGATTAGCAAGTTGCACTGGGTGATGCTGTTTAATTTTAAAGTAAATGAAATACGTAGCTGATCAGAATAAGAAAGCACTTTTATCTGAATTTTAAAATTTAAACATAGTGTGCATACATACATAAGAAAAGCATTCGGGATCATCTAAAAGTGTGTGCTTTTCCTTCTCCTTTGTATGCAGTCTGATTTTCTATTTCATTATAGATTTTTTTATAACCTGTAGTAATTTTTGGTGAATTACAGACCAAAATACACTTGAACTAGTAAAGCTTAGAACAAGGCTTAGTGTTAAAAAGTAGAATAAATAATACGATACTAATTTTTCTGGATATAGAAAATTCAAAGCAACTAAGAGCAATCAAAAAAAAAAAAAAGAAAAAAAAGAAAGAAATTCTTCCCTCTTCCCTGCGGTTTCATGCTTACAGGCTTAATTCCAGTTAAATGAATGACATTTTAAGTTTCTTTGTTCCCTAAACTTTTGATCATATCTCTAGCTTTGTGCTTGCTCTGTTTTATTCACTGCCACTTCTCAATCTCTTTGTAAACCGCAGGTTTCCAGTTGCATTCTGCCTTCCTATCAAGTCAAACCTTGTAGTCTGATCTGTGCCTGCTAAGTAGACTTAGCAAAACCTCCAAAGGAGGAGAAATTTATCTCTTATTTCCACTTCTCTGAAAAGAACAGAATAGAAACACAGAATAAGCAATGAAGAAAAGATGCCGTCTATCGAGGTTATCTGATCATAGACCTGCATTCACCTACTTTGCTAAACAAGAGAAGTAACTGCAAAGAAAAGAGTATGTTGTATGTTAAAAAAAAAAAAAAAAAAAGGCAAAAAAGATGAGCCTTAACAGCAGTTCGTAGCAGGTTTTCTGATAATATTTGGTGTCTTTTTGTTGTTGTTGTTTTGTTTGTTTGTTTGTTTATTTTTTGCTGAGGACTTTACAACAAGGCAAACTTTTCAAACGTTTGTTTCTTATTTCAAGAAGATATTTAATATTAATTTGTAAATTTATAAAACCTTGTTGAACTCTCTGAAATTCACAGATGTGAAGCTCTTTCTTGACTCTTCCATCACTCAAAGAGGTGAAAATAATGCTGAGTAAAGCCCTTTCTAAGGGCTACAAATTCATAATTTCCAATCTGTCCAGCAAGAGTATATCTAAGATGCCATATATCCTAAAATGCTTTATGTATATGATCATCACTTTAAGAAAAATATCAAAATATTGTTAATGGTTAAATAGAATAGAGAGCACATATAAATGCAGTTTAATTTGTGTCTATTTGAATTTTTAGTTTGGCATTTTCTGTCTGTCTTACTATTTTTACCCTGAGTATTGTCACTGGCATCTGTTAAATTTAAAAGAACTATTGTTGTTAAGAGTGTTTTTCCTGTTGCATTGTCTCTGTAATCATAAGTAGAAGGATCAAAACAGACACATATTCAAATTTTATTACATTTTTTTCCCCTACATTTCCATATTTTTAATTTGTAATTTTTCAGATTGAGCAGTTCCTCAAAATTTCAAGATGGAACTTTTTGGCCACATATTATTATCATTAGTTTTAAAAAACTGTATGTCTTCAGTGTTGCTATGCAGAATTATGTTATTTGAAATAGTAACATAGAATGGGAATTGTGCTTCATTAGTTATAATTTATCTCCCTCAGGGAATGCAGTTTTCTATTTACTTAAACTGGTGAATAGTTTGTTTGTTAGAATCTTCTGTTTATAATGGAGCTACACATCAATTTTACTTCCTATATCTTTTCTGGTTGATACAGTTCATGCTTGTATACCTTGTAAATGTTATTTTTACTTATGTATTATTTACACTTCTGTTGTATTTTAATATTATTTTTACTAAAGGAGTAAAAGAAAGTGATTATTTGAACCTTTTTGCCATCTTGTGTACGCAAGTGGTGAAACCTGTAGTTCAATTACAGAACAATTCAGAAAAAATTAATGATACAGTCTTGACTCTTCCTTATGTTTTACACTGTATCATGTTACAAACCAGTCTCTGACCAAACGTAATATAGATCCAGAATGGAAATCTATGAATCCTATAAAGGGATTTTTTAATGTATTTTTTTTTAAGGTGAAGTTTATCAAGACACAAATCACTCTTGAAAGCAATCATCTCTTTTGATAGGGAAGTAAATCAGCTAGTACTTTAAAGAAAGGGCAAGATTGTGAATCGATAAAGAAATCAGCTTCATAAAATAGAACATAAATGTTTATATATATTCTTTAGACATATAACTGGACAGAAAATTATTTCATATGAAGTCTTCCTCACAAGAAGTCTTGGCATACAATACATAATTTTAACTGAAGCACTAAGAGAGTCAGTAACTGGTCCATTGTTCGGATGATTCATTCTGCAGAATATTTTTTTAATAAAATTGAAGAATGCTATCTAAAAAATCTAAGATTTGCCTTGAGTTATGACCATCATTTAAAAAGAAATTTTTAAAAGTACTTTAAACACTGTTCTGCAGCTTTATTCTGCCTTCTGGATGACGAGAAAAATACAATTTGGTTGAACATCAATAGGTAGCATTAATTTAATCGACTTCTCTGTAGATGGCCAATGGCTTCACCACAAATCAGCTGGAATAATTTAAACTTTCTCTTCACTTAGTGGGCCTTGCATCAAGCCCTAGATTAATGTCTTCTTCCTTTCCTAACAAGCTGGATTTATTCTTGACTTGAGCTTTCTGAAAAGCAACAAAAGATGGAGATGTGAACATGACTATCTTTCTGCTGTCCAGTTAAATGAATTGATGCCAGTTGGAAGTTTCAGTAGGCAAAGATAAAAATTCTGTCTGTCTTGTTAGTGATACGCAATCTTGTGTCTACAGTCCAAATGGTCCATACTGGAATGTGCAAAAAGATTTTTTCTTTAATGATTAAGTGTCACACAGAAAATTAAGAAAAAACTGCATTGAGAAAATTTAGAAAATATTGTTGATTCAAAGTAGCAACAAGTTGGATGATAATATAATATTTTAAAATAACTGTCACCATGAATATTAAATAAGTATTTCCTAAATCGAGGAATCATGCTTATTAATTCTACTTATCACTATGCCATGTATGCTGAATTTCCTCGATTTCAGTTTGATTATTAAAGAAAAATGCCAGATCCATCAATATGAAGACATGAGCAAGTTCTCTTTCCATTAAAAGTGAAAAACAGAAATCAGGAGAAATAAACACTGTCTTTTGTTTGTTTGTTTTGTTTTGTTTTTTTGGTTGTTGTTTTTGTTTGTTTGTTTGGGGTTTATGTTTTTGCTTTGTTTTTTCAGAAATGCTGAGAAGATTTTAAGTTTAATTGATTTGTGAGCAACAGAAATATCTGGTATTCAGTCTTCAACATGAAGGCAATCTTCTGTGCTTTAGTTCAGTTATATTTACTTACACCTAAGTAATATATTTTGAAGCATGCTAGAATGTATAGGACTGGGCTGTACCTCATTATCATTTTTTCCCCACATACACATGAGGTTTACTTGACAATGGGAATCCCTGATGATGTGCTCTTGAACCTTCAGGTCAGTAGCCAGTTCTGAGGTCTGTAGCTCCTCTTGTATCACAGAGGTCACAGTAGCACAGAAAAATACATGGAGATTTATTTTGAGAGGTGATACTTGCAGATGCAGAAAGCATGCTGAGTGGCATGGTGAAGAAGTTTTTAGGGTTCTCTGAAAACTGATGCTTTTAAAATTACCCACCTGCGAGTTCTTATCATTCCTACTGACATGCTTTGCTGGAACTCTGAGGACTTGCAGCTGTAAACTCTAGAAACATGGAGATTTATACTAGGAAGACTAGTTGTTTCCTACAATGCAATTCTCGTAAACTCTCAGATTATGGTAGAGCTCAATCCTTGTGACAGAGATATTATAATTCCTGACACTATGCATTAGTTTTCTATAGTACTGATGGATGCAGAATTAGATCTTAAATAATGACATATCAAATATTCTTAGGCCATTATACTTATATCTCCTGCAAACTTTCAAGCAAAAATACTGTAAAATTTTCACTTCTAATCAACTTTATGATAGATGGGAAAGTTTCTGGTATCTACCTAGTTCTGCTAGACATACCACTATAATCAAACTTTATGAATGTGACTAAAATTGAGAACTTCTTTTCCTACATGCTGATTTAAGCATGTATTCCAGCACCTCCCAACATCCCCAAAGAAAAAAAAAAAAAAGAAAGAAAAAAACAACCATCTTTGTGCTATCACAAAATCTATTTTCATGAAAGCAATGCTTCTTCTTTTCTTAAATAACAGTGTTAGTATGATTGTGTACCTCAGCCTTTCTCACTCACCTCTGAACCAAAGGGGAAGGAAATGTAAAACATACCTAATAAAAAGTGTTAAAATTACACTACGTAGATTCTAAAATTTCAATGATAAAAAAAAAAAAATCCAAAATCTATACTTGTGAGAGCGGATTCCTACTTAAAAGCCTGTTGAATTGATTAGCTATGCTTTTCCACAGTGTAATTAAAGTAAAAATACTCTTCATTGTATGAACTTTTACTATTAGCCTTCTTCAAAGAAGATTTATCTCCCTAGCAGAATATAAATTCTCATTTCTTTAATAATTGCCTACTTCAGCAATCCTGAAATAATAAAATACTTAAACATCAATACATTTGTCTTGCATTCTATTCAAATTAATTAGTAGTAAAATACAGCATGGGATCACACTCCTGTAAAAGCAAAATATTTACTCAAATTGCCTTTGTATCTTGGGAACCTTACTTTTGTCACTTTTCAGCTCCTTTTAACAAATTACAGGGATAGTATTAGCCATGAAAGCAAAGAGTCAAGAGAGCTATAGATTCTGTCCACTGTGGCAACAGTAAGATGATTCTTAATGTGACCACAGAACAAGAAAATCAAAAAGAATATCTCTGTCTTGACTTTAATAAGCTAGAGCAGGAGCTATATGAATCATGATCACATTTTACATGAGAAAGGTTTTTAGGTTATAGCTTTAAAGAGGTAGCAAAGTGAGAAGAAGTGAGAGCTTAAGGAAGTAACTTGATGGAAAGTGTCTCTAAAGAAATCATGACACAAAATAAAAAATATCTTTGGCCAGAGATAATCTATTCATTTCAATAAAAGTTAAGATTGGGATCATAAAAAATGAAAAAGAAAAGCAAAGATTCAGTTTAGGTTTGATTGACAAGAACAGTGATGTTTCAACCAATTACTAAAATTTAAGATATATTTCAACTGTTCCATATCATGTAAAAATCTGGAATTTGTTGATTACTTCATAAAGATTACTGACTGCATCTTTTCCCCTATTCAGTTGGATTTCCTTCTCTTTTCTTCTATGTCTCTTCTTGTTTTAGATTAGGGTTTCCCATTTGCAACTTTTGATCAAAAAAAACCATGGAATTTTTGAAAGAAATTGAACTATTCTCCAAATTTATACTTAATTGATATATTATTGTTATAGAAAAAGTTGCATCATTATAGTTACCTAGTAATTCTGAAAGCACCCATTAACATCCACTGTAATCATCACAACAGGGTAGTAATCCTGTACTGTGGATAAATCGGCAAAACCTATTTAAAACATTATTTATTATATGCATTGAAGAAGTATCAAATTCTGCAGCCCATGGAGGATTCTGTCACTGAGTTATTACAACTCTTGTGAAGAATATTACTGCTAGATAAGTGGTAATGCTAAGTTTTATGCAAAAGTATTTGGAACTTTATCTAACGTTTCCTGAACCATGCATTGGGTCTAGTTTGGGTCAGTAGTGTTAATTTTATATACAGAATGTAAACCAATTTAAGAAAAGAATACATAATTAAATAAATAAATAATGAACTGATCTACTTATAGCAAGGGGAAAAAAAAAAAAAAGAAAAGAAATAATGAAATGTAATGTCAAGATGTGATTCCCTATTTAAATTTCAAAGGAGTGATTCTACAGAGCCGAGTGAGGTATATCCTGACAGCCTTACAAGGCTCCTGAAGTTGTTGCAGCCAAAAATATGTCACTGAAAGATGAAGAATTTTTTTGAGGCTATTTTGGAGGAAGTGGGGGAGGAAGAGAAGGAAAACCCAAAGCTTTTTTAAAATGAACATGAGGTAGAGTTTCAGAAAAATAGTCTCCAAAACAAGACTCTTCAAGCATATGTAGAAATAGTACTTCAGTGTGAAAAGTTCATATCATGGACGAAATCTTTTTCTTTCTTCTACAAGAGATGCAT
This sequence comes from Gallus gallus, assembly GCF_016699485.2. Classification (NCBI taxonomy): domain Eukaryota; kingdom Metazoa; phylum Chordata; class Aves; order Galliformes; family Phasianidae; genus Gallus; species Gallus gallus. Next base: position 123,324,475 of record NC_052533.1, on the reverse strand, counting down.
TTAAAAACTATAATGCCTAAACCAACTGCTAGATTGAAAACTATGTTTGCATCAAACAGCAATAATAACCATATTGTATTCAGTGGGTACATGCCTATGATTGTCTAAGAATAACAGCTTTCAAAAGTTGTCAGTGTGCTTGTTTTTTTAAAAATAGAATATGAGTCTTCTTCAAATTTTGTTTATTAACAAACTTTGACAGAAACTGCAAGTACGGTCTTTAGCCTCTGTAAGCTTCTGCTGCTGGTCTGCTCAATGTCAGCACTGAAGATTTCTCTCTACTATCTTTCTTTTCTGTGAAATGATCACTAGACAATACTCAGGGAATACCACCTTCTTATTACGATGGCCTTTGTCTTGTAGAGCTGCCACCATGCAACAGGAGTGATTTTGAGTCAGCATGTTCCCTACTTACTTTTATTTGAGACAGATTATCTGAATGTGTTGAATGTAAGATGTCTAGCTCCTTTTTTTTTATGTTACAAGTGACAGTTACCACTATCTTAGGTGACTGCTGTTTTTAAGATGTATCCATGTAATAAGAAAAGGGATCATTTAAGACTTTATCTGCTACTGCACTGATATGTCTAAACCAAATTCTCAGAAGAGTTGTAGAATTTCTGAAAGCTGATACACTGTAGCTACTGATTTTGTTAGCATGCTTTGGACACTGAGGCCATGAAAGAAATGTGAAATTCTTTGGAATTTATATGTTCGTACTGGTGAAATATTCTAAGCAATATTTCCAGCTAGACAACTTCAATGTTGTTGTTAAAAGAAGTGTAAGAATTTGGCATTTTAGGACTGAACATGGCTTGTATTAAACCCACTAAAAGGCCAATCATTTTCTGGAAATTGGAATTACTACCGATTTGTTTCATTTCTTTCGGAAGCCACATTTTTCATCATAATCTTACTCTCTCCAGAAGGCCATTTTGGAAGCCTGAAATCAGTCTTGTGCTAATATAGAATGTATGCTTTGAAAAATCCCTTTTCTTGACAATGAATCTTGAGGTGTAGAATGCCGTTTCAAAAATAATTCAATAGTTGAAGCCCCTGGAATATGTCCCCCATCGTAGGCAATCAACCATATTTAATGTATGTGACACTAGAACAATGGCTCAATTTTTCTTTTGTAATCAGTGATTAAAACTTAATTCTGTGCACTGAAAAGGCAAGAAAATGTAAAGTGATAAGGATTACAGTGTGAATCAATTCCTCTTAGACCAAGTAATTAATTCATCACCAATGCAAAACTCCAATCTGCTTTTATCCAATCTGTTTTCATCCATTTCCTCATGTCATTTTACAGGTTATATAGCCTCAAAGTGTGATTTTGATCCATTACTAAGATTTCTAAATAGAAAACAATAAAAATAATAGTAAATTTATCAGGTTAAACATTACTACATAGAAAATAACAGGCTTGCTAGACATAATCTATTTTCTAGAAAAGTGTGCTGATTCATTAGCTGTATTCATTGTATGCAGCAAACAATGGAGGACCTAATCCTTCAATGAACTTCACCTGGGACATTTTATGTGCACACTTCCAGATTAGAGAGAGACAAAATTCACCAACTTTTCATTTTATATTTGTAGCATGGCGGCATGTTAATTGTTATGAAGTTTTTGGTAGTGGCACTGTGAGTGTACTTTTGTGAGATTTTCATTGTTTTCATTGTTTTCATTCGTGTTGGTAAATTATTGTGCATTCTCACTGGGCCCAGGATGGGTGGGTTACAATCTTCCTGAGACATCTTAAAATAGTAATTCGCAGAGGGAGAGATTCTGCAGGGACTGATCCTCAGACCAGTGCATCCAATATTTTTTAACCACATAAAATGACTATAAGGAAAGGTGTTGACCTTTAACCCTTGCAGGCAGCTCAGCACTACCAGCCACTCACTCTACTCTCCGAAATGTGCTGGAGAATCAGAAAGGTAACATGGGCTGAGAAAAAAACAGATAACGGAAAAGCTACACGTGCAAGCAAAAAAACAAAGCCATGAACTTTATATTTGCAGAAAAAACACACCTATATTACACCCTTTGGAGAAGCACTATGCTCATGTGCCTTCCTTACCTCCCCTAGGATGATTCCCAACTGCTTAACTTTTCCCTTTTTGGAGAAGTTGGTATTGATTCGTCAATTAGAACAATTTGTGAAAATTTTTATCACTTGTGATTGAGATTGTAAGAAACAAAAAGGAATGATCTTTAAGTCCACGCTCTTTTAGAAAGAAAGTTAGGAATTTCTGAAATTCTTAATTACACATTTCATGCTTTTTACTAGATAGTTGCAAAATGCATGTTATGTATGGGGCTTCTTCTAATGTCTCCCATTTTATTATGCTGGCTCACAACATCAAAGGGGGATGGTGGTGGTATGACAGTAGAGTTTGAACTTTCCTACTAATATTTCATTACATACAATTCTGCTGTGTAACAGATGGCAGAAGAGAGGCAGTCTGACCAAATGGTGTCTGATGTGGAAGTGCGTATGAAACAAAGTGTCATTAAATTCCTCCATGGGGAAAAAATGGCACCTGCTGACATCCATTAATGCTTGCTGAATGTTTATGGAAACGAAACAGTGGATGTGAGCACTGTGAGACAGTGGGTGGTATGTTTCAACAGTGGGTCACCTCTGCTGATGTAGCTTTTTACAAGTGTAGCCTCCAGGCTATTTTTTATGGCGGGCAAAAATGAAGAGCTAATGGTTGTGACTATGTTGAAAAATAGTCTATTCTTAAGCCTATTCATGACATTCTTTTTGTTCTCCATTAACACATTTTGCTGTGTAGATGCATAGAAATTTACATACATTCTAGAATGTTACTTATGAAACTCGTGCTGTCCATTTAGACAAGAACATGTCAAATGAACGAGGTGGCATCAAATTGCAGCAGTTTCAGTACAGACACATAAGTCTAAAACTAATAATTGGCATTCTTGAATTCTGAAATAAAAGCAAATAAAGGAGTTTTTAAAGATAATTCTACTGTAAATTTAGTTCCACTTTGAACTCAGTTGTAATTCTGACATTAGTTTCTTTGCCCTTTACTCAGGTGTAATTGAAGAAGTAGTGGAGACTGTAATTTGTACTTAGCAATATTATTTTCAGAATTAACACAAAATTATGTTCTATCAGATGATTTTTCTGATGAACTCTACAGTCTTATGCATGATTAATAAAAGCAATCAGATTATAAAAGGCATATTAGCATCAAGCTCCTTATTTGTGATAAGGAATTATCCATCCAGTTGGAAATACATCAAGCACCATTTTCAAGGCTTTGCAAATACTGGTTGGTGGTCACAGTATGGAGCTCGGCAATTGTTAACAGACTTGCTAAGAAGTTAAAAATTTCATTTAAATAGAAACATTTTAAGCTTCTGATCAGAATTGACATGCCATTCTTTAGATGTGATGGATTTGAATTGTGATCCAGGAGGTAAACAGTCAGTGGCTGATTAATCTGGTTATCCCACTGCTAGGAATTTTTTCATTTAGAAATATTCTTCATGTTCTAAAAATAAGGTTTTTGCACTGCTGAGAATAACCCAGCTAACATGTAATAAGCTTTAGCATAAAGGACTACACAGATTAACGGAATTTCTCACCTGCTTGATTAAAAATAATTTCCTTAAGGGAAATAATGCCACTCTGGTTTGTTTTAGTGGAGGCACTTTTTTTTAATAATTAAGGAAAAATGGATGTAAGCAGTCAAGTTTAATCTGTTTAATCTTTCTCTGTTTCTTTCAGCATTAAGAACGTCACTCCAAAAGTAGGTGATGCTGAAACTCGTAAAGCCATTCGCCGTGCCTTTGATGTGTGGCAGAATGTAACTCCTCTAACATTTGAAGAAGTTCCTTATATTGAATTAGAAAATGGCAAGAGAGACGTGGATATTACGATCATTTTTGCATCAGGTTTTCATGGAGACAGTTCTCCCTTTGATGGGGAGGGAGGATTTTTGGCCCATGCATATTTCCCTGGGCCAGGAATTGGGGGAGACACTCATTTTGACTCAGATGAGCCATGGACTTTGGGAAATCCTAATCATGATGGTAAGAGAAGATTTCAGTTTAAACAAAATGAATAAAAATAATTAAAATGTGTCATGAATTATCAGATATTTCTATGCTTCCCTATTCTTAAAGTCACTTAGTTTCCTAAGTTCACAATTCTTTAGACATCTCTTCATTTAATTGGTCTGTTATTAATCTTCAACAAAAAGTTTCTGTCTAAAAGTAACTTTGAGCATGAAAACGTGTTTCTCTTGAAGCACATTAAACTCTCATGAGGAAAATTTATGTTCATTCAACCACTGTACTGTTGAATGTCTACATAAACTCCTTTCATTTCTAACTTGTTTGCCATATGTGTTTTATTTAGGTTTAGGGGAAATTGAATGTTCATTAGTAGTAATATATGAGTGGTTAAAAACAACTGAGACTACTCACCAATACAGTGAATATCTATATGTAAGAAACCTAATCTGTTTTTCTTAATGGTGATGAAATGGCAGCATTTTAAGTCAGCTCTTAAGAGTGCTATTCCAAGAACAGAACTAATGTTTCCCAATTTTGTATCTTTTTTGGAACTCGTGATTCCTTATTTAAGTTGTATATACCTTATAGTCATATAATTGACTACACAATGCAGTAGACAAACCTATAGTTTAACAGCTGAAGACTACAGATGCTCTTCAAAGATATTTTTTGCAGAAGCATAATCTGACTTTTGCTGAGCTCCAAGTTCATGTGACTAAATTAATTCCATTATCTAAGAAGCCTAATTTAAAGCTGACTTTTGCATATATGTCAGAAGAGTATCAAGAAAGTATTTTTGTGTAGACATCCTGTTTTCACTGCTTTGGCTCCAGATGTACTAGTAGGTCTCTACATCTCAGTTACACAGCTGTAGAGAGTCTTTTCAGCAAACAATGATGCACAGAAGAGGATGAACTGATACACAAACAGGATGTTACTGATGCACAAAAAATTATAAAGATAAGAATGAAATGCAAAATTTCTATTTGAATGTTAAACCTATCCTGTGAACAGTCAGAGGCTTTATCTAATAGGAAGTTTCTCACCCAATATCTTCCAAGTCAAATTCAGAGTTTTTTGTGTACCAGCATTTGTAGCCTGGTGTTTCTAGCAAAGCATTAAATGAATATTTCGGGGATATTTTGACTGTTCTGATGGTGCAATACTTCTGTTGCGCAAGGGACAGTGAGGCAAGAACAGCTTACTGTAACGTGAAGGACTTCAGTCGAAGAATGGGTTCAAGAAGCTTATCTCCTGTATACTGAACCCAAGATTCTTTTGGAGCAAAATGTAGCACACTGCTTATATTTGCCCTCCACAAGCTCAGCTCAGAGAAACAACAGTGAGAGTCTGCTGTTTGTGCAGTTCAATTACATTGTCAGTCTCTGCATTGTGAGGTTAAATCAAGGTGGTTTTATAGGCTTAGTGAGAAACAAATGCTGCAGATCATGTTCTTTGTTTCTGGAACTATTTCTTAAAGCACTCAGGAAAATCTACAGGCATTTGTATTTTGAAAACAAGGTGTCATTGTAAAATGTGATAACACTTTTGGAACATTTCCGCATATGGATACTTTTAGAGTGTATTAAAATGTGTGACCTTCTAGCTATCTTCTTCTGTTTCTTAAATAATCTTCAGAGTGCAAAAGGACACACATTTTTTATTGTATCTTTTTGTAGTTGTCTTTTGTAGAGCAGTTGTCAAAAGCTATTTCTTGTATTTATTTATTTTAAGATATCTAGAATGAAAAAAATTAAGTGACCACAAAATGGTGTTATTACTAAAAATGTGTTTTTAGATATCTTAGAATGTTGGCCCTTTATAAGGAAAAAGTTTTGTTGTCTGTGTCATGAAGAGTTATCAGAAAAAAAATATTTTTCAGTTTTAATAACTTCTACCTTGATATGTTCTTATATACTTTTATGAGGGAGAGGTATTCCTATTAGAATCCAGTAGTCAAGATGAAGAACCCAGGATAATTTATGACTGCAAAATTTTTTTGCAAAATAAATGAAAATTAAAATAAATATCTTACCAATCTAAGTTTTCCAAAGAATTTTGACAAATCCTAGTTTCATTGATGATATCATATGTATAGCAAATCTTTGGTCAGACCTATTGTCAAAACAAATGCACTGTGTGATTAACACCCTAGAAATAGCAACATATGTGTAGTTGATTTGTATGTTCAGAGCTCCTATTTCTTTATGACTTCCAGTTATCAGGTAGACCAATGACAATTTTACTGCATTAGCTTAGGTCTAGGAATCCTGAAGGAATGTCCACTTTTTTATTTTTTTTGGTGACTGGAAACAATTTCCAAGTGGAAAAAGAAGACAAGCATTCCATTGGGGATTGACAGGAAGAAAAGACTTACAGCTCTCTTAGGCTCTCTACCATCTTGAGCTCAGTCTAAGAGCACTGAAAAACAGAAGGTTGAAAAATCTATTTCTGATCTTAGCCATGAGTCATTTTTCCCAGGTGAGTGTCTTTTTTTTTAAGCTTCATTGCTGCAGTAGTCCACCAATAGTCATCTTCATGTGGTGTTGCTAAATATTGAACAGAAGAGTAAAAAGTTTTAGCAATAAATTTTATTTCTTATTTTTTAAATTAAATATCAAGAAAGCAATGATTTTCTCAGATTTCTATTTAATTAGATTATCTATTTAATTTCTATTCTAATTAAACCAGAGTGATTTGAAAACTCAAATCAGCCCAGTTATTTAGAAGCAAAATGCAAATCGTACATCCTATTGAAAAGTACTTTCCTGATTTTTCACCTTTTACTGTTCTGCTAATGAAAATACCTATTGTCTACTTCAGAAAAGACAGCCAGCTCCTTGAAATGCTTCCATAAACTGTTTTAACTTTTATAAAAGTTTATGTAGCATTTTTTTTCTATTGAATGAGCAGTAAACCAAGAAGGAAATAAGGAATGATATACAAATTCAGTATTCTGAGTAAAAATATTTCTAAGTTACCTTACATCAACTAGTTAATCACACTGACTTCATACTCTAGGTATACTGTTGTTGTTTTTGTTATTGTTTTTGTTATTGTTTGTTTGTTTTTCTCAACACGCTTTCTTGATTTTATTGGCTTTTACTTGGCTTAAATAGTTTTCCAGACTGAGAGATCATTTTCAACTGTTACACTTCATCTCTGTAGCTCGGTGCTACTTTCCTTTGCCTCTTTAGGGGCATGATTTTTTGTGGTTTGCAGATTTCTAATCAAAAGTTCTAAGAAGTCTGTTCTTTGACTCCTCCCTCATTCTGAAGAATGTAGAAATGAAGACTTCTAGGAGTAGTCTAATAGGTCTACTGGTCAGAAAAAGCACTCTTATTACAGGAATTAATGCTTTGCTTTCAGGATAAGTTGAATACAGCTGGTATCTTAATTTCAACTGAGCCGCAGTAACTCTTCCCTGAACTTCTTTCCATAGCACTTCCAGTGATGGTCAGAAAGGAGAATGAAAAATTGGGAACCACAGAAGAGTAAACAAGGACAGAATCTCTTTTGATAGGAAAGAAGTATTTATTAAAAAGAAATTTAAACTTTCTTTTATTTTGAATATAAGCACTTGAAAGAAAAAGAAAAGGAAAAATAAAAAAAGGAAAAGGAAGACATTTTAATATATTAATTTAAGGATATGAGAGACATTACATTGCCCTCATGACTTCAATCCGTTTAGGTGCTATACACACATCACCTTATTTCTGAAACAAAAAATTTATTTGCAATGAATGATATATCTAAATGTAGAAAAGGGCAATGACCTCTTGGTGCAATATGGGAGATAATGTATATTCAAAATCATTAACAGCAATCTTTTTTCTAAGTATATTTTTAATTGCAAAAGTTTCAAATCACTGCATGTAAATTGAAAGTCACGGAGACAGGAGGAGGAGGGGACTGTCTGTACTGCTAGTGAAAAGTTCCTCTACTATGCTCTGTTTCCTTGAAGCTGATGGTAGATCCTGATGGCTTTAACAGGGCTGTCCTCCAAGTTATCTTCATCTTGCCATTATTAAATATGGAGGATGTAATTTTTTTTTATTCACTGCAATATAATTAGAAGTTCAAGTGTTGGATTCTAGTTAGATTTCTGGACAATCACTGTGTAGTTGTTAAGCCTTAGAACCAGTAACATCTTCCTCTCCTACTCTCTAAATTACTGCAGGATGATAGATCATATACATTTTCAAGGTCTTGTAAATAAGATGCTATCCCCTATCCTAAGAAAACTAATTATGTTTTTCTACTTATATTCTTCATATTTGGCTTTATTTTAAGCAGCTTTCTTTATAAATCTGAGGTAATTTTAAATAATGTCTGAGGAACTTAGCTGTTTTCTACTGGGGAAAAAAAAGGACAATGTACTTCGACAACAGTACAGTTATGAATAGGACTTATCTTGCAGCTCTGCCTTGTTAGTAATATATAGTGATAGAATAAAGTTTTTTGGCAAGTTTTCCTATGTTTATTTTAAAAAATGTAAATTAAAAAGAAAACAAATACACACTTTTTTTATAGTATTCACTAGATTTTATTGGATTGTCTCATTCCAATGAGTGAAGGTTGCTTATGATCTCATGATAAAACTGTTGAGAAAGAGATGAGTCAACATCTGATCTAAGAGTTCCTCATAACCCTTGGCAGCCCCAACCCATCAAAGTGAGGTTTCTAATTAAAAGCTGTGCTCAGAATCTTCATTTGACTGGTGGTGACAGGAAATTTTCTTTCTTCAACTGAGAGTATTTGAAAACATTTTTGCTACCTGTCAGAAGGCATGCACTCCTGCTTCTACTTCAAAAATTGCAGTGGTGTATGAAAATTGATTTTAGATTTGTCTTGCTAAATGCACTTAAGCTCTTTTTTAAAGCAGTTATTTTTTCTGGGAAGTACTGAATGAATCTAAACCTATTTAAGGGAGTGTTAAACCAGTTTGAATGGAGAACACAGTACTTCTAACTAGATTAATTTAAGATTGACCTACTTACACATGTGTAGCTTTTTAAAACAGAGTGAGATTTAGAAGTAGCTCTTAGGGAAAACAAGGATGTCTTGAGAGCTTAAGCTTCAAGCAGATTAGACATGATGCTTAATGTACCATTTGCTGACTAAAATCTGACTGTAGAAGTGTGGCTTTCAGTGGCAGAAAATACTTGGCAAAATCTAGGCATAAGCTCTCAGTATATCAGTAGAGTTAGTTTGATATTCTTATCCTCGCATTAATGAGGATATTTCCCTGCTGAAAAAGACCTGGGGTTATTGGTGGATGAGAAGCTGGGCATAAGCCAGCAATGTGCCCTTGCAGCCCAGAAAGACAACTGTATCAAAAGAAGCATGGCCAGCAGAGCAAGGGAGGTGATCCTGCTCCTCTATTCTGTGCTGGTGAGGCCTCACCTAGAGTACTGCATCCAGATGTAGAGTCCTCAGTATAGGAGAGATGTGGACCTGTTGGAGCATGTCCAGAGGAGGGCCACAAAAATGGTCCAAGAGGTGGAATACCTCTACTATGAGGACAGTCTGAGAGAGCTGAAGTTGTTCAGCTTGGAGAGGAGAAGACTCTGACTTGACCTGATAGCAGCATTTCGATATCTTAATGAGAGCTACAGGAAAAAGGGGGACGGACTCTTGAGCAGGGTCTGTGGAGATAGAACTATGGAAATGGTTTAAAAAGCTTAAAGAGGGTAGATTTAGGTTAGATATAAGGAAAAAGTCTTTTACAGGGAGGATGGTGAGGCACTGGAACAATTTGCCCAGTGATGTGGTGGATGTCTTGTCCAGACTCCAGGAGTCTTGCAAGGTGAGACTGCATCAGGCCCTGGGCAACCTGATTTAGCTGTGCATGTCCCTGTTCATTGCAGGGGAGTTGGACTAAATGACCTTTAAGGTCCCTTCCAACTCTAAGGATTCAATGATTCTATAACTGCAAGAGAAATAGAAATGAAGGTTACATGCATGCTTTTTTTATGTCTGTGGTAAATTTACTATGGCAGGTACAACACAATATTGCAGTTCTGAAGAAACCAGTCTTCTGTCAAAACAAAGCAAAACAAAACAAAACAAGGAAATAACAACAACTACAAAAAGAATAGACGAAGTTACATTCTAGCAAGTCAAATACTTTTATGGAAGTAATAGATACTGGTGTGCATTTGCTTTTAAATTTTGAGGATGATATGTTTGCTGAGTGCTAACACTCATGTGAGATACTTGGAACTTTATATACATTAATCTGTTCTAGAAGAAGTAAATATAAAACTCTTTTCAAGGATTTTGTAATTTTTTGATAACTCTTTAGTACTCAAAATGTAGCAAGTTTTGCAGACTTGAATACAAACAAACAAAAAAACCTGCCCTTTTGTACCATGCAATTGATAGTTCTTTCATTTTGCCAGGAAAAAGCTTTTTTGGACATCACACGGATACACTATCTAGTGTAAGATGCTTGGACACTAGTTAGCGTGTAGATTCTGCTGTGTTTTGCTGTAAGCTTTGTGTTCGCAGCCAAGAAAAATTTATGAAAATCCTGATCTCTGAACTGCATAGATCAACTTGTAGTAAATTTTTTTTGGCTGCCAGTGTGGTTGTCACAGAGCAGCAGATATATGCTGCTGGAAATATGAACCAGTGGAGCTGTGAAAACTACATCTCCTAAGGGAGCTCCATGTCTCAAGCAATGCATGTTATATGCAATGGTTAGATATGAAGCAAGCTGAGTATTTCTAAAAATTTCTAAATTTCTAAATTTCTAAAGAATCTATTAAAATCTTAGCACTGTTTTCATAGCTCTCTTGCTTAATTGATTATATATGTTTTAATAATCTTTTATTGATATTGGATTTGATCTGCAGGCAAACAATGTGACCCAGCAGTCATTGCATGCTTATTTTTCATTTCTGTACTAGGTTAAATATGTAAAAAACTGATTGTCTTATTTGATATTTTTGTGTGTCATACTTGTGTATATATTTTTAAACACAGAATTGACATCACAGATTCCCAGAAAATATCCTGCTTGTTAATTTGGCTATTAGCTGATACCTAGGGAAGTGGATAAGAGCAGAGCAAGCGTATGGCAACAAAACACTAGCATATTCACACTTAGCTTCCAGCAATCTGTGGCTCATTGAATTTCTGAGCCAGAGGCCGTATTTTTGTGTTTAATAGCCTTTGAGGGATTTCCTTTCATGAACTGGTGTAATCTGATTTTGAACCTGTGTAAGCATTTAGTATCCACAACATCCTGTGGCAATGTGTTCTATAGCTTAAGCAGATATGAACTATCTTCCCCTGAATTTTGAACCTACCATTAACAAATTCATTTTAGGTACACTGATAATTATCTTGTGAAGAAGTAGTTTCCTAATCATTTTATCTATGTCGTTAATATTTTTTGGACTGCTGCCATGTCTTGTTTTCAAGATAAAGAGTACTTGCTTTATTTATATATATGTTTTTGTAAGGTTAAAGAAGCCCAATTCTGTTCTAAACTGAATCTGTTTTGAGTGCAAAATGAGAGAATTAGCAGTATTATAAATTAGTTGGCAAAAAAGCAACTATTACGTTTATAGTATTTCACAATGATGAAAGTGCCAAGATAATTTAAATTTAATAATTTAAAAGAAATTTGCAAGCTGCAGATGAATGGAGTAACTGCTTAACTGCTGGTTCTTTTCATTTCACCATTCCCCTTGATATCTAGGAGTCTACTCACATGCAGGTAATGCTTTCTATTGCTAAACCTCAAGGCTTCCGTTATTCAGATAGCAAACCAGTCATTTCCCAGTTGTAAGTGCAGGTTGTACTGTTAGGACTTAATAGGGTAATCTGTCCTCAAGCTTCCCATACATTACCTGGGTGTGCCGGGTGTGCCTACACTCACCTGTTGTTCCATGTCCAGTCACCCAAAGATCTTATATAAAATGGTATCTTGGAAACGTTCCATATGTACTTAAAGTATCACTGTGTTATGCAGAGCTGTTAATGTAGAGCTGCACTCAGGAACAGAAAGACCCCTTCTGTTCTTGAAGAGTTGGAGAATGCTTTAAAAAACAACTGTAAGTGGCCATGGGTAGCACGTGAGGACAGACTGTACAGACAAGTTGAGCAGGTCTGTCTGGTAGACCCCTTGTACTTTCTGGAAGCCAAATATTGAGAATACTTATCACTGGAAATATAATGAGCTCTTTTTTTTTTTTTTTTTAATTGTTATAAAGTTACGTACTTATTGTTGTTGGTAGTTTTTTGTGTTTTTTCTTTTTTTTTTTTTTTTTTTTTTTTTTTTTTGCTTGTTCGTTTGTTTTACTTTCACAGAACACCCATCTGAGAAAAGGAGGTTGTGGATGCCCCATCCCCGGAGGCATTCAAGGCCAGGGTGGATGTGGCTCTGGGCAGACTGGTCTAGTGGCTGGTGACCCTGCACACAGCAGGGGGTTTGAAACTCAATGATCATTATGGTCCTTTTCAACCCAGGCCACTCTATGATTCTATGATTTATATATAACTAAAAGGTAAACTTGGTGAGTGAAGGGTATGTTGTGTACAAATCCAGCCCAGTGTTCTGGATATGTTTAGTTGGCTACATGTAGTATAGCCTGGGGGCTGTGAGAGTGCAATATTATGCTCTCACCTTCCTTCTTGGCCTAAAATTGTCAAGTGCACCATTATGTCCAACAAAAGAGAGGCTGAGGAGCATGTCAAGGAGATGGTCTTTGTAATATTCTTAATTAAAGCAATAAAAATGTAACTGTTAAGCACATCTTACGCTATGCTTTGAGTATCTACAGATGCAAGGTGGTCATTACACTATAGCCAGACAAAAAGTCATGATGCAGACAGTAAGCCAAAAAGGCAGTGTAGCCAAATCAACTAAGTTGAATATTGCTCTCATCATGCTGTAGGCAAATAGAAACCATTGCAAGCCTATGTGGACTAGGTAGGGAAGCTGCAAACTCAGTTTTTCTTCTAAACTTCAACTGGAGGTTGTTTCCCATGTATCAAGGACAGCGTAACAAAGTGCTTAGATTTGTCATCTGCCTCTGTTTGCTATCAGCCAGGCTGAAACTACTAATGAAAAGTGTTAAAATTAAACTGGCAGACTTTGCATAGAAATAAATGACGAAAGTTCACATTGTCTGTTATGTCAACTTTATTGCCAAGGAAACATTTAGATGACAGGGAGAACGAACTCTAGCAGCTACATTCAAAGAAAAAGGACTGAGCATGTCATTATTATTATGAGTTGATTTTTTCTTTTTTCTTTCTTTCAAAGAGGTCTTTGTCTCTAATATACGACTACATAATAATGAAAATTAGACATTATTAATGTCTTCCCAAGCTGGATTCATTGGACCAGACACCAGTATTATTATGTTAAGAATAGTGAGCTATTATGGGGAAATTTAGTTGAAAAAGTTTTTGAAATTAAAAATACATTGAAGCTACTGATAGTTCCATGATGATGATGATGATTTTTTTCTTCAGTATGCTACAAAAGGTCATTGTCAAGGATGTTTTTTTCAGGCAGATGAATGTATTTTGAATGAGTGCATATTTAAAATATGGATCAGCCTCTTCATGATTGTTTTCACAACCACAAAACTCCTCACACATGGTTTTTGAGTGGGAACTACTATGAAACGAAAAAAAAAAAGCTTTCTTACTAAGTAAAGCATGTGAAGATCTATACTCTTAAACGTGCTAGATTACCTTTATCATCATGAATAAATTGCCATACATAGAAAATAAACCTAAAAAACACACTTGAAATCATATTTTTATCAGTCTGAGATAGTAGTAGAAATAATTTAGGAAGGAGAATTATCTGTGATCCTCAAATTGTCTGACCAAACAGAAAGTTCTGTTATTTGAAGTACGCATTGGTCTTGGCACCCCAATTCTCTGGTGAACTAAAGAAACCTTTTCTCCAAGACAGCAGCTTTAGAAAATTTGATTTTTTTCCCCACAGTCATTCTATAGGATATCATTACTGTGCTGACTCCTTCTCTTCCCTATGTTTTCATATATTACATGAAATTTGAAAAATCACATTCCTGATTACCCTGGAAAATGTCATATTTTCCTGAGAGAATGAGACAAGAACTTTATAATAAACATATATTTATTTATCTATTAGGCAAAATATTAACAGATCACTGTTGCAAAAGTAGAATGTAAGCTAATCCTAAAATATAAGGAAATATTATATTATAAATTTTTAAAAATTAGTGTATCATTTTCTAATGAAAGACTTTCATATGTCTATGTTCTCCAATCCAGAGACTAATTCGTGCTTTACCTTGACAATTCTTCAAGTCAAAATGCTCAAATCATATGTTCTTGAGGCCGTTTTTTTTTCTTTTTTTAATCTATATTTAGACTTCATAAGAGGCTTGGGTTTCAAAAAAATGCTGAGCAGCTAACACTGGTACCTGGCAAAATCTACAGCTAAAATATCTGGTTGGGAAAAAGATGAAAACATGAAGATCAAAAAGAATGAGTTAAATTAAAAGAACAAGATTAATTTGTGCAAAATGTTTTTGTTGTAGCAGACAAGTTTAAGTCTTAAAAGCTTAAGCTCAAGTAAATGATGAATGTTTCCTGATTTTGTTCACAGAATAATTAAATCTGTAACTTATACTTTTATAATTAATACTTTGCCATGGGCTTAAATGAAAAAAACCTAAGTCAGAAGCCAGCAGATTTCAGTGGCGGGGAATCAATCTGACCTAAAGTTGGTGTTTATGTCTGAGTTAACCTCAAGGAATCCCTTTGTAGTGAGAGTAGAGATATATTGCCTGCAGTGTTGAAACCATGCAATTTCAGATGAGGAGAAGTGAAGTGATAACTAATTTCTAATAATAGTACTAGTTGGGGTATGAACAAATCTTTGTCCTCAGGAGAGATGTCTGATTTGGCAATGGTTCAGTATTACACACAGAAAAGGTGGTTACCAGTGCACCTTTTCCTATGGTGGGACAGCAAACGCTCTGCTGTTAGTCTAAATTTGGTAACACACAAAAGAATTGCCTTGCTTACATTTTGAATGTGTTGCTGGTAATATTGTAACATGTAAATGCATACACATTTACTTTCCTTTAATATAAGAATAATGCATAGCTCCTTTCTACTGATGCAGTTTGTGAACTGATACAAAGTAGGAGGAACTGAGACAATCACTGTGTACTTAGAAAACTGAAGTTATGGAAGTAATGTTGCATAGGATTAATGTTGCTAGTTTCACTTCAGCTAGCAGTTCTAGGAGAAGCAATGAAAATATTATGGCCTAAGCTTCAGAAACATCTTACAGCTGCAATATATACCAACAGATGGTTCTTAGCTGGTTTGAGTTCCTAATGACTGCTTGTATTACTAGCAGGGCTGGTCATGGTGGCTGCACAGGGGAAAAATAATGGTTCCAGGCTTGCTTGAGCGCAGAATGTGGTAGACCAGCTGTGGGACCAGTGTCTTGAGTCCAGCAGGGCTCCTTACAAACAGAAGGGAAAGTGAGCTAGAACGGATGCCCACGGTGAGGCTGTGGCCCATCTATCATCCCTGTGTTCAAGCCTCTCCAGCACATCTCTTTAATCCTGGAGAATGCCCAGCAGAGCTGGTTCTCAGGCATCTCCATGCTGATGGCAAGACTCCCTGATGCCAAAGTAACATCATTCTCCAAGTGCCTCACTTATTCCTCTGTCTAAGGTAAACCAAACAGGTATGTCGTTATATTCATGGATAACAGAGATCTATCTAGTAGATTATAGCATTTCATATGAATAAATTTTAACAAAATAGAAGATTTGTCTTTCTGTCATTTTCCTGTTTTTATGATCTCCAGGTTAGCATTGCCTCAATTTAAAATATGATATATTCTTGGATCAAGTTTCCCTTTGAAGTCTGCAGGCTTCTCAGAAAACATATCTGCTTCTCAGATCAGAGAAATTTTAATGATTTTTTCTTTCTACTAATGACTTTGCCAATTAAGATTCTAAAATCCCAGTTCTGTCATCATCTGACCAAGAAAAATAATATACATAATCCTATAATGATATTTTTTAACGCATGTGCTTAAGCAGTAAAATAACAATGTGTTCACATAAAATACCCAAATAAATATGCAGTGCTATGTCACTTCATCTTTAAAAAAACATCTAAAGGTCGTATAGATGTGTTAAGCTGGGTAGAAATAATAACCTGTTTTTGATTGCTTTAATGTGAATTAAATTAGAGGATAATATAATTGCTCTCAGCAGTTTAACTGAAACTGGGTAAAAAATTATCTCTGCAGAGAGCCAACACAACTTTTATATATAAATTAAATTCTATGTCCTCCTATTCTGGTGATTTCAGTGATCTGTAGGACCCTTGCAGATTTCTGCCCCACGGGAAGTTACATCTATTGTGAATACTGACAGCATGACTTTGACCTTCCTCCTAGTAATTACATGTATTTTTCTTTACAGTAGGATACACAGGACATTAGGGGAAATGGAGAAAAAAGGAGTATCTCTTCAATACAAAAGCAGACAGAGTGTTAACATGGCACCATTTTAGCTGGGAGGCTTAAAGTCAAAATCTACGTTTGTTGTTGTTAAAGGCAAGGATTTGATTTTGACAGGGACCCAGTCACAATTAAATCCCTTTTATTTTTATCCTCACCCACTCAGTGGGTGGATTTTATCCTGTACCAAGTGGTAGAAAGTTGTCCATTTCCTTCACATGAATGACCCTCAAGGACAGGACAATGGAATAAGCTGAACAATGTGATGTTCTCTTGTACATATCTTGCACCTATCCAAGCCTTTGGTCCCAGCGTAAGTTCTCACTGCCAGGAGTTAGTTTACTGTTCCCACAGCAACAACAAAAAAACAGAAAAAAAGAAAAAAAACAAAAAGGAGAAGTCAGGAAAGATTATTAATAAATAAGATTGCTAAAGTACTAGCAGCATTGAGGCTACTGGGAAAATAGAGTAAGTGTTATTTAGCAACCTCATCATTTTTGTACTCTTTCAATAATAATCATTGTCTTTTAAAAGACTTTCACTGGTGTGAACTTGAGGAATAAAATTGATTTAAGAATTTTTTTTCTAGCAAATTGCAAAATTCCAATATAATTAAAATGTGATTATTTTAAAAAATTAGTTTCTAAAGGTACTAATGAACACACGCAGAGTAGAACTTCAGTCTGCTAACTGGTATTGCTTCATTGCTGTCTGAATGAAAATGTCATCTGACAAAAGTATAAAAATGCAGTAGTGTACCTGCATGCGAAAGAAGTTAGTTGCAGGAGACAGATGGAAATTAATCCCAGGAGATACAGATTCAGCATAAGTGTAGATGTTATTAGTATTTTAGGTTCACTGTCACAGCAGAGTTTCCTCAAAGTGTGAAATAAAACCCTACATTTCATATTTGCAGAAAAAAACCCACATATTTATTGTACCTTTCTGGGAAATGCTATACTCTTGTGCCTCCCTTACCTCCCCAAGAGTAATTCCCAGCTGCTTCGTTTTTCCATTTTTCGAGAATTGGTACTGATTCATGAGTCAGAATTCAAGCTACTTACTAGACAGTTGCAAAATGTAAATATGTATGGGCGCTGCTCTGAAAGTAGTGCCTTCTATTTTATGTTGGCCCATGATGTCAGAAGTGGATGCTGGTGGTATGGCTGTGGAGGTTGAAGCTTCCCACCAATACTCCATGACATTTTGTTGCCATGTGACAGATGGCAGCAGAGGGGCAAATGGCCCCTGACCAAATGGCATCTGACATGAAAGTGCATATAAAGCAGAGGTGTGTCATTGAATTCCTCCATGTGGAAAAAATGGCATCCACTGACTTTTATCAGTGCTTTCTGAAGACTTATGAAAAGCAAACAATGGCTGCCAAATACAGTGAGGCGGTGGGTGCTGTTTCAACAGTGACAACAGCAACAGTGGGTCACCTGTGCTGGTGTAGATTTTTATGAGCACATTGTGCTGCCTCTTTTTTTTATGGATGGTGAAAATGCATAGCTAATGGTGGTGACTGTTGAAAAACTGTTTTGTAGCTGAGCATTTGTTCTATCAAATAGTGCATTTTTACTTTTTTGTATCTGTCAAAATTTCTATGGAAATAAATAGAGGGCATTACTTTCAGAGCAACCTATACAAACTATAAGTAATAAAGCAGAAAATCTTACCTTCTGCATGTTCTGCCTTCTAAGCCAGAGGCTGACCTATATGTAGGCCCCATTCAGAGATGTTATTGATCAGTCTCCTGACTATATTATGCCCACAGTATGCAGAACCAGTACAGTAGTGGCTGAAAGGGCATACACAACTCACATGCCCTTAACAAATCTCAGCAATGATCACTGACTGAGTCATTAAGACAGTCCTGCCTATAGAAGTATTCCCTTGTCAAATTACAAATGAGCATGTTTAAATTTCACACTAATGTCTTGGTCTGTTTAAAATAGGATATTTTTAAAAGAAATATACACGTGTGGGTTTAGGTATATTAAATTATACCCTAAGTATGCTTTGTGTATAACGAACTGCCTGTTTCTAAATTACTTACATCAGTAAGTCAGTTTGAAAATATTTTGGTATATGTATTAGAATTTATAATAACAAAGTAAAAGTAATACATTTGTATATCACTCACTTTTATCCCAGTGGAAAAAATGGCTTAAAACAGTTGTTGAAAATATGCTGTGTGCACAAAATAAGTACATTCAATCCATACAGAAATTGAATACACTGCATAATATGTGTTTTTTAAAAAGTTTTACTCTTATTTTCTCAAAGATAGTACAATATCTCAGCTCTTCCATTTCTCAAAAAATTCTTCCCCATACAACCATAAAACTACTGAATTACATAGAATCATAGAATCGCTAAGGTTGGAAAAGACCCACAGGATCATCCAGTCCAACCACTCGCCCTTCACCAATGGTTCTCGCTAAACCATGTCCCTCTGTTGACATCCAAACGCTCTTTGAACACCACCAGGCTCGGTGACTCCACCTCCTCTCTGGGCAGCCCATTCCAGTGCCTGACCACCCTTTCAGAGAAGTAGTATTTCCTAACATCCAGCCTGAACCCTCCCTGGTGCAGCTTGAAGCCATGCCCTCTAGTCCTATCACTAGTTACATGAGAGAAGAGGCTGACCTCCAGCTCACTACAACCTCCCTTCAGGTAGTTATAGAGAGCAGTAAGGTCTCCCCTGAGCCTCCTCTTCTCTAGACTGAACAATCCCAGCTCCTTCAGCCGCTCCTCATAAGGCCTGTGCTCCAGACCCCTCACCAGCTTTGTTGCCCTCCTCTGGACACACTCCAGGGCCTCGATGTCTTTCTTACAGTGAGGGGCCCAAAACTGGACACAGTACTCAAGATGCAGCCTCACCAGTGCTGAGTACAGGGGAATAATTACTTCCCTGTTCCTGCTGGCCACACTATTTCTGATACAAGCCAGGATGACATTGGCCTTCTTGGCCACCTGGGCACACTGCTGGCTCATGTTCAGTCTAGTGTCAATCAACACCCCCAGGTCCGTTTCCTCTACACAGTCTTCCAGCCACTCTGCCCCAAGCCTATAGCGTTGCCTGGGGTTATTGTGGCCAGAGTGCAGGACCCGGCATTTGGTCTTGTTGAATCCCATCCCGCTGGCTTCAGCCCAGCTATCCAACCTATCCAGATCCCTCTCTTTTCAGTGTCTGATAAAAGTTTGAGATAACATCAAGCAACGGCATATGATTTTTTAGGCTGGGAAACGTGGCACTTTTATTTGGGTAAGAGTATGCCTATGGTTTATATTTAGGATCATGTATACTCTCTATATAGCATACATATACCATGTTTATGTAAGTGAATACGTAATGTAAATGCTGTATTGCAATAAGGTCACGGAGATAAAGAATCTTCTTTTATCACTGACTGTTGAAATATCACATTCAAAATTCTGTACCGTCTGGAAATAATAACAAAGATATACAGCTTCTATTTTTCTGTATGCTGTGCACAGTACGAATCTTTTTCAAAATTTTCCAGCTTTTCAGCAAGTTTGGATTAGCAGCTTTTGTTTAGTGAGTAAATGGTATGAATTAAGAGATTAATGGAAATGCAAAGTGTGCATACTTCAGGCAAGTTCAAGGGCAGCACATGTAATATTTTCTGTTGAACTACAAAGTTGATTTTGAGGTACTCTTGGTTCTTAATAGTTTCGTAACAGAAGTACAGATGAATATTTCATATTCATATGGATTTAATCTTGAGTCTTCTATGTGCATCATGTGAAAAAATGAAGTACAGTAATCTTTGTAAAAATAACCAAAACAGTGTATAAGATATTTTGGTAGTTTTCCAATTTGTTTCTCATTTGAAATTCAGCTTCTAGATTCTTTCTGTATTTCTCTGGATATAAAAGTCTTCAGAATTTAGGTTATATGGCATTTAAACCACTGAGGACCTTTGAGCTCACAATATGTTGTAGCAGTTACTATCACATGCCAAGAAGAACCGAGTGACAAACTGTGGGGTGTAATTTAGTGCTACATCACAAAGATGGCCAAGAGATGAACCCAAGGGTTGCTAAGCCATTAACACATTACTTTTCTAAATTAAGCTCATATACCAATTAAAACAGGAAATAATTTCTCCAGAACTTGCATTTATTTATAGCTTGCTGTGGATAAACGTATTGGCTTTATTTTCTCTGTATACATGAAAAATGATGTATTAGCTACAGAAAAAGGTTTCTCTGTACACCATGCTCCACAGTGTTGGCTGTTGAATATTTGATATATTAATACATATTTATATTCTCAAGTTTGGGCAGTGATTGTAAAGTCAGGCAGATTTAGTGCCTAAAATAGTTTATAGCCTCAGAGAAAAGTGTCAGTATAAAAATAATCATTTTGCCTTAGTTCCTTACACACAGTATTTTTTTCTTTCTGAAATCAAACCTGAGATAAAATAAGAAAAACAATCACAATGTGTTTGAGCCTATACCGTCTATTTTAAATCCCTATACTAATAACATAAGAACAGAGATACAGACATTTCATACTTATGAAATACATTTTGAAATATTTCTCTTCTACCTTGTAAATAAATATAACAAGATGTAACTGAGACAAACACAATGAATATTCACCACTGTATATCATGAAGTGGCAGCTTTTAGTTTAAAAGCCATCATAGCTGTATGTAGTTTAACTGTTACTCATGACTTTTTAAAGTTTTTGAGATGGTACTTCATTTTAACAAGTAGACTGAAATATATGTTTTTACTTGGATAATGATATAGAGTATCATTTGTGACTCTCTCATTCAATGGCAGGGACTGAAAATGTTTAAAAAAGATACCCAGTGCCAATACATTAACAAAGTTAGCCAGAGCTGGTATGAATATTCACTTGCCTCTACACTTCATCTTTCTCTGAACACTGATCAAGGAACTATATATTTACCTTGAGGTCACTAGTACACTTCTATGCAGCCTGGAGAGAAGGAAGGAGCACTCTCAGTGGTAATAGTAACACTGTGGTGCTCAAGGCAGGCCTGCTTTTAAAATCAAAGGGGGTCTGAATAATTATTGCTGAACTGTAGAAATCTGGTTATATACAAGAGACAAAGGATAGAAACTATGGCAGTAGTGAGTCTTACCTGCAGTGGTCTCATGCAGCACATCTTGAACTGGTTTAAACTTCAGTTTCAACTGCACTGAGTTATTTGGGTCAGTTTAAACTCAGGATGCCCTGGAGACAATCGTGACTCTTGATGGAAATTATTATGAATAATGGGTCTATTTGACTATAAGTAGAAAATATGTTCCCTGTTAAATTACTCTGTCACCCCAGGCAAGAATATTATTCTCCCAGTTTTTTCCTGTGACCTTCTTCCTTTTCTCCTTATGTGCTTCCTCCAAGGGCTGCTCTGTCTCTGGTTTACGTCATTTTATAGCTCCCCTGATGTCTACAAGTTGCACTGCAGAAGTTGGAAATTATCACAGTCCCCTTTTTCCCTTTTGGGTTTAGGCTATAACTACGTTGGGGAGGGGGAAAGAGGCAAGCAGATGCTGAATATTTATTTTATTCTTGCTTAATCACCCTACCCAAAAGACGTAGGAAGAAAGATAAATAGCCATCCTTTGTGTAACACCTGTTCTCTAACATAGTCCCATTATTGCTTAGAAGTAATTTGGAGGTGCTTTGCCATACAAACAGGATCATACAAACATGATCCTGGTAGAAACATGTGCCAGTAGATTACAGTGTATTTTATTTATTTCTGTTCCACTGTGTAATTCAAGGGACCTCGAGGTCAGCATGGAACAAGATACAGGAATGCCTGGAGGTCTCTACAAGGACTCACTGGTGACTAAAAACCAAAGTATCTATTGATCGTTCATCCATTGCATAAGTGGCACAATTAGAGAGAAGAAGTAGACACTTCCAAGGCTATTTTATTAGGTGTGGTTTTGTGAAATTTTAGAAATTGTTATAAGTTCACCTCCCAGTCCCTCATGTTAAACAGTAGGGTTGAATAGCATGTGTAAAACACTCTTTAATTTATTGATATTGACCAGCATAACCTTGTGGTAGAATCAAATATTATCAATTTGAAACCATGTGAAAATGGTTCAATAAATACTGTGTGCAACTTGTTAGTTTAATTATTAATACAAAGAGTTAGACCTGTTGATATTCTTAATTATGATGATAGAAACCAAGGTCAAGGAGGAAATTAGCTTTTTGTCACATGTGATGAGCAAAAGGAAGTTCAATCTTACATATACAATTTAATGCCACTGAAATTATTCATTCTAATAAACTTGTGCTGAAACTCTAACTTCCACAAAATGCAGAAAAGAGTTGTGAGCCTTGTCATAATATAATGGTTATGGCACAGTAACATCTTCCTTCACGTCTTTTCATCTTAAGTTATCGTTATTAAGGGATTTTAATTATTCCATTGTGAGTGAATGAATACCTTTACAGAGTTTCTCCTGTGTATCACTTATAATGCTGAGGTTAACTACAGAAGCTGTGGATTATTTGTATGAGATGATGTCAAGATCAGTTTTGACTGGATATGGAAGGGTAAATTCAAGTATCAAAAACACTCCTGACAGGAACAGTCGGGCTCCACAAACCTATTACAACAGTGCACTGAAAATCTTCTTTGCTATATAAAGAACTGCATCCAATATATATAGATAGTTGAGAAAGTATTTAATCTGAAAACCACATAATTATAAATGATAGGATAAACTCTTCTCATTTCTGAATGCATATTATGTCAGATTAATTTTTGAAAGGTGGTTTTTTTCTCTGCACAGTTATACTGATAAAAGAGCATAAGCATTTAGTTTTCATATTTCTGGATTAAGAATCAGAAAGACATGAAAAGACTGTCAACTAAGAACGGAGTTTTATCTATGACTGTTTGCATCCTTTCAATCAAACATTTATTTTACAAACATCAGCATGGCTCCATATATCATAAAGATATCTACTGCCAAGTATTTCTCCTTTCGTATGTACCTAGGAGAAAGTTTATTTCTTCATGTCAGCAAGAGAAAATACTTGAAAAATTGAAATGCTGTCAACTATATCTTCAAAGTTCTATAAATTGATAAATATACATATATTTCCTAAATCCAGTGTTTACCATTATTATTACATTATAATAGTTTTTAGAATTCCAGTGCTAGCAGTGGAATAACTATCTATCTCCAAAGAATGTACAGAATTTAGAATAAGAGTAAATGTTGAATATTTTCTCATCCTAATATACAGCTCTCTTCTAGACCATGGAATAAGCTACCCCACTGTTAATTTCTCATCACTTAAAATGGCATTTCAACAAGAAACTACCTACTATGGGTTGGACCACTTTCACTTATGTCCAACCTTCTAAAAGTTCAGTATAAGATGGATATCTAGAAAAATTCTTACGTCAGTTAGACAGGAACACATCTGAGGAATGATTCTTCCTATTCCTAAGTGATGAAAATGAGCAAAACCCTGGATGTGAACAATCTCCAAGTAACCACTATCTTTCTCCTGATGTAAAACACATTTTTCCAAAGTCTCATTATGTTACAGGTTGACTACAGACAGAATCTGTACAAAAGACTCATAGAATGATATGCTAAAGACATAATGAATAAAAATAGACAAAATGAATACCATAGAGGTCTAACTCTGGAACTTTTATAGAAACAATTGCCCTAACTGTAATTTGTGTGTTTTGTTGTTTTTTTCTTTTTCAGAGTGTACAGTAAATCTTGTAACATTTCTAATTTTTCCAATAGCTTATAATAAAAATTAAATGTGGATTTTTGGAAGGGAAAAACTGAAGTGTGAGATAAGTCTATAACATGAGTCTGACGTTTGATTGTTTATATCTATATAAACCAAAATTTCTAATATTTAAGAATTTGCAAATAAAAGAGGATTACACAATGAAACAAATATGGGCATTCTATTTATATAAGGACAGCAAGACACCCATATTTTCCACGTTGGGATTTCTATTATGGTGATTCAGAATTGGACAACATGTACAGATAATCAGCAGGGGCCTGACTGCAAGCATTTGAATGACTAAATTCCCTTTAGGGCGTGTCCTATATAGGTAGTTCTTAGTTTATAAAATTAACTACAACCAGCAGGGATATTTACTTTTTGGAACTATATCTTGATGCAGACATTTTCATTTTGGCTAATTACACCATAAACCTATGTCTAAAGTTGTACGCAAGACTAGATGCCAGCTATGGCACTTGAATGCTGTCTTAACTATGTGCATCAGTTAAATAAATAAGCGCATTTATGGTATCCATAAGAGTGCCATATATATTATGTAACAACAATAAAAATTAACAATTTTTAACAATTGCCTTCATGGTTTTGTTGTTAAGTATCAATGAGAGAAATCAATTTTAGTGAAAATGTCTTTCAAGTGAAGAGTGTTCCACTTGTGTTATTTCTTTTACTATGCTCACAGTTTCAAGAACTTTTTCCCTTGCTTCTCTCCATAGGAAATGATCTGTTTCTAGTTGCTGTGCACGAACTGGGACATGCTCTGGGCTTGGAGCACTCTAATGATCCCACAGCAATTATGGCTCCATTTTATCAGTATATGGAAACTGACAACTTCAAACTACCTAATGATGATTTACAGGGCATCCAGAAGATATATGGTATGTCATGTTTTAATTAGGAAACTTGAACATTTTCTCTTAAGAATGTGTTTGAGAACCTCCTGTTCACATCATTTTTATAAAAAAAAAAATTGTTGGGGCAGCCTCTGCCCCATCTGTCTATTTATGCCATACATCCAGTATGTATAATTTGGACCTACCTTGTTTAATATTCTCCAATTCATTTTGTATCAGATTTAATTTTGTGCTCATTTAATTTTGCGCATTTTAGAAGCTAAACTGAATATTATTAGGGCCATTCCTTTCTCATCTTTACTGCTACAAAGGACACCTATATTGGTAGAGAATAGCAGTACTGCTAATTAGAACTTTCCTGCCACTACTTTATGTTTTATATTAACAAGCTTCTTAAATATCATATTAGCAAGCACTGATATATATTTTCATAAAGCTTAAATAGTAGTTTCAAAATGATTGGCTTACCAAGTTTTTTGTTGTTTTTTCCTGTGTGATTAGCTAAAAGGAAGGTTATTTCTCATGACCTCAGTTAGTAGTCTAGACTTAAAGGCTAGACAACAATACTTTGCTAAAAACTAACCACTAAGCTCTAACAGCTGTGGGCTATACATTAGGAGAAGTGTGTTACCCATGGGAAGTAATATCTGACATCACTAGCAAATAGCATATGAAAACTTTGGTTTGGGGTTACAGTCTTTCCAACATGTGCTGCTGCACACTGATCCCTTTGCTCTCTTTCAAATGAAAAGATGACTGAGAATCATATGCCACAATAAAAATGTCATGCCTATTAAAATGATTACTTTGATCTTCATTTTTCCTCCAAACAACATTATTAACTGTAAATTATAAATGCTGCACTTTAAAACTGTGAATGAAAAAAATGCCATATTAAATTGGATGACAACCATTTGGGGAGTTCACCATTTTCTTATGCAGTCAATATTTTTTTTCAAAAGCTATGCTTATTGTGAATAAATATCAGAAATTCAAAGGACATTTATGCATTTTTAGAGTTCTCTTACTGTTCAAATGTCTTTCTGGACCTAGTCATGCAAACTATGTTTATATTTTGAAATAAAAATTGATTGTGTATTTAAATGATTTGAAGACAGAACTAAATAGATTGAGCCAAATTAGCATGTTCGTCTTGTTTCCAGAAATATCACTGATCCAATGGAAGCTTCCTATCTCTTTATACATAGAAAACATGAGTAAATGTAGTAATACATGTTGAAAGGGAAAGATATATTGAAATGAATGTAAAGTATTATGCCATTAGGATTATAAAAAGTATCTGCCCAGGAAGGCCATTTGACTTTTGAATAGAGAAATTATGAGTGGGACAGTTATTTTATCTGCCATCAACCCCTGTAAATTATGAACAAAAATGTGTTTGCAAGAAGAAAAATGTTTTTAAAAAACTATATAGTTAAGTTTTCATTTTAGTTATTCCTTTTCAATTTATCCTCAGAAATTCTTTTAATAACTAGCTATCTAGATTTGTTAAAATCACTGACAAATACAAATTCAAAATTAGACATAAACAATTAATTTAACTTTGAAGAAAATTTGTGAATTAGGGTCTTTGTTTATGTGGATGCCTATGATTTGAATTCCAGTTTCAAGAACATTTAGACATAGCAAGGAGTATTGTGGAAATCTAGGAATATATCCTGAAAAAGATTCTAATATGCCTACAAATTGGGTCAGCAGTAATTATATAGGCATATACAGCCATATGTGAATTGATAAGTAGAAGAAAAAAAATGGCTTGAAAACATTGATTGACAATGTTTTGATTAGGAAAGGGTCTTTTTGATTCATTATTTCATGAAATAGGCAGTGATTCGGTCTTAAAAATTCTTATTCAGTTGGTACATGCAGTGAATTACTTCTCATCTGAAATGATAGTGGAATGTGCATCCTTTGAAGATTTTTGGAGGGATGATACTGAATAGTGAAAAATAATTATTTTCTTCATTAATGCCTTAGTTCTGTAGCACATCTTCACTATATCCTTTAACAGCATGGGAATGGTAGGTCACTTTTTCGATTTCCTTTCCAGTGCACTGCAGGTTTTACACTGCTTAGTTTTCTTGTTTGTCTGTTTCTTTTTTTCTATTTCTTCTTGGAATGTCACTGACAGGCAAATAAATTACATCTTGCTGCCATTTTTAAAGGTCCACCTGACAGGATCCCACCACCAACAAGACCTCTGCCAACAGTGCCACCTCATCGTTCTATCCCTCCAGCAGACCCACGGAAAAATGACAGACAGCCTAAGCCTCCCCGGCCACCCACTGGTGACAAACCTTCCTATCCTGGGGCCAAACCTAACATCTGTGATGGGAACTTCAACACTTTGGCTATTCTTCGCCGGGAAATGTTTGTTTTCAAGGTAGGAGGCTGTGAATTTTTCAGCGTTACATCAAGTGTCTACATTTCTACATTTTTTTTAAAGCAAACTCTCATTCACCATGACTCCACTTTCCCAGCTCTCTCACAGTTAGAAAGTTTGAGAAAGAAATTAAAAAGTAAATATACACATGGCTTAAACATCTAGCAGACGGCTGCTGTAATGTTCTAAATTTGGAAAATACCCATGTCAGCAAAAACTGTAATGCCTCAAAATGTAAAGTTAAATAAATGCTGCATGTTATGAAGAGATAAAAAAGTATAACTCAGCTCATAAGTAGGAGGTGGTAAGAATGATTCTGTTGGGAAAACAGCCACGTCCAGACATATAGTAGATACTGTATGTCTTTAATTCTGTTTTGTTTTTTATTTTGCCTGAAGATAAAATTTCAGCTTTACAATTAGGTAAGTCATTTAGAAAGAAACTATCTAAGTAAAGTCTTTGTCACAAAAATACAAAAAAAATTACTGCAAATGTGTCATTGTCTTTTTCCATTCATATTCTAGCTCTAAGCTGATAAATGTAGTATATGCAACAAACTGAACTAAACAAACTGAAATGAAAAGTAGTCTTTTGATAGAAGGTCTTTACTAGGGCTCATGAACATCAAAGCTATCTTAGGAGAATGATCTATGACATTGTATCCAGAAAGCATTCAATGTTGAAGAATAATTACAGAATGCTTATTATTCTGTGTCTTAAAACTACTTGCTGACAAGTATTGCTGTGCAAATGTTCCGGAAGCGTGCAACAGTATAATTTCTTATTTTAAACTATTTGTGTGCCAAATGTGCTTATACAATAGGAAGTGAAGGACCTGAGTTTTGTAAATCTGTGACATGATTCAACATGAATAGATTGCAATTTTTTCATCTACATGCACATATGAATTTGTCCTAAAACAGGAAGCTCCAAGTCTAATGGTTTTTGTTGACCTTTCTGATGAGATCCATTTCCCCCATAATATGTTTTCTTCTTATGTGCATTATTGCTCCAGATTAATCTCTTTAGCAGTACTATCTGGGCTTTTACTGTCTTTAGCATACCTCAGAAACATATTTATTGATAGCCTCTCATGAATTCATTCAAACATTTGAGCTACCTTCACAACTCAGTGGGCAGGATTTCTATTTCTTTCTTTCTTTCTTTCTTTCTTTCTTTCTTTCTTTCTTTCTTTCTTTCTTTCTTTCTTTCTTTCTTTCTTTCTTTCTTTCTTTCTTTCTTTCTTTCTTTCTTTCTTTCTTTCTTTCTTTCTTTCTTTCTTTCTTTCTTTCTTTCTTTCTTTCTTTCTTTCTTTCTTTCTTTCTTTCTTTCTTTTCCCCATGAAGATCTAAGGATTTTTCGATCCCTGGGAATGTCAGACCTTTTCATTTCAACCTCTAGGAGGTCCTCAACCATCAGTCTTTTATGACTAAAACTCAAAGGTTAAAGAAGACTCTAATTTTTTAACTTGAAGTTAAGCAGTATATTAAACTACCTACTTCAATCTCATATCCACCTCAAGAGCACTAGAAAATACTGCCATTTATTTTAGACATAAATCAATAAATAATGAAATGCTATCCCACTAACACAGAATTTCCTGTCTAGCAAAGTCTGTATTCCTGGAAAAATAATATTGACCATCATTACTGATTACTCTTTGCTACTCTGATTGAAAAGACTGTATTTTCTTCTACAAGTGTTAGCTGCTTATTGCCCTAACACTGTATGTTTACTATATCACCTATATGCTTACTAGTGTGCAAACTGCCTTTATGTTCTAACAGCTAAAACTCCATTTGTGATCCACACCCGAATGAGGAAACATGGGCATATATTATCAGAAAGAAACCAGAATCAGAGTGTGTACAACTTTTGTGTTTAGAGACTGACTTCAAAATTAGGTTGTTTTCTTAAAAGCAAAGTGTTGGGAAGAGAAGAAAAAGATACAAGTTCTCCAGATTAATTTTTTTTAAGGGTCCTGCAGTCCCTTAAAATAATTTCAGAGTATCTGGTAACGTGGCAAGGCATAACTTGGGCTAGCATGCTAAACAGTAGGCTTTAGTTAAGTATAAAAATCCTAACTTTGTAGTCTGAGTGTCTTTGAATGCTTGCATTAGTAGGCGTTAACTTTCTGGTTCAGAAAATAATTTTCTAAGGAAGATTTTGGTCTACTAAAGCAGTTATCTTTGTGAATTTATTTTTCGGTTTTTTTTTTGTTTGGTTTTTTTTTGGTGTTCTGGTGTTTTGGTTTATCTGTTAGGTTCTTTTTTTGTTGCTGTTGTTCTCTTGTTTGTTTATTTGGTTGCATTTTTTTTGTTTGTTTGTTTCTTTCTTTATTTTGCATGGGGAGGAGCATGGAAGGAACAGGTAAAGGAAGAAATCAGATAAGTCAGAAACTGTTCTTATTTTTCTACTTTTCTTTGCAGACATCAGGGAGAGAGAGAGCAGGTTACAAGTGAAAGCTCAGCACATCATACTGTAGCAGAAGAACAGGAATTCATTTTCAAAAGGCATAAACAGAAATTAGGAATGAATTCAGGAAAAGCATCCAGCAGTGGAGAAAGTGAAGCTGGGAGTTCTGTATTCTAACACAACAGAAAAGATCAACCTCCTTGGCCGACGACCCTTAGTGCTAGTGTGAAGAACTGGGATGACAGGAGAGATGGGCTGAGAGCCCATACAGGAGAGGTGGAGAGGAAGCAGGGATTGATGGCAGTACTGTACCAGGTAGAACCAATTAAAGAAGACTTATGACCTCCAGTGGAAGAATTATTGCAGGATAGTTCCCAAATGAGTTAAAATTAATAAAATTGGAGGCTAATCAGATTATATCCTTTGCTTGTTTCCTCTTTACCCACAGATTTGCAATGTGTTTCACCCTGATTTATAGGAGGGAGAGGAGGTTCTTTGATATATGTATACCCGACGTGAGATTAAGAAACAACAGTTCAAATATTGGTCTGACCAGTTTATTACAAATCCTAGTCATTCAGGGAGATGGGGAAGGGAAGAAGGGCGATAGAAAAGATAGGAAATAGAAGCAGGGAGTCTTTGTAGGAAGCAAGAGGTAGATAGTCACCACCATGGGTCCAGCGTGGTTCGTAGTTCAGTCACTGATCTTCAGTAGTGGTGGGTCATCAGGCATTGTTGTTCCATTGACAACAATGACTGTGACCTGCCTTTCAATGGCAGTACAAACTTATTTATGTATCCAAAGTGGTTGAGTTAGCACCTTTTGTAGTGACAGCTTCTGGCTTTTGAATCTCAGCAAGAACTCATTTTGTTCCCATCTTCCAGACCTTGCCAGCAGATAAGAGGGAGCATGGAGGCACCAACTTGTATCTTGCATTCACAGGATACAGTGGTGTCATCCCCCAGTCTCCCATAGCAAACTGGAGTTATTTGGTCACAGACCAGATCTTCCACCATTAAACAGTCCTGAGCACTCTCTTCCAAAGGCAAACAGCTCCAAAGAAATGCTTTCAAATGTAAAATTGTCTACACAGTGATATTGATTGCCACGGAAACACCCACCTCTCATCACCTAGATAAGTCAGAGTCTTATCCTAAGAAATGCCTCAGAAAGCAAGCTTTGAGCCAAAAACAAAGAAGGATACATACACAATGACTGTATGGTTGCAAATTTTACTGCCTTCTGAATGGTATGTGTGCTCTGTACAAATTTCAAAATGAAAATAGTGAATATCTTTATCTTGTGGTCCAGTCTAAAGATCAGGTGCTCAATTTTTTTAAATAAGCCTTGAAATTGCTTGGTAGCTTAGCCACAGACTTAAAGAACACAAGCCCTCTGAATAATTAGATTCTAATTTGA
Source organism: Gallus gallus (assembly GCF_016699485.2). Lineage (NCBI taxonomy): Eukaryota > Metazoa > Chordata > Aves > Galliformes > Phasianidae > Gallus > Gallus gallus. Next base: position 123,293,002 of record NC_052533.1, on the reverse strand, counting down.
ACATAAAAGTGAAGCACAGAAGATAGTACTTAGAGATACGCTGTGGATTTTTGGAGTAGATGACAATATTAATTTCTAGAAGAGTGCTTTTCTTGACTGTTGAGCTGTTAAGTATACTTAAGTGTATTGAAATATTAGAGACAATTTCTGTATTTAGTAAAATCGATGAACTTCATGGGTTTAAGAATATCTGACATTCTCCGATAGATATAAGCAAAGTAAAAATGAATAACAGTAAACTTAAAGGGAAAATGAAATTTATGGTCATCCTTCTCTTTTTATTTTTTGCCATTGCTTTGACAAAGAGGCAATCCTAGTAACACTTGACAAAATTTGTGTGGTTTTAGAGAAATGTAGTAAATAGAAATTGTACGTCATGTAACGTTACTGGTAAATACAACAGTAAAAGCAATCAACTTGTCAAAGATTCCCTGAAGATCAGCAAATAACATTTTGCAGATCAACTAACTTGGTAGAAATGACTGGATCTCAAGGAAAAATTATTTTTTCATCAAATATATATGGAGTGGTGCCATACATTTTGTTCCAAAATGACTTATTTTCCTGAATTCTTTTAATTACATGACTAGAAAAATGCCTGTGCTAGCAGTAAGGCATGGGGACACAGAATGCTAAAACCCAAAAATATTTGCTTAAATCCATGTAATTTAAGTATTGGCTTTAGCTGACTTAAGTGATATTTTAAAATGTATTAAGTAAATGTATGAAGTTTGTATGTAGTTCTTTCAATTGTTGTTATTATTTAAAATGTGCTTGAACTGGTGAAAGCTACCATCAGGACAAAAATTTCTATGCCAAAGTTTACCAGTGCCAAGTCTTTATCTTGAGATTCCATTTAGCTTCTGTAATTATGTTGAATGCAATTAGTATTAGCTGACACTCTCATTTCCAGTGTTTTCTCCTCCAGCAATTTTCTCCCCCTTTTTAGTTAGAAAATGGCTGAAAAATGGAGAAAAGCAAATAGAGGAAGTTGTAAAAAGTGGTATGACACTGCCTGTATGCCTGTGCTTAGAGGAAAAAACTTCTCAACCATTGTATGTAGCAATATGTGGTATCTGACAATCCTGTCTTCTGCTTGAAGTCTCCCAAAAGTACCACTAGGTTTACTGCTTTATGAAAGAAACCCCACTGTTTAAGGACACCAGAAAGGATCCATTAGTGTAGATGTTTACAACATACATTTCCAAAATATCTCCCTGTGTTCTGTGCTTTTCCAGTCTTCTGTAGAAAGAAGAAAAAAGAATTTTGATGAATATCCTACCAATAAAGGTACTTACATTAACAACTTCTGAAGATTTTATGCAGTCTTTAAAAAGTTTCTGAAGGTCCAGTGATTGCACAGAAAGTATTATCTCTCAAAGGAGGAGGGCAGAGTCACACTGGTTGTTTATTCGGTTATTTTTGAGGTGTGTATAGCTTGTGTTAGACTCTACATGCTGAAAGTTCCTTGGCAACAAAATTACTTCTAGTTCTGCTTCAACCATTTGTGTAACTGCTGTTACTTCTTCATGTTTCTTTTAAGTTTACATTTATTTTAACAAAATCCTTAAATGTAACAAAATCCTCAATCTACAAAACCAAGCACCTGATGTGTCAAACAAACAAATTAGAGAAACAAGTTATGTCTCTTAGACAGACAATTTTGCTTCATGGAAGACATTGCATTGATACTTTCTACTTCACTGCTAATTCTTTAAGAAACAAATTAATAGTTCCAATATAATTTATAATTTTTTTTAGTATTCACGTTGGAAAAGTGAACTCATTGCTTCGAGAATAGCATCTTTAACCACTGCCATATACTAGGGTGTTCGTTGAAATGTAAAGTGTAGGAGTAAGAAGCATGTCCATCAGAGGAAGAACATTTACAGCTCAGAGAAATGTCTTCTCAAATGTTAGTGTTACAGATGGTAGAGTAATGAAACAATTTTTAGGAAGGCCTTAACAGGCTGTGTTTTACTGTTTTACAGTATTCTTTTTCCTCAACTTGCAGAAAATTGTTTTCCAATTCTTTATTTGCTAAGAACCACTGTAAAAACATTACTGAAGTGCAAAACAAGCAAAGGCAATTAGGCTGTCATTACCTCTTGACATTAGTTTAGGCAGCAGTTTCTTTCATATATAACAGTATAGATGCCATTCAATAACCCTTTCAGAATTTGTATTTATACAGAGTATGCTGTTAAACACAAAAGGAAAAACAACAACAACTAACCCTGTTTCTTGTTATGTGGTAAACACAAGAGGATTTTTAAAAGCATTTTAGCCTTGACTACTTTATCATAACTGGTGATCTAATTAAAAAAAAAAAAATCTAAGAGACAGAGGGGATGTAGAGACAATGAAGCAGACATGATATGAGACCTGACTCCACAGTATTTTGAAAGATATTTTTTCAAAGCTGTCCTAGACTGTTTGTGTAGCTGTTTTTCATCACGTGATGCTGTGGATGTCTGGCCTGTCAGCTGCAGCCTGGGAAAGTTTAGCAGAGGAAGCTACGGAAGTAAAGACTTCAGGATCTGAGAGGGGAAAATACTCGACATCTCAGCTGTAAAAGATTAGGAGTGGGAAGTCAGAAGAAGTTAAGCCTGCAGAGGGTAGAAAGCCTGCAGAGGGTAGACTCCTTTCTCCATGCTTTTCAAATCGTTATGTTAGGAAGAACAATCTGATGGGAGGAGGACAGCTTTATTCAGATAAGTCAGATGCCATGTTGAAAAGAAGGGAGAAAAGCAGTGAATATTCAGTAGGGACTTCAGTGAATTACAGTAGATGAATCCCATTGGAAATGTATAGAATGGATGCTCTATGGCATGATGCAAACCGTAGAATATCAAGAAGGACAAAAGCATGGAAATGCTGAAATACCAAAAAGTCATAATTTATGTATTTTTATATATGGGTACTTTAACTGGCTGATGGTAAAATATCTTCCAAATGTTATTTAAACCTTTTAGTGTCCTCCTCTTTCATATAAGCTCCCTACAAGTACTGGATGACCTCAGCAAGGCCTCTCTAGAGCCTTCTGCAAGCTAAACAAGCACAACTCCCTTAACCTTTCTTCGTAGGAAAGATGCTCCAGCCCTTTGATAATCTTCACAGCCTAGAATAGTTCCATTAAACCCCATGCCTTCCTCTCACCTTTAAAAATAATTGTCTTGGTCACAGTTCCTCTAAAAGACGGGAACCCAGTCATAACAACAGTTATTATCCATAACTTACTAACCTATATGCATATTATTACACATATAATCTATAGAAAGATATAAAGAATTGCAACCATATATTATTAGAGACTTATTTACAAGAGTGCCAGTGTAATGTATTTATATGTTATTCAAACTCATAAACAACTTGAACTGATTAATAATCAGTTACAGTAACAATCTGTGCTATCTGGCTAATAATACTCATATTATTCATGTACTGGCCTATTGCAAAGTATAACCTTAGAAGGATGCATGACTCAGTATCTTCAGCAGGGCTTTAGATTTGTCTGACAGAAGAGTATTTTTTTTTTTTTTTTCCAAGAAGGCTTTGTTTTCATTGGCAAACGATATGGTGTAAAAGGATTTGATCAGCGTCAAAGCAGATGGTAGTGAGCTCCTCTCATGTCTGTCATATGTGCTTTGCTTTTAATTAGATACAGTCTGTCCTCCCAGGCCAAACAGTTCCATTACAAATGTAGTTCAGATTTTTCTGAAGGGTAGCCATCCCTTAGACACTGGTGTCTTTGACTGTGGGCCCCTTGATGGTGTACCACACAATGATTTCATTCAATGCAAGTGATGTTAGCATGTTGTTAACAAGTCAGTGCCCACGCCATCTTGCCCTGAATAAACCTGCCTGTGCAAAACACGTATTATTATTTCACCTCAAGCTATTTTTTGAGTGACACAATGGTACCTGCTGTTTGACCATCTCCTCACCACATGTTTAGATGATGTACATCACAATACAGCCCAGGGCAAAGGGGTAGATTTGACAGATGTCCTGAGACATCAGCTTGAACTTTCAGACTAACATCCTTCTGATTTTTTTTTTCCCAGAGATAAAAACAAGAGAGAATACCTTGTTTAAACTCAAGTTAAATTCAGTCTAAACATAGAAAATTTCCTTTCTGCTGTAAACCCTCACAGAGAATCTGTGGAGCCTCTGGAACTGCTCAAAACCTGACTGGACAGAGCCCTGGACAACCAGTTTTATCTGGCTCTGTTCTGAGCAAGGGAGGCAGTTGGGTCTCCAGAAGTGCTGCAAATGTCAGCCCTTCTGTGATTTATGTAGCAACTGAAATGTGAAGATTACAAAGGAATTGAGTTCCAAAATGTCTTTTCATCACTTATTTTCCCCACTGTCCTCCAAAAGAGGGACTGAGCATTTTTTCATACTCTCCCAAAACCTCTGTAGATCCCTTCCAACCTCAGCCATTCTGTGATGCAGTGAATCCACTGAAATGTGGTTGTTTCAGCAATCCATGTTCCAGTAGCATTTGATCCATCATTTCTTTTAGGCTACAGCCCTTACAGGGAGTAAGTAGTGAGATTTGGTCAGGAGTCTGATTTTTGACTCGTATCTTTGGGTGAGGAAAAGAGACCAGGGACAGCAGACAGGGATATGTGACTGCTGTTCACAAGGGGCTAATGAGAAGACTGTAGGATGGGGAAAATCTACCTTCTCTAGCTGTGTAGGACATATCCTCTCCTTTCTCTTTTCCCTGAATCAGCTTTCAGGAGAATTCACCATCCTTCTCAAGGGTCATGCTCTGGTCTAGAACACTTTATTAAAGGACTATCTGTTTCCTTCTGTTCTCATAATGAACCATTAACATCCACACTTCCTTCACAGCATTTACATATTGCAGTCAGAGAATTCTGGGACCCAATTAATTTTTCACTTATTATTTTACTACAACAGAAATCACTCAACAAAAACATTAATGGAATACAAGAGTACTAAATGTGCTCAATTTTTAAACTTGCCTTTTTTCAGAGATTCAATGTTTGAGTGAACTGATAAGAAAAAAGTCCATTGGAAAGAGAATCACACACAAAAAAAAAAAAAAAAAAAAAGCATGATTGACAAAAAAATATTTGCAAAATCTCACAGCAAGGAGAAATCTAAAATTACGTGGAGGCATATCTTCAATTTTATACCACCAGCAAGTGTTGGAATATTGACAATGTATTTTAATTGGGGCTACATCCTAATGGAACCAAAGGGAATAATTACAGAAACACTTCAAGCACAAAGATTAATTACAATTTCTTGGTGTACAAAATGGTAGTCTTTCAACTAATTTAGGTAAAGATTATGGCAAAACATTGTAATGGCTTGCAACATAAGCTTTTCCAAGCAAGATATTGACGAGTTTTGGAAATATTTGCTTAATTTTGATTTACAGATAGGGCTTTATATTATAAGAAGTATTTATGTTTTAGTTATTCATTTCCTTTTCTATTTATTTCCTATTCAAGGAGTTAAGGATCAACACCACAGAAGTTTAGTACAGATTAAAAGAAAATAATCTCATTTGTTCTTAGTTGTTTTTGTGTGTGTGTGTGCGTGCAAAGTACAGCAATGCTAAGAATTTGAAGTCTTAAATAATTGAGTGATATCCACATACTTGTTTTTCAGCAATTCCATGAAGCACTACTCACAATTTGAAAATCTACTGAAATATAAGAAAATTATAATAGATAAAATTCTGTATTTTCTTCCTTTTTATAAGTCATCAAGGAAGTGTGGTCTTCTTTGCCCATGGTGTAAATTCTTGGCCCAATTAAAAGTAAGGAGAAAAAATTGTATTGATCATTATAGAATCAGGATTTCACCACTTAAATACCTTTCATATGACAGGGGAGTTGAGTATTGAGTAATGGGGATTAGGAAAAATAGCACAAAAAACAGCACACTAGCTTGTAATATTGAGCATATGAAATGAAGAACTGCTGTGCTATATAACAGCAAACTTGATCATACTGCTTGTCCCAGTCTATAAATTGAAATAGGGCAGGAACAATTTGAAGTAATGATTTTAAACACATCTGTCCAGTATGAGTCTCTTCACTGAGGAAAACAAACTATATTATTAGATCAAACAATGTACTTGACAAAAGAGGTCAGTGCTTTCCCCTTCTCCCTAGCAGTGTTTTTTTCTCAATCTTACCATGATAGAGCCTTTGCAGCCATTTAGTTGTAAACTCTTACTTTCTCTGTAATCATATTTAATTTACATTATCACGTATTCACTGTTAGAAAGTCCTTCAGTTCTTTTATGATCTAACTCCACTATCTGAGTGATAACACAAAGACAATCAAATATCCATCATTTTTATATCTGTTTTGTCTCAGCGGATGTTGTTGTTGGCTGATCTTTGCTGGATGTGAAACTTTCCACGGTCTGTTTTCCCCTCTGGTCATTTCTGTCAATATCAATGCTGGATCATTTCAAGAATAGATGTGTTCACCCACAGACTACAGTGGAAACCTCTGCAGTCTTTTTTTTTTTTTTTTTTTTTTTTTTTTTTTTTTTTTTTTTTTTTTAATCCTGCTACTTCCATGGACAAGAAGATTTGCTTAGCCTTGCAGCATGGCACTCAAAGCCAGATCTGGTACTGAGATATATTTTTTGTTCTTGTTGTCAGCACAGTTTCACAGAACACAAGCATTAAACTGAGATCAAACAGCATATATTACTGTCTTAGCTGTTCAGTGGCTTGAATCCAAAATAACTCCTCTAAACTGTTCCTTACATCATGTGTTCTCCTATTTTCATAAGTTATCAGCTTATCCGAGCTTATTGCTTCACTCACTTCCCAAGCAATATGAAAGACTGACTTATAAGAAGCCTGTATTAAATCCACGGATAATTTTAAAGATGAATTTGGTTATACCCTGGTTTGTACAACTTTCTAGTGATTTGTTCAGACCTCTCTGTCTCAGTTCATAGAATCATAGCATCATAGAATGCATTGGGTAGGAATAGATCTCCAAAGATCATCTGGTTCTAACTTCCCTGCCATGGGCAGGGAAAGCTTTTGCTCAGTCTTACAATGGTTGCCCAAAGCCCCATCCAGCTGTCCATGGATGGGGCACCCACAACTTCTCTGGGCAACCTGTTCCATTGCCTTACCACCTTCACATTGAATACTTTCTTCTTAGTATCTAATTTGCCCTCTTTTATATTAAAGCCAGTACCCCTTATAACTACACTCCCCGATAAAAAAAAGTTCCTCCTGATCTTTTTTGCCGGCTCTCTTTAAGTAGCGGAAGGTTAGTACAAAGTTGCCCCTAAGCCTTCCCTTCCCCAGGCTGAACATAGCTTCTCGAGCCTTTCTTCATAGGAGAGATGCTCCAGCCTTCTTATCATCTTTGTGGCCCTCCTCTGCATTCACTCCAGCACATCTTTGTCCTTACGCTGAGGGCCCTGGAGCTGAATGCAGTACTCCAGATGGGGTCTCATGAAAGCAGAGCAGAGGGGGAGAATCATGTTCCTTGACCTACAGCTACTTTTGATGTTGCTTCTTACTTTTGAAAGCTACTTCGTGATTTACAAATAACTTCTTGTTATTTCAGTCCAAGTATTTAGTTAGCTAGTTTGTTTCAATCTGTCTCAGAGTCCTTGTCTCCTCAACTGTTTAATTACAACAACTAGTCTTTGTGGTTTTTTTTTTGTTTGTTTGTTTTTGTTTTGTTTTTTTTTTTGCTTTTAGAGCATTTCATTAGAGGAGTTCCTTGGCCAATGTGAATAATACAGGAACAAAGAAATATGCTTAGAAAGAACTTATTTACATTTAGAAAGATCGAGGTATAAAATAATATGTATTCTTACTTTGTTTTGTGTCTTGTATAAAAAAATGTATTTTAGAGTACAAAGATGACTGCATAAAAACAATGAGTATTCTATTAATACATCTATAAGAATATTTGGAGTTCTAATTTCTGAGTTCATACACTATCTAGAATAAGTTTGTGACAGGTGGCTTTGGTTAACTGTTTTGTGCTCCCTTGTCTTCATGAGCAGTTGAAAAAATGTGAAACAATAAAAATAAAAATAAATAAAAGTGAACAACAAAAACGTAGTATAGAAGAGGCCTAGCAATGTAATGTATCTGGAAATGATGCTGAATGATCTCCCAGACATGTCCTGGTTAAGAAGTCACAGTCTTAATCATGTGGGTGAAAATTATTTTTTACTGAGTGAATCCTTTTGTGTTCTGTTTGGACTTTTCCAGTCTCCTTGATTTGGCAGAGGTAGATAGCTGAGTAACAGAAGCTAGAACTGAGTAATTTATGGCTTTGGCTTGATCATCTTTTCTCTGACTTCTTTCAGTGTTTTTCCTTTCAGCATCTAGAAACTTCGATGAGGCAGGTCATGTTGTCTCTTGCATTCTCAGTGAACTTTTGGTTATTTAGGCCCATAGCCTAAATTCCATGCAGAATCTATCCTCATGTTTGGAGGGAAAAAATAAAGATTTGATCTCTTATGGAATTTTTGGTATTCGAGGAAAACCCAATGACTCAGAAATATTTGTAATCTGCTCACTCCTCAGGCAGATGGTGAAGCATCATATTACATGTGATAAAGTGATAAGGAAAGACAGGTAGAGAAAATCTAGTTACGCTGATTTCATTAGAAAGACTGATCTCTTTTGACCAGGCAAAGATAAGTCTGTCCTGGGCCATTTTGCATTATTTTTATGCTATTCCTTACAAATGTGGAGCAAACAATTTCCTACTGAGAAGAAATAGATAAAATATTATTTTCAAAATTAAATAGAAGTTATATTGAAAAATGTATGTACAGAAAAAATATATATATATATTTCTTTTTTTCTTATTATGGCCCAAGATAAACAGGAAAAACAAATTGAAATGTGGAAAAATAACCTTAAATTTTCTACAGGAGCTTACAGGCAGTATGCTTGGTCTTCTCCGGAATATATTTGTTTTGTAAGATCTATGCTTCTGTTGTTAAGACAATATAGCATGCTGCTAAGGAATATTGTATAGCTGGGAACAGAATCCTGAGAATATTTTAATGTTAATATCCTATCTATTCATAGGTTTTCAAAACCTGATTACAACTTTATTTAAAGGGAAAAGGTAGTCCACAATTACTGACACTCCTTTTCTTAATGAAATAGTGAAATTTGCTAATTTGAATAAAAGTGGAGAGTATGACATACAATATCAGTGACGACTTGAATGATAAAGGAAGTTGCAAGATTACTATTAATGAAATTTAAAATAGAAGAGATTCTCAAGTATTTGCCAGATTTAAGCTAGCAATCTATTATTAAGAGTACTGGTTATTTAGTTTCCCATAGCACTCTGAGGAGAATATATCAGTGTAAGAGAAGTACCAAAAAATTCGTGTTTGTGACTAGAAAATCTGTGAGTCATTTAAACAACACATTCAGCATATATTCTATAGTATTTCCAAGAAAAAATGGTAATGTGTTGACACAGGCTGTATAAATGCAGGCCTCACAGAAACACAATTTCCATTCCAACTCAGTTTTATACCATGATTTGTAAAGAGACAAGAACAGCTACTGCAGAGTAGACATCTTCACCTCGTACTGGTATGCAACAACTAATTAAACCTTTTTCATTCATCAGCCCCTACTATATACTGACATGTTTTGAAAGGTGAATCTATCAATAATCCCTTTTTTGAGTTATATTGTAGGGAGAGGCATGTGTTTGAATGTAAACATGATACTTTTTTTCCATTTGAGTAACAACTGTAAGAATATTTGCAGTCTAAATATAACATATACTTTATCAGAACACTTATTTTTTCCCCAAGACTAGGGTATTTTCACATTTTTAATGACTATTCTATTATTATTTTTATTACTAAAAATGTGCAGTTTCATATCTTTCTATGATGCAGAATACTCTATGAACTCCTAAAACTCATTGACTTAAACTCCCCAAGGGTACAAGCAAAATAATTGGGTGCAAGACTATTTACAGACTGTTTTGCAGACTCCCAAGTACAGTCACTACTGGGGAAATAGTCAGCAGCTCTGTTAAGGCCTAATGTTCATTGGATGAAGAGTTTTGTACAGAACTTCATGTACATGTGCCATAACTTGCAGTGTATTAGAGAGAATGGGAGCTTTCCAGGGATTCCTGGCTGCAAGCCTAGATTTAATGTCTTCAGAGGTTTTTATTGTGCTTCTTTTATGACTGGTTGTTTGTTTGTTCATATTGAATCATCATCATATGGCAGTAGGAACATTTCATGAAGTCAAAGACTTTTTTACTGTGGACAAAATCAAAATGAACTGAAATGCTGAATCCAGTTTGGAACAGAGAAACCAAAAGGAAATATAGCTGTTTTTGTTGTTGATGTTGTTGTTGTTTTTCCTTTAACTGAATTATCTAGTTGGCAATAACACAAGATTGGTGACATGACTCATACTGATTTGTTACCATTACTACGTTCTAGAACACATCAGAAAAACCATTGTACCTATCATCTTTAGTTGCACTATACTGCAAGATCTGGCAATTTTAGACTTGCAGTTGGAATGGGTTAACTGGAAAAGTTCTGGTATGAAAAGCTTTCCAGGAAGATTTAAGTGGTCTCTGAGTATATGATAATGATATTGTATGTGGTGTTCTCTCACAAGAGACACAAATCAACCCATTACGTTGTTACATATCTGAGAATGCTGAATTTCATGTTTAGTGCCATATATCTGCTGGTAATCAAAGACTCAGTGGCATAATTTAAAAGTATTCTACATAATAGATTTTCCTTGAACTGAAAGCATTCTGTATATACTCATAGATTTTGATTGTTTCAGGGTATCTGGAAAGGTTAACATATACAAAGGAATGCATAAATATCATTGCTACTCTCTACGTAGGAAAAACAGGACAGATGGCTATACATCAAAACATTTTATAAAAAGTTGGAAAAAATTGATAACAAAGAAGATATAAAATATAAATTTGAATAAGACAGAAAGAATGAAAATAACTGATATATTTAAATCACAATTTACTAATGAGAATAGGTCAGAAACAAAATGAGGGCACATTTCAAAATTAAATATTAAGCAAATATTTGAGCTAGCTGCAACCAGGAACCCAATAGTGTGCACTTGTTGCTAAGAATAATAGTATTCTGCTGTGCATTAAAAAGAGCATGGCCAGCAGATTAAGAGAAGTTATCCTCCCCATTTACCCCACGCTGATAAGGTCACATCTAGAGTAATGTGTCCAGTTCTGGGCTCTTCAGTTCAATAAAGACAGGAAACTTCTTGAGAGCGTCCAGTGGAGGGCTGGGTTTTTTCTTCCGAAGCCAAAACATAGCATCATACCAGATATGAAGAAAATCAACTCTGTCCCAGCTGAAATCAGGACAAGAGATGATTAGGAGCTAGGAGCATCTCCCTTATGAGGAATAACTGAGCCCTGGGACAGGTCATCCTGGAGAAGACTTAGAAATGATCTTATCAGTGCTTATAAGTAAAAGGTGAATGTCAAGGAGACAGGGCTAGGCTCTTTTTGGTGGGGCCTAGTGATAGAACAAGAAGCAGTATTCTATCTGAACGTGAGATATACATTACTGTAAGGTTGACAGAGCTCTGGAACAAGCTGTCCAGAGAGCCTGTGTAGTCATTTTCTCTGGAGATATTCAAAACTTGGACACTTTCCTGTGCAACCTACTACAGGCAACGTACACTAGAAAGGAAATTGGACTCTATGCTCTCCAGAGGTTCCTTCCAACCACTGCTATTATGCAGTTCTGTGAGTGTGCATCAAAGTGTTCTTAAGTGAATGCCAAGTACTAGTAGCAGTTCTAAGAGATTCCTCACTTATAATGAAATTGTTGATATGGAGTAGTGTAAATTTCTTAGTTTGAATGTAGAAAGATATTAAAAATATTAAAACTAATAATAAAAATGCTGCTTTCATCTGCACTGGCGAGGGCAACAGCAGTCATTAAATTAGAGAAAATAACTTAAAAATTATGTTAGTTAGTTACTGCAGTTAGTTAATGAACTCACCTGAGCACAGACAGGGAAGGGCCAAGGCTCACATGAAGGTATCTCTTTCAAAAGTTAATCTATAATCATGGCTATGGATGCCTCTGAAAATAAGCTATGTTCACTATATTCATTTGAAAAAGTTATTTCTCCATAATTTCTGCATGAATTACCCCAAAACTATTACATAAATAAAGAAACAAGAAACAAGCAAATAATTTAATGGCCTCTTCAGGCACTTTTAAAGCATAAGATCTTGTGTTTTAAGGGTTTTTTCTTTTTTTTTTTTTTTAATATGTATACATATGTCAGAATATTGAGGGAAATACACAAGGTACTTGGATTCAAACTGAGCATTTCAGAGTTGTCATACTGTAGAAAACAGAATTACACCTTTTCTAATGTAGAATATTGCCATAAAGGAGACTTCAGTTTTGTCCAATTCACTCTAAAACAAATGAGTTTCTTGTCGTACCACTATTATAATTAATGAAATGTAGATGCCACAGAATATAGTTACAAATGGAGGATGTGAACAGGAGATGAACAAATGATTCTTCCACCTAATCTTCCACACGATCTTTCTGAGTGTTTAATACAGAGACCAATCTGTAGAAATAAATATTTCTTGTTATTCTAAGGAAAATTAAAAAAAAAAAAAAAAAAAAAAAAAGGAAACCTGATTAGAAAATGTCTTTAAGTACATAGCATGGGTAAAACTGACCAGATACATCAAGGGATGACTTGGCTACACAACAGATGTGTCTTTGATTTTTTTATACATTTTAGATGGTTACAGCAGAATGTCAGTTTCATTAGTTTTTACTTTCTGACCACTGGAAAGGATTAGAAAGGACCATTGGCTCCATACAACACAGCTTAGAAGCAACTGTTAACACTGGTTTGTTATCAACATCGTTTTTCTCAAAGAACCAAAAACATAGAGTCATACCAGACACTCTAAAGAAAACAGTTCCATCCCAGCTGAAACTAAGACACCCTGAATAAATTGTTTGCCATTATTTTACATTGTCATTTACATAGAAAAACACATAAAAGAAGAGATAACAGAAAAATATGCATGTTACTTCTTAGCAAAGGTTTCCTAGGAAAAATCATTCCATATGCTTCATGCTCGAAAATGTATTTACACCAGTGAAGATTTCATGTCAGTGGTTTGGCTGAAGTTGAACACTTCATTTCAGGTGAAATGTAGCACTTCCCGCAAACAACAAATTCGTGACTGTATCCGGATATTGGTGTTGTTTAGATAAACATCCTGTTAAGAAAAGGGGTATGTTCATTATAAACAATGGCTGTAATTTGTGCAGAGGAGTGCTTCAGTGTCTCATTAGCTGATTAGTAATGGGAATTAGCAGTAGTTAACAAGTTGTATTGATGAATTATATTCCTTTCTTGCAAATTTAGGGAAGCATCAAAATGTGAAATGTATTTGAAGCTGGTTTTGCATCTCTTGAGATGGTCTTATGTCCACTAGAAAGTATAGGATCTCACCATAGAAGATGCTGAGGTTTTTCTGAGCAAAGTTAAAAGGTTTCTGGGTTCTCACAGTGGTTTCTTAGAGTACATTTTCACCCCATTATATAGTCATGCTGTTGTCACATACCCATTAGGAGAGATGAATTGGTTTTACTAGTTCAAATCTTCAACTCATTATGCATTCATCTGTTAAAGACTGGATAACAGTCCATAACAGTAGTTATGGAAGACAACAGTAGTTTTAAAGGAGCCTTGTTTGTTCTTAAAGTGAATCAACTTAATAATAAGATGAGCTAAAGTATTCAGTCTGTGTATAAAATAAGCCATTAATTTAATTGTTTCCTAAAATGGGCTAAATTGGTAGCATCCATTTAATGTCTGATTCCTTTGTCACTAGAACCAGCTCTTTTCTTCTGTATAATTAAGTAGGAACTGAAGTAGGGCTAATCTATAGCTTTCCTTGCAAATCCTGTATGTATTAAGATAGTAATAATAATAATGTCAGTAATCATTCTCAAAGCTAATATTTTTTCTACTTTTAAATTCCTTAGACTGTAACTCTTTCTTCTGCTCCATTAAAACAGTTTTAAAGAAAAATTCTCAAAAGCATTTTATTCTTTTTTCCTATTATGTACATTGCTCCTTTATGCTAAATGCTATAAATTTCAAATTTGGAATGTTGAAAATGGATGCCATGAAACAAATAGTGAATTTCCCCAAAGTAAGTAGGAACAAAGACTTTAAATCCATGTGTTGCTGGCCTAGTAGCAAACCCTGTTATACCCCCATCACTGGAATCTCTTGGTGAAATTCAGATGAACTGATGAAGTAGGTGTGAAAAAGTGGCTTTTGAAATTAGATCAAGATTTTCAAAAAGATATTCCTGATTTATAATACTTTGATATAATAAATATAAATGATATTCACCAAAATTCATGAAACTTTGAAACTCTCATAAAGGTGTGTAGAAGTGGACTTTCATTCTCCCCAGTATCATGTTCTTTAGGAATATGGTCTCTGAAGGTTTTATTCTCGGATGTTTCTTTGTCTATAACCCTTCTTTCTCTGTAAGAGAACAATTTAAAATCACTAAAGATCATAGTTCGTTATTTACCATGTGCTTTTTTTGCAGTACTCAGATGGGAAAAGCTTACGATGCACATTTGTCTGATTTTTTTCAGTTTGCTTCTCCAGCTTTTCATAGCTTCTGGGAATTTTTGATCTTCTATTGACAAGGCTTGCTTTTGCATATGATGAGAGGTGGCTTATGGGAAAAGGCATGACCCAGGCTGAAACCTTCATGTATTTTGTCAATACTATTAACCTACAGTATTAATTGGAATTCAGCATTTAATTAGCATTGATTTAAGGCAGAAGTATTACATTTATTTGCCTTTCTGTAGAAAATTAAGTTGGCCTAGCAGTGATCTCTGAGGAACATAGTCATAGGAAAACTTCTCCCTTCTCTAGCAGTTGTAGATACTCTGTTTTTCAGTGTTGCATCTCATTCCATCTTTTGACAGTGACCCTTAACAGCGCTATATATGTACTTTAACATCACATCTTTTCTTTTCCTGTATACCCACAGCAAAATTTCATATTCTCTTTAAAACCGACACAAGACATAATT
The DNA here is from genome assembly GCF_016699485.2 of Gallus gallus. Classification (NCBI taxonomy): domain Eukaryota; kingdom Metazoa; phylum Chordata; class Aves; order Galliformes; family Phasianidae; genus Gallus; species Gallus gallus. The sequence goes on along the minus strand of NC_052533.1, from coordinate 123,277,843 downwards.
TCTTCTAAAAAGCGACATAATTTCTTCTAAAAAGCAACATAATTTTTGCCAAGTAGGTATGAAAGCTATCATAAAAAAGCTTTCCAATTTTTTTTTTTTTCCTTTTTCTAACTCCGAATTTTTAGAATGTGCATCACGTTGGGCAGTTTTTCTGTTTTTAGTGAGTGTTGTTTAGAGCTCAGAGTCAGGGTTGAGGTACTGCAAAATTGTAGGTGAAGTTCATTAAGCATAAAATAAAGAGCAGAGCTCTAGAGATTTTACAGCACATTAATGTTTTACTGTTGGTGATGGTTACTGGTCCAGAGATGAAGGAGAAAATGGCATGGTGAGAGAAAAAAAAAAAAAAAAAAAACTCCATTAATTTTCCTCTAAAAACCCTACTATCTTGATTTTTTTTTTTTAATAGATTAATTGAGATAGCTTCACATGGTATTTAATTCTCCTACCATCAGTTTCATCCCTTAAGGAACGTGGAAGATGTTTACGAATAAATACCAGGGAATGGTATGGAAAATATTATGGTAGAAATACAGATTTAAAAGTCCATTTTAAAAAATGAAATGGTAGCAATGTTTAACAATGTGAAATAGAAATAAATAAAATAAAAGGTACAAAGTCTTTGATTAAAAAACGTTTCTAAAAGAGTTCATAGAATCAAATATAACAATTTACCTCAATCAAAACTGAAAAGCAAGTTTGTTTGTTGTGTTCTCATTATGAGCCAGACTTTTTTGCTAAAATGCAGTCTTCCATTCAAGATTCTCCACAAGGAATTGCTTTTGTGAAGAAGTTTTTTGCTATTACCATGCACAAACTAGTACATTTTAATCCATTTGTCTAATCACTAAGCTAGATCTGTATGGGAAAAATTACCTACAGTGTTTACTGGCAGTACAGAATGGTTTATGTACAACCTCTGTTCAGTTTGTTTTCTCTTAGAAATTTTATAACAGACAACCTGAGTGACTGTTCCTGCTTGTTCAACTTACTATTCTCTTATACTCTTTGTCCATGGTAGTATTTCTGAAGTAGTATGCAGTCTGTCCTTACTCAATGCCCATTTTCTGATTCTTAAATATATTGCTCTCTTTTAAATTCAGTTTTGATTTTTAGATTGTTACAGTTCCTGTTTTGGAACTGGAAATAATTTTCCAAATTTAATTGACATAGTATGCCTGTGGTTATAATATCTAATGATCTATTATTATACAGTATCCCAGCTGCACTGGGATGATCCAGGTATTTGGAGCTAGTGGTTAATGGCTGCAGATGCTTAAAAAAAACATTTGCTAGCCAGCAAGGAAAGGCACTAAAAGCTATGCACTCAATCTGTGTGGTTTTTAGGCTTGGAATTGCAATGCATGTGACAAGTCATAAGTTCAACGTGTCTGCAGGAGTTAATGTGTTTTGGGGAAATAGAGTAATTAGAAGTATATTAGACCAATATTGTGGAAAGAAACAGCTTTTCAATGCACAGTATTTCTCAAAAGAGACAAAATTGTATTTATTTAGTATAAGCAAGTATGCTGATATGTGTTTTGTCAGAGAAACTGTTTCAGACTATTTACTTTCAGTGTGAATGAGTGAATTCTTGGAGTGAATAAGCTTTCTTTATGACTATGCCTCTTTCCAATTTCAGTAATAGCTGAATTTCATTGTAAATACAATTTCCAGTACTAATATCTGTTTATCAAAATGCAGATGATAAAATTGCTAGTAAATATAAGTTTGTTAGGGAGAAATTCAGTAATTTTTGTCATATGTGCTGAAATGATTCATTCTTTCTTTAAACAGAGCCTTCCTATTTGATACCTCAGAAAGATCCTTGGCGTGTTTCACTGCCACAGTTTCTCAAACTGAGTTCCAGAATTTGAACTCTGGCAGTCTAAAATTGTTAAATCTGTTAAGTTAATATAAAATTCAGCCAGGAAAATTCAATTTACATAAACAAATTATCCTGTCAATGTTCACCAGCACCCTCCTTGCCCATTCTTTCAAATGGTCCAAACTTCCAGTCCTGTTTTCAGATATTTCCGGATACTTACTCTGTCTTGTCGGTCTGCCTATCTCTGAAAATACATCTCTTGGCAAATAATGTGATTGCTTCTGTCTATTTATGCAAGAATATAAAAATACTAAAATTATACCCTTCCAAAATTTTATTTCTGTGAAAATCTTACATCAGTCAGTTGTTGGAAGACTGTAAGGATGTGTTAGTACAATTTAAGGACAGGGGAAAAATACAGAATTTAGGAAGGTCAGTGGGACAAATTATTTGGTAATGCTGGTACTGCTCCACTGAATTTCTTGAAGTCAAGGAATTTATACTAATGCACGTCAGAAGGCAGAGCTTGGCATGTTATGTTCAAATTAGGTTTCACAATTGAGTATTTAGACATTAAGAATAGTGGCATATGAATATCTAATTTCAAGCCATAGATTCTTTCTTTTTAATATTTGCCAGATACATCAAATTATAGAAAAACTTCCTGAAAACAAATAGAAGGACAAAGATCCTGGATTAGATCTTGCAAAGGATTAGATCTATTGTTGGTGATACAGAAAATGAAATAAGGTAAATGAAGGCAGAATACCAGTAAGCAGCTGTGACTTTTGCTAATTGCTTACAACTTTTCACACTGGTGGCTGTTATGCTGTCATACATATTTCTGCAGATGCCTGTGTATGCCGTGAGTCTGCGTGTATTTAGAAAGAAATCCATAAAAGTAAAGTGCCATTAATTCCTAAATTATCACCTTTGTTTTACAGTTGTTCTCAACCACAAGTGGTAGGTGACTGGGAGAGTGTATCAGAAAGTTGTCATTCCATGTCTTCTGCTTTTGTTTCCTTGTTTGTCAATTTGCTGATGCCTCAGGACAGAAGATGGAGGCCTAGTGAGTCATGATAGTAACTGATACCAGAAAGAAGGGAGTTTGGTTTTTTTCTGGCAATTTTGTATCTGCTACCCCTTTCATGACTATAAAGCCAGGTTCACATGAGAATGTTTTGAAATTATTTCTAAATTTGAAGTATATATTAATTCTAACATTTTAAAATATATACCTTTTAATCTTGTTCTTTACTTTTATCTGTGTTTTAGATTTCATTGTAAAATGTTTAACTTGTGTTAATTTCATGTGAAGAAAGTAGTCACTCAATACATAATTTGTCAAATATACAAACTATGAGAAAAAGTCTAAAACTAGCATGCTTGCATTAGCAAATTTTATTTTTTTTTAATCACATGGTAATCTACAAAGTTTACAATCTTCTAAGGTCATGTAACTAGATGTTCAGGGCCATGTGCGGCCCATGGGTTGTGGATTGGGTGTGCCTGCTCTAAGCTGTGCCAGTTTCCACAACAGCATAGTTCTCTTTTGCTTAACAAGATGATCCATACAGAAGGTGTAAAACACAGGTGACAGATATCTGTCAGGATTGCACTTTATCATAGAAGGGGCTTTGTTCTTTTTTATAATGTTAATATTGTGAAAATGTGAAAAAGTATGTAAAAAGTGAAATCCTTGACTAGGTCATATATTGTCAACAGGAACTTTTTGCCGTACCACCAGCTCTTACAGCAAAGATGTTTTTATCGATGCCCACCAAATGCATTACATATTAATTTCTCGACTGAACATTCCTTATCAGTCAACAAGGCACCTTCCATATGATTTCTACTTAATGCAATAGCACATCTATCCCACGGGGAGAAACCACTTTAAGTGTCAGCAACATAAGAGAGAAGGGAATTTAAGCAACCTGGTCTAGAGAGAGGTGACTGTCTATATTAGGAAGGTTGGAAATAGATGATCTTAAAGGTCCCTTCCAACACAAACCATTCTATGATTCTATGATTTGCTGGGATACTGGATTTAACACTTATCATTGGCTATAATATTAAACTTTTTGCATATAAAGACTGCAAATCTTCAATACAGTAAAGCTGGGGCTATTGTACTAACATTATAGCTATATTTATGGACATTGCACTGTTAGCAGCCACTGCAGAAAAATGGCTTGCAGAATTAATTGATCACACATATACATACAGTTCAGTTCAAAGGACTTGTAGCCAGTCTTCAATTGTTAAGTTAGGCCTCTTACTGGAATGGTGTTGAGAAGATTACATCATCTTATATAGTACACTGTGCATTCTGCTGAAGGTTATCTGCTCCACACACACAGTTCACATGGGCAACTTATTCTAACTTCAGGGAACAAGTAGTCTTGTCACATTTGGAATGAGAGGAGGTGGCATGAATGCAAACACAAATACAACTATGTGAACATCAAAATCTGCACTAAAAATGCTAGGATAGGCTGTTCATTATTTTCAGGATATCACCTTACATATCTATGCCTCACAACATAGTAAGAGATCTGTATTTTGTTTCCAGGATCAATGGTTTTGGCGAGTCAGAAACAACAGGGTGATGGATGGATACCCCATGCAGATTACCTACTTCTGGAGAGGGCTGCCTCCCAGTATTGATGCAGTTTATGAAAACAGCGAGGGGAATTTTGTCTTCTTTAAAGGTAAGAAAAGTCAGAATTTGTGTAATACTTTTAACTGTGATGATTTTTTGGAATATAGTTACTTATTTCTACTAATGGTTTGTAAATTATGTTGTAAATTCCTAGCTAACTGAAGAGTACATGAGTTATGTTTTCTCATTCTGTCAACTCATCTTTAATTTATGATTACCCTTCAAAGTATCAGATTTCTTACTCTGATATATGCTGTAGAAATTTGGAAGTATAAATGCAACACATTGCATGCAGTGATCCTTTTTTGGATCATTTTGGATCCCATGAATCATATGAATTTGTATCCTATGCAATCTTTCTTTGGAAAATATGGATCAGAAGCAAGAATGAACACAGTTCAATGTATTTTCATGTACTTCTCTTTGCTCTTCTTTATTATTACAAATGATCTTTGCATTTTTAAATGTTGCCTCATCTACATATATATTACTGTCTACTGAGTTGTATTTATTTGAATACTATGATGCTAAGAGTTTCAGGTGGGAAATGAATTGCTAAAAAATATCTTTTCCATAGATGTATCTTCAGTATTTTTATAAAAGTTTCAATCCAGGCATCAGTGGATCATTAAAACTATTCTAATTCAGATATTGTGAGAATTTGTTCTGCATGTTAAATGAACACTCATTTAGCTACAGAAGAGTGAAAACTATATGAAATATGTTTCATAATACTTTAAAAGAAGAAATAAGAAACTGCAATCTATTTATTTCAACAAAAAAATATTCTATGATTCTATGAACTTGAAGGCCTTTTGTGTGAATTCTAAGATAAATTACATCCCACAGAGTACATTTCTATTTGCATTACATCAAAACAATAAATACTTTTACTTGTGTTACCATAATATAAATTAAGTATCACAAGGTCTGGGGTGTTAGTAAGTTCAGGAATCATTATGAAAGCACCTCAAAATTCCCATCCCCCTGCTTGATTTTTGTGTCTGTGGATCATGTAAGGATAGAAGGATTATTCTGTAGATATTTCTTGGCTTATCATGTTACATGGAGCAAAGGAACAATCCTTTGCATCCAAACTCTTCCTCAATAATACTGGGATCCACTGCCTGAACTTCAGACAGAAATTATCCAGCTCAGTGTCAGACCTGCTTTCTGTTTGTTTCCTGCCCAGACATCAAAATTTCTTCTGTCATGATTTAAATCTTCACCCAATGCTGGCTGACTCATGTTAGGCCTTAGAGGAATAGATTGATTCTATTATGTGTAATATCGTAAGTTTACAAGACAACAAGAGAGGCTAAGAGGAATTTTGTTTTAACATAGAAAATTAAATAATCAAGATTAATTAAAGCAAGTAGAAACAATAGTAATGTGTTCGTACAAGTCACAAAATTGTGTTCTTTTCTCTCTTGCTTATCCTCAGCTTATGTTCTATGTGTTCATATTAGCCAATTTGGTGCCTTGATATCATATACCTGGATTTTTCAACTTGCCTTTGTTCAGAGTTCCTTCCTTTGGTTTTCCAGTGACATTTGTACTGTCTCCTTGTTTGCAAAAGTCAAAAGTACTTACATTTCCTTCTAGGATTTTTTTTTCTGGATTTTCGCTTCTCTGTCACTAACTCTTTGTGATTTTCAATATCTACATGATTTGTCTATCAGCGGAATTCATATTTTCTTAATGCCACAGAATCGATAGGTTCAACTGAGTCTTTTATATGCATATCCTTGACAATTCCTGTTAAAGAAAGATCTCAGATTATTTGTGAGACATGCCTGCAGAAGTCTATGTACAAGGGCTGCTCTGAAAGTAATGCCTCCTATTTTATTGTGTTGGCCCACAAAATCAGGGGCAGATGTTGGTCAAAATTCAGTAGAGGTCAGACTGTCCCACCAGTATTTTGTTACATTTTGTTGCCATGTAGCAGATAGCAGAAGAGGGGCAGTCTAACAAAATGGCACCTGAGATGGAAGCACATATGAATCAAAGTTATGGAATTGAATTCTTCCATTGGAAAAAATGGCACTCGCTGACATTCATCAACCCTTGCTGAATATTTGTGGAGACCAAATGGAGGATATAGCACAGTGAGGTGATTGGCAGTACATTTCAGCAGTGGTGACAGTGACGTGAAACACAAGCCATGTTTCAGATGGCCATGCACAACTGCAACACCATGAAATGTACAGCTTTTCAATCAGTTCATCCATGCACATTGGCAGATTATAACCAGTGAACTGTTTATGGAGCTGAATATCTGCTTCAATGAGTCGGAAACAGTGATAGAAACCTGGAAGACCGCAAAGTTTGTACCTGGTGGGTCCCGCACATACTCACACAGGAACAAAAGGAAGACTGTTTGCAAGTTTTTCAGTACCTATTGAACCAAAACCAGGCTGAAGATGACAGTTGTCTGGATCACATCATCACTGATGACAAGATGTGGTGTTACCTCTATAACCCAAAGTCAAAATGGCAGTCCATGGTGTAGCAACTTGTGAATTCCCCATCGAAGAATACACAGCCCTCAGCAGATAAAGTGATGTGCACTCTATTTTGGGATAGGAAAGGAGTGATACTTCTGGATATCCTGGAGCCTGGAGAAACCATCAACTCTGATCACTACATCATACTTGTGACTAAGCTGAAGGCTCAAACTTCCAAAGCCAGAGAAGAAGACAATACCCTCACTAATATTCTTTATCTTTTGTTAGCCCTGAACTGCTCAGGCAGTTGGACTAAATAATCTTTGATGGTCACTTCCAACTCAACTCAACTCAGCTATTCTATTCTAATTTGATTTGTTTAAATGCTTGCCTTTTATGACAGAAATCATCAAGTTTGAAATAGTTGATTTAAATTATAAAACAAGTTTTAATCTTCATTATTATTATTATTATTTTTTAATTAATAGTAGTAATAGATTTTTCCTAATTCTTTGTGTTCAGTTGGGTTCAGGATATTAATAGACTTCTGTTTTATAGTACTAGAAGTAGAATACAATGCAGGTATAAAAATATTTGGGATAACTTTTTAAAATGGGAGCTATGTTGTAAAATATGAGCCATATGCTCATATTGGGATGCCAGCTCAAGATGGAATATTTATTTATGATCTTTTGAAACAACTTTATAGTTAATTTTTTTGCTATAAGAAATGTAGTTCTTCCTTACTTGTCCTAATAAAAATCTATCAGTATGCTTAAACCTGCTTAGCATTACTCTTGCAAGAATATTTGAAGAGCCTCTGAGATCACACATAATGTGTTAGATGTCTATAGAAAATATAGCTGAAACAAGTTCAAGGCTATTGGATCAAAAGTCTTCTTAGTTTTTAAATTAATTCCATATCCTTTTTTTTTTCATTAATATTTTTTTATACGAGGGAAAAGAATGTAAAATTTCATTAGGATGCTTGTAGTGCAGAGCTATAAAGTGATACTTGCTCATTTTGGGTGGCTTAAGATACTTGCCTGCCTCCTTATGACTCATAATGCTCGTAAAGTACACAGCAATCTGGTGGATGGCTGCTTATAAAAAGCAGCTGTTTACATTCTTGTTACTATTCATTGCAAGTGTCCATGCTGAATGCTAATAAGAAGATGGTACCAGAATGATACTCTTTTTCTTTTTTAATAGAGGAAATGTGAATAGTAAAATTCATTCTGTGAACCTGTGGGAATTTATATAATGCTTAAAATGAAATTGTCAAGCCATCTGCACTGTTGAATGTTATGGTAAACCAAATGGAGCAATAGAAATACTGCTGTAAAATTCATTGTATCAATGCCACCATCATAACTTTCAACTGCATTTATCTTACTGCTTGGTAAATCTTATGTTGAAAAATAGACTTTCTATATTGTCAGATCATGGAGCAGAGTGGTAACAGAGACAAGAATTTGGAAAAAGAGAATAAGAAAAAAGGAAGCAAGAGTTGTAGTTTGAGGATAATAGTAAGAAGACACTTGATCCTATCTTGAAAGACGAAAGTTAAAAGCAAGGATGGCTAGAGAAAAGTCTTCCAGAACTAGATATTCAAATTCTACCTAGTTTCAGATAGAAGGCATAAAAGCTTTGAGAATTTGGCTCATCATAGCACCTGGTTGTGCACTGTATCCTTGCATACGTATGTATCGTAATTGCATATACTAAGAACAAGAGACTTGATCGTGATAACCCTGGAGCACAACCATTTAGAATTTGGATTCTAAAAATGAATGAATACAGTTTCTAAAATCTGCACAATTATTTGTAGTTGTCAGTAGGGAGTTAAATAGTCTGGAGACTACCTGGAGTTAAATATTTGATATTTTAAGAGATGCATTGCAATGCAGATAGCCTTTATTTCTATTATTTTTTTGAGAATGTCAAAGATAGATGCTGAGAAACTTCAAATAACTGCAGTCACAGTTCATCTTTCTCAGTTGTTTCCCTACAGTTATGGTATTTAACAAAGCATTATTGAAAAAAGTAAGACATTAAGACATTTTGACTTTTTTTATCCTTTTTTTCATTCTCAGCTTGTGACTTTACCATTCTGCTTGTTGTTAAATTAGGTCTAACATTAGGGAATAAGTGCCGGGAGATGAAACATTCTAAATGTTGGCAAGAATTCACGAAACATGTGATGCTTTATTAAGCTCTGTGGGAATAACAAACCTACGAACCAGACCTTTAAAAAAAAAAAAAAGTATAAATACAGTACTAATTTCTGCCTAGGATGTAGTGTAGGCCACTAACCAGGCATTAGCTATATGTAAGAAGGGTGAAACTATGATTATCTTAGTTTTGTCTTATATTCTTTATTTCCATTATAATCACAATTAATGAAGTGCATTGACCAATCACATGTGGAAGTGGCATGTGATCTAAATGAAAGCATTCTAATTTAAACATTTATTTTTAGTACATTTTAAAATATATAAATATAATTTAGAAATAAATTGAGCTAATTTTCGTTATAGTCAAGTGTCATTTACAGTTACTTTCAGCTCATTATAATATGTGGTTCAGTGTTTGAATAGTTCTCATTCTTACTGCGACTTTTCTGAAATTTTTATCTGATCAACAGCCACAAATTCCACCAGCAGAGGGACAGAAGCGAAGAAGAGAAAAAAAGGAAGAAATAAATAAATAAATAAATAAAAATAAAAAATTCTCCACACAAACAGACAAACAAACAAACAAAAAAAGTAAAAACTGGCAGCCAGATGGAACATTTGGATTTCTTATACACAGACCTTCCCATTAACAATCAACACAGTTGTAGCAGACTAAACATATCTTCCTATGTAAATGTTAAATACAAATTCCTATAGTTAGAATCAATAGAAGCCTTGCCCACTAATGTTTAAGCTCTCAATGCCCTACTGTCTCAATTTTTAAACAGTATTTCATATAGTTAAATTTATCTTTTTTTCTATTTATCCAAAAAGAATTTGCTCCCTAATAAGAAATTGTGAAGGATTTAATTTCTGACTTGAGTCTTGTGTTCTCACATCTATACTTTATTTGCTTTATCCTGCTTTGTTATATCTGAATATGTAAAAAATACCTTACTCAGTAGCTCTGTCACTTACAATGGTGTGTACTCAACTGATGTTTGTTTGGCTATGATCTGATCTTGTTAACAGCTGAGTTTGACTTGTTGGGTATGGCTGATAATGATCAGTTCCTAACAATTGGCTTTACTTGTGAAACACGGGGAAAGGTAATGGCATTACATACATCACAGCATATGCCTTCCAATGCTGTGCAACAGCTGTCATTTTGAATGATCTTCTGAAACAGAAATGAGCTGGCTCAGTATCATTCAGTGGATGCCATCTGTTGTTCATGCTGTAAGTACCAACTAGTAAGATCCAAAACACATGACTTCTCTTATTGTTGTGTTTGCAACTGCCATTAGCATCTGAAGCCTTCTGTGTCCAGTTAAGTGAACTGGGAGAAGGTTAAACCACATGGGAGTAGGGACAGTGAAAGACTGAGAGCACTGTCACTTTTAAGTGAATTTTTTAGGGAATCTCAGTTAAGATAAATGTCACGTTAGCACAGGCTTTAATTCCAGGTCAACATGGATCTTAGCTTTCCATGTCTGTTCTTAGATCTCTGTGTCCCTTTCATTTTCACTACTTCAAATGGCTCTGCACATATTTATTCTTTGAACCCTTTCTTCCCTCAGCTGGCAAGGGGGAGAAGATGAATCTGTTGAGCAAGCAGTAGTATTTGTGCTTGGAAGTAGGTGACAAGCAGCTGTAAACAAGCTGATAAAAAATTGACTCTGGAAACCCAGCATGGGAGGGCCTGAAACCATATTTCCTCTTCTAATTAAAACTGTGATACAATGAAAGTGTACTTTAAATCACTACAGTACAAAAAGGGAGATTAAAAAATAATAAGAAGATCCCTTTAAACTGATATTTAATACCACTGAGGGATAGCTAAAATATAAAACCAACTGCAAAATAGCTTTCTGGATTTTTCCTCTTAGTTACTGGCATATGTCTGCTCCTAGATCCTTGGGTTGATACTATATTTCCTTCTAAAATATTTATGCAGCACAGTGCCTTAACATATTAAGTTTGTGTAACAGCCTGCCTAGCCTTATAGGTAAACATGACCACACTGAACTACATTGATTTTATCTCTTAGGATCTCTTTCTAAATGTATCTGAGGAAAATATATTTTGTTATAGAATGAGAGAATCACAGAATAGTTTGGATTTGAAAGGATCATGTAGGTTTGAAAAGATCATGTAGCTCCAACCCCCTTGCCATGGACAGGGACACTTTCCTCTAGATCCTGTTGCTCAAAGCCCCATCCAGCCTGGATGTGAGGATATTGCCTTTTTTTCAACCCCAAATATCTATGTTTGAAAGAAAAGTCTTTACTAAAAGACAAAGGTTAGAAGTGGATTTTGAAAAAGAATTAGAAGGAAGCGAAACTGTAAAAGTGAAAAGATGGTTGCAGGAATAGATCATGAGGCACAGTATGTTGAAAAGACCGTAGGAAAGAATCTGGAAGACAGCAGAATTATTAGACGTATCATTAAGTTAAAGGCTTATAATATGAGACTGTGAAGTGACTGGTATGAGTCATGGAATTGTACAGTGAGAAAGATGAGCTTGGCTGGGAAGGTAGAACAAACTGGAGTTGTGGACTGCATGGAAGCATACTCTCCAAATACAGGTACACTGGAGCCTATACTGAAAAATATTGGTGCCAATTTTGCTTTTATAGACATGCATGCCCATATATAAACAATATTAAACTAGTAATGGCAACAGTAGGGATTCAACTACTGAGCATTGCTGTACTAAATGCAACCCTTCATTCATTTCAGAAGCATGTGATTTTTACCTGTGGGACATCAGAACCTCAGTCTGCAGTGCTTAGGCCATACTAAGGTTATTAATGTGAATACATGATATGAAAAATTACTGTTACACCTACAGTTATTTCAGAAATAGCCTGTACATTATGCATAAGATGGAGGAATAATAGAATATGGTCTATATAAAAATAAGAATTTCTATTTCTTATTTATTTCTATGCTTTCTTATCTCATTTTGTCTTAAAAGTAACTCTTTCCTTGTGAAACATAAATCTATCTCATAGTATTAGTGTAAATATACTTCATCACTCTTAACAGAGCACTCTGAGTTTGATTCCCATATAGATGATATTAAAACACTATGTGGTCCTATTGAATAACAGGTGTTCTGTAAATGCAGAGTATCTGTGAGATGCATTTTATTTTGTATTATTTGCAGCAGTATAACATTTTTCATTTCAGCGTGTTTAGAAAAATCTCTGTAGCCCTATGGGAGTCTTTCTTTAGAATGTGTACATTTCAGTACTATGAGTTCTGAGGACTAACACCTGTGTATACGTGTGTTTTTGTACAGGTAACAAGTTCTGGGTTTTCAAGGACACTACTCTCCAGCCAGGGTATCCTCATGATTTGATAACACTTGGAAGCGGAATTCCATCTCATGGTATTGATTCTGCAATTTGGTGGGAAGATGTTGGAAAAACCTACTTCTTCAAAGGAGATAGGTTGGTATAGGAATTCTTCAAAAAAGCAGTTTGGTGGATATCAATTAAGCATTAATCTTTTGCACTATTTCTCAAAAAAAATTCAAGTCATTTCAGTAGCTCACTGTTTTCTGTGGATGGAGTTAGTACCTCTTGGACTGAGGGCCTTACTATTTTCAAATTTCTATATCCCATATTAATGTTAGCATGTTGGAATGAGGGGACTGTTTCTAGTAGAAAATTATAATTTAGAAGCCAGCATGCAAGTCAGAGTTGTGGCAAATTTAAACCTAAATACTCCAGGCAATGTAATTATCTTACACTCAAAATGTAAGATAAAATCTTGGTAAAATCTGAATCCTGAAACAAACTTTCTATAGTCACCTTCTGTCTCTGTCTTCATTTCCCTATCTTTAAAAATGAGGGAAAGAATATTTTTCTGCTTTGTAGAAATGTCAAGAGAGCTCACTAGTTTTTGAAGTCCTAAATCTTATTTGAATAATGGATTTTACCCATATTTAGGGTGCTACAATATTTGTTGATTTATGTATTCAGAATACTCAGAAATAAGTTGTATAATAAATTTATTAATTTCATCAATGTTTATATTTGTATTTTTAATAGTGCAGTTGCTGCTGTTATTGTTGTGTAGTGCTTAGGATTCTGAGACATTGATAGTATTATTGAATCACTCAAGAAATTAATTTAATGTACATCATAGGATATGTTTAGCACAGTACAGTTAATCATCTTTTACCAATATTATAATATTGCAGTACAGAGTGCCACAACCAATTGTATTGTTAAGCTATTTAAAAACAAAAGCAAAAACAACAACAACAACAACAACAAAAAACATTCTCCAACACTCATGGTAAAGAAAGTAGATAACAAGGTAAAATTTTGTGGTGTTTGAAAAATAGGTATCATTTGAAACAGACATTTTCAAAGTGAAGAAAGACATCTGTATAATGTTCATCCTCTTGTTCAGAAGATTTGTAGTATTTTTTAATGCAAGTTCATTTTCAGATAACAGTTTTCCACCTCCATGCTCTTGGTAAAGTATATGCAGTAGGAATCTTATGTGACCTCTATTTCCTTCATTCATCAGCGTCCTTTTTTACTTTCATACAGACACACTTTCTTAAAATACTGCTGGTAATACCAGAAGACTAAATGAACTTTTAGAAAAAAACATTTGTCGATGAAGAAAATTTCTTCTTAGCGCTAACAACCACAATAAAACTTGTCAGGACAAAAATGCATTACGACATGTAAGGACATTGAAGAACATGAAGCTTTCAAAGACAGTAGATGTATCACAGGATATTGATGACCAGTTGGAATAAACTCATGTTCCACTAAGCTTCTCAATGTGTGTAGTTTAGATCACTTTTTTTTTTTTTTTTTTTCTTAATAAGGAGTTTAATTCTGCTGGTTTTAGTAGTATGTATACATCTACAATTGGGCTGGTCTGATCCTGAAAAAAAGTATAGTATAAATGTAACTGAGTAGGAGCAGGAGGTAGTAATGAAGGGGAACCAAAACATTATGCCATAATCAAAATAACCGCGTTTCTTATATAACTCAGGGACATGTACAATTGTTTTGACAGTAAACTTTTCTGAAAGTGCTCCAGAGAAGAACCTAGACAAAAGTTAGAGAAAGAAACAGTTAGACCAGTGGAATATCGAGCATCTAATATTTTCTATAAAATACAAAAATAAAGAATATATAGAAGTTCAAATAGTAAATTATATCATTATACTCATATGGCTAAGCTAACTCATGTATTGATCATTATTATGATTTGAAATGATCCATTTAAACACTTCAAATAATTCTTCCAAATAATTTTATGAAATCAAAAGGGGCCAAAAAACTACAGAAAAACATTTCACCCTCTCTTACTCCTGTCTTTAGAATTGAGTAGTGTAGAACAAGATGATAACAGCCTTGCTGCACTTCTTGACACATGGTTTTATTTATGCCTATTTTTTGCACTATTAACTGTTATTAATTTGCACTATTTTTTTTTTTCATTTATAAAGCTTAGTCATCTTGTAGCTCAAAGTATTGGAAAGTAAACAGAGGAAAGTAAATACAGGAAAAAACATATTTTAGCAAATATTTTCTTCTTCTTTTTTTTTTTTTTTCCAAAGCCACACAGTTCATTTTCATTTATTTTCCCTCTTTGTTTGGTTTTGTTTGCTGCTTGTATGTTGTCTCTTTCTCTACGTGCATTCTGAAAGATATTCCATTCAAATTACAGAGCATTGCTTTGCTGGCTGGTTGTTGGTGCACATGCAACTATATTAAGAGATCAGGCTGTAAAATAATGTATGCATTAGAAAGAAAAAATAAAATACAAATAGTTACTCATATAACTCATCAGATCTACCAGACTTTAAGTTCACTGGACATTTAAAGCTGAAGAAATGCCTTACAGGGATTTCTTACTTACTTCTTACTTCTTACTTACACAGAGGAGTTCTGTCCATTTTGTTTTTTCAAAAAGGAGATCAAGAAATGAATCGTCTAAGTACTTTCCCAGGGACAAAATATCACCCCATTAAGAATTCTTGAATATATCAGAAAATATCGTAACAACTGTTTCTAAATGTGATATGTGATGTGATATGATTCAAATTAGGAAAAGGTTAAATATTTTAGCAATGATCAAATTGTCACTGCTGAAGTTATATTCTCTGGGTTGGTTTTTTTTAATGAAAAATACATTTTTTATATTATATCTATTTAATTATTATATAATAATAATAGATGAATGTATATACACAGGGAGTCAAGTTTATCTTGATGGCAGTTTTGTGATTAAAATGTTAGTTCAGATATTCTGGGCCTTTTTCACATATGTTGCATCTCTCTGTTTCACTGTGCAGAAGTCCTAGGCATCAGAATTGCTGTGACTATTAAGTGAAATACACATTAATGCAGATGTCAAAGTGCAAAAATCTTTTTCTTCAGCTAACGTGAAATAGTTATCTCATTGGCAAATAATTTTACTTTCTGTTAACTGGTAGTATCTTCAAAGAAAAAAACTCAAATATTCCCACTTGTGACTACTGGATATAGTGTGTGTGTTAGAAGTATAAAAAACTGTGCACTGAGTAAACTATGTTAATTATCTGCTATGTTATGAATACCTTTTTTTTTTTTTTTCCATTCTTAAAAAAAAAAAAAAAAAATTACAGGTACTGGAGGTACAGTGAAGAAATGAGATCCATGGACCCTGGCTATCCCAAACCAATCACAATTTGGAAAGGTATCCCAGAATCACCTCAGGGAGCCTTTGTCCACAAAGAAAATGGTATGCAAACACATTTTTGTTTTAATAATTTGCTAATAACCTTTATGTAGGATACTGTAGTAAAGGAGTGATTGATTATTTATATAAAGCATTATTTATATAATAAATACAAATAAAAAATACAAATAAAGCATTATTTATATAAAGCATAAGTATTTTTGAATTATGAACAGAGAAAATATATCCTGCTATAGAACTTGTGAAAAAAAGCTATGTTGTTTGCATGCACCATTTAACACAGTGGAGGGGAAAAGTCTTTCCATTTTAGTGTAGTAAATATTAATTTCCATTCACGTTTGTTTGTTTTTGTCTGTCCTAATTCACTTAATTATTCATTCTACATGGAATTAAATTATCTCTTAAAATGAGTTTTCTAACCACAGAACATCTCTGTTCTCATTGTCAAGGTGTTGGCTGTAGTAGGTTAGAAGCTACTACCTTCATTCTGAAAAAACAGAACCGGGAAGAAAGATCTTTATCTGAATAGAAATATCCTTATGAATCTATTTAAATTAAAGATGTTTTAAACCCATGATACAGAAACACAAATCATTGGGATGTTAGTAGTAAATATTATTACCTAGATCGAGGTGGATCATCACATACAGGAATCTAGAATCTCAGTTGCCTATGCTTCCAAATGAATGAGAGAAGCCAGAATCTCTTCCATCTTATGAGAATTCTGTGCTACCCAGGGGCTGATGACGGGCTGCCAAGAGAGCCCTCAGTTGCACAGAATGTAGATCCCTTTTTCAGAAATGAAAGTAGGCATTTGTCATCACGTATCATTGTTGGGAAAAGTTGTATGGCATTTATGATTTATTTATTCTTAAGTTTTGAGTTTCTTGTGCGTGGCTCACAGCACACTTAAGTATTTTCATACTATTTTAATTTCATTTTAATAAGTTGATAAAAAATATTTCCTTGCTTGGACCACTGCTGTCTAATTCTTCAATCTCTAACTTGATTGAATAAAGTGCTATGTTTTTTGTTTGTTTGTTTCTTTGTTTGTTTTCTTCCAGAAGTGTCTAATTGCTTCCTTATTTTGTCCCTGTTTTATACAGAAGTAGAAATCATCTTTGGATTCTGGTATTTTGGCTAGACTACAGTTTTTTATGTATCGGTTTTATTTGTTTTATTCTGATTTTACTGGAAAGTAGGTCAGCCTTGATATTCTGCATATATTACACTCAGTAACTGTTAGTAAACATATATATATATGTATATATATATATATGGAAATGAGCACAAACATGTATGCACACACAAACATAATAGATATAGCTTCTGCTCTCTTCCCTAAATTACTTTTTGAGCATATTTCTAAAGCTCTATATTTAAAAGGAATTTATGTATTTGTATGTATGCATGTATGTATTTATATATTTTCCTCATTTTGATTGGATTCCTCATAATAACATTTTGTATTGAGCTCAAGTACGTGTCTCTCTTTGTGAATGAAAATTATGGAGTCATAGAATCATAGAATATCCTAAGTTGGAAAGGACCCATAATGATCACTGAGTCCAACTCCTGACTGTGCACAGGATGGCCCGCAAATCAGACCATAAGTCTGAGAGCGGTGTCCAGATGCTGATTCAGCTCCAGCAAGCTTGGTACCATGACCACAACCCTATTGAGGCTGTTCAAGTGCCTGACCACCTTTTTGGTGAAGAACCTTTTCCTGAAATCCAGCCCAAACCTCCCCTGTCACATCTTCATGCCACTTCCTCAGGTTCTGTCACTGGTCACCAGAGAGAGATCAGTGCCTGCCCTTCTGCTCCACTTCATGAGGAAACTGTAGGCCACAATACAGTCTCCCCTCAGCCTCCTCTTCTCTGGACTGAACAAATCAAGCAACTTCAGCTGCTTCTCAAATACATTTTTCTTCTCTAAACTATCCACTGTCCTTATAGACCTCCGTTGGACACTGTCTAATAGTTTTATGTTTTCTGTACTGTGGTGCCAAAAGTCATACACAGTACTGAAGGTGAGGCCACACTAGTGCAGTGGAGTGGAACAATCTCTCCCCTTGATCAGTTAGCAATACCATGTTTGATGCACCTCAGGATATGGTTGGCCGTCCTGGCTGCCTGGGCACACTGTTGACGCATGTTCACCTTGCTATCAATCAAGATCCCCAAAGCCCTTTCAGAAGGGCTATTCTCTATCATCTCACCCCTAGTCTGTATGCCAGGGTTCCAAGTGCAGAATCTGGCACTCACTCTTGTTAAATTTCATGTAGCTGGTGATTGCTCAGCTCTCTAATTTGTCTAGATATAACTTATCCAGCAGTTTGCATTTCATCTAAAAAGAGTAGGAGGAAATTCATGAATCCTGAAGGTTTGTTTCTTGACAGACCAATGCGAAATAATGAAGTAAGAGATTGTTGGCAGGGTGTCAGATTTTTATGCCTTTTATTATCATTATTTTTTTAATATATATTTTTTTTTCATTTAGGTGTGTTTGGTAATAGCATTGGTTTACACCTGAATGATCAAATATCAGCTCTGTGTAGAATTTTTAAATCTGCATACACCATTTTCTCTTGGCTAAGCTGCTTTTCTTCTTCTGAAGTACAGCTGTAAGCTAAGTGGAATTGAAGAGAGACAGTTCTTATTTCTGACTAGAAACTTATTTCAGTATATTTCTCATCCAGAACTGCTTGGGGTGCTTCAAAGTGAATAGACCTGGCCATGATTATGTCAGCTCCAGCTGGATTTTCAATGAATAAAAAGACTAGTTGGACCCTAATCTGTCAAAGATTGTATTCTCTGAAATTCTGTTATTGCTTATGGAAATAGGGGAAAATAAAATGCCAGTTTATTCAATAAAAAGATGTAGGATGACAGATTTTCTAGAAATGGAAAAAAGAATGAAACTTGGAAAGATTTGAAAGGCCTGTGAGTTAGATATGTTTCTCATGTTCTTTATCTTTATAGTGATAAAATAATTTGATAATGGGAGTTTCAGTCTTTGAGTATAGATTACATGATTTGACAATGAATAATTTCAAATTTCTTCCTCAGGCTTCACATATTTCTACAAAGGAAAAGAGTACTGGAAATTCAACAACCAGATGCTCAGAGTGGAACCTGGCTATCCCAGATCCATCCTCAAGGATTTTATGGGTTGTGATGGACCAACAGACCGAGACAAAGACCGACACAGCCCTCAAGATGACGTTGACATTGTTATCAAACTGGACAACACAGCCAGCACTGTGAAAGCCATAGCTATTGTCATTCCCTGCATCTTGGCCTTGTGCCTCCTTGTCTTGGTTTACACTGTGTTCCAGTTCAAAAGGAAAGGAACACCCCGCCACATACTGTACTGCAAACGCTCTATGCAAGAGTGGGTGTGATGTAGGGTTTTTTTTTTTTTTTCTTTCCCTCCCAGGAGTTTGTGGTAACTTGAGATTCAACACAAGAGCTGTTCTGCAGTTTCCTAGCTAGGAGCGGGCATCTGTCAGTCTGAAACAAAGCTGATCTTTAAAACCCAGGAGGTTACCTGTCCCGTGCATGAGTGGTGATTCGCTCAGCTGGGAAGCTTCCATGATACACAGTATCTGCTGTTTCTTCAGTCCTTTGTCTTTCTTTGTCATTCAATTTAGGCCTTTCCTCTGCACACTAAATGCCCGATAAACTATCAGGATTAAGTAAGGAAGAGGAAAAAACAGAATCTCCAATGTTTCTACATTTTTCCCTTGAGGCCTGTTCCCCTTTGAAATTTTTTCTGCTGAAAGTCAATTTTTTTAGAAGAAAACGCAACAACTCACGGTGGAACTTTCAGGAAAGTGAGAAGACCCAAAACAGCTTTGTCTCCAAAGAGGATTGCTTTCTGTCTGCAGTGGATAAAGTCCTATACTCCTACTTCCAGTTTTGTCAGGTGGGAGACCCGGATAACATGCAGGACTTCAGACTGTTCGGACAGCCATTTTCCAACAAACAAGGGGCCAAAATATCTGCAATATAGTAACAGCCTTAATAATACATTTATTTTGTGTTTTATACAGCTGCTCTGGGCTATGTCCTCAATGTTTTAAACTCATTTATATTCATCACCATATTCAAGTGGAATCTTTTTATTGGTTTGCTTGATTTTTGGGTTGGTTTTCCTGCATAATCTTTCCCAAGTTGTACCAAGCCAACTGCCCCAGGCCTTTCACAGGTCTGTCAGGAGTACTCATTCCAATGCATGGTAAAAAAGCAGTGTGTCTCTGAAGTGGATTTCAGTGATCTAAAGTAACAGTGATGCTATAGAGAAACATGACACTGGTATTATTTTGGTGTAACCCTTTGAGAACTATTGCATCAGTTTTCAGAGTCTGTTGGATGTTAATCTTGATTGTCATTAAATTACAGGATTGTGTTTGGGAAATAGAGATTTTAAAAGAAAAACAGTTTTGTTGTTTTTTAAAAACAGATTTCCTGTGACTGCAAGTGAGTGTTTTTAATAACTTGCATTATTGATAGAAAAGCATTTGTAACATAAAGAGAAAGCTGTGTTTGCCAGCTACCTTCTGGTTAAAGGAACCAAACCTGTTTTAATATCTTCTACCACTTACCAAGGATTTTTCTGAACTGCCTACAGTTTTATAGCTTAACCTTTTATCTCAAGCATCTTGAATTTCTCTTTTAAACTATGTTGCATGATAATTCATTTTACCTCTGCAGAGATAGAGTAATAGTTTCAAAGGAAAACTAAAATGATGACTCTGATATTGCATGAGTACCTTCTGGTTTTCCCCTGCATGTTCACTATAGTTCTCAAAGGGTTAGTCAAATCTTTGGCCTTTAGCCAAATGCGATATCACTAATAGAGCCAAGGGACCACCAAAGCATTTTGTCATTTTGTGTAATTTGTGCTAACAGCAGTATTGTCATTTTCATGTGACCTGCAGAGCAGGTTTGTATCAATATTTTTTTCCTAGAGAAAAGTCAGCAACTGACAGACCTCTTTATTGATTTTTAGGAGCTGCTTCTTGCAGTGATAGGCTTTACAGTCACTGGGCTGTGAACTTATTAAAAGATGGTCAGAATGATGCACCCTAAAAGTCAGACACCTGGTTTTTTATGAAAGCCAGAATTTGAGGGGAGTAGCTTTTGCAACAATGAACAGCTTGCCTTGAACTTCGTTATTGACCTGTTGACTGTCATTACAAAGTTAAACATTGTCTTCTGTGAACAGCTTCACTGTCTGAATTTCCTTAAAGTGTACTGTCCTATGTCTTTGCTCTTTGACCTTTAACTTGCAAACTGGCACAAACGGAATGGAATCTGGTGTTGTTAATGAACAGAGATGGTTTAATTTCTTAAAAGGCTTGATGTACATTATCCAAAATTAGAGAAGAAATGTTGAAATGTTTTCTTAGGAAAGAAAAGACAGAAACTAAAATATTTATGATAGATCTGTAGAAGGGTATTTTGCTATGTATACATGCACACTCTAAAAATGAAATACAGTGTAAGTGATTTTTTTATTTAACTTGAATACAATTTTCCATATAAAATTATCATTTCTACAAAGCTAGTTATTAATGAAAAGGTTATGGGAAAGTATTGAAATACTTGAAATGGCCAGTGTTGGCTTTTACATAAAATGGGACTTTTGTACTACATTCAGCCAATTTCTTACTGGTTTCTTAATTCACATAACTGGATCATTTTTTAGAGAGTGTAGGTATATATACATATATATTATGGTTATTATTATTTTGGTAATGGATAGCTTGACTGCCTTGAATTTATATTTATATTGAGCATAGCATGAAAAATAGTATGCCTTTTTGTTCAATTACATGATTTTATATTGATTTGAGAACTTATTTTATGAACATGTGGCATGCTATGAAGCATTGCAAATTGTTATTTCTTAGAGCATAAACAGATATGCATATGTAACGGCTAACAAAAATGAAGATTAGGAAAAAAAAAGATATAGTTTTACAGCAAATATGCAATGCAGATGGCATTTTGGAGATGTTTTTTAGAGAAACTGCATACTGTAGGTTAGAATTACACCAGTATCAACCCATAGCATTATTTAGTGAATCCAATTCAGTTGTTGATGAAAATATATATTCATTCACAGTTAAATAACATAGGATATTTACTGCACATCAGCTTGTTTGGTGAATTTGGGATTCTATGCCTGTTTGTTCATTTTATATGAATGCGTATGTGTGCATGCATTTGTGTATTTATAAATGCATGCACACACACACATACATGCATATTTTAACCCATATTTTATTGTCAGCAAACTACTATACTTATTTTCTGTTACAGACAGAACAAATTGATTCCTTACCTGTTCCAATTTAGTCCCTTGGATAGTTGGTGGAAAAATACAAACACTACTATTTTACTCCTTATTCGGTTTTCCTTTACAACAGGGGAACTGATTTTATATTACCTTTAAGTAGAACAGCATCTCATCTGTTTTTGTTTTTTTTTTTTATTCACTTGAAACTTTCACTTAACCTTTGAAATATCTTTCATGGCAACTTTAACTTTTTGTGCAACTATTTCCCTGAGAGTAATGAAGTGTGGAGCATGTTGACTGTTGTTTTTTGATAAGGTAACCAAAAATGTTTGCATTTGAAGAACTTAATTTTAATTATGCAGGAAGGTAAGTGTGATAAATCTAGTGCTTGGTATATGGTACATCATAGACACATGAATATATAAATTGATTGGTTTGTTTTGCTCTAAAATGCATAAATATTATATACAGAGAAAGGGAAAAGTAATATTATATTGGTATGTTTATGTCATACAGAGGAAGATTGTGTCAGCAATTCTCTTGTATACTCCTATTTTTAGTCATAAAGGGTTGCTGTAAGTTAGACATGTAGGAGCAATTATGTTCAGTGTAATTTCTGAAATAATTACTGGCTGACTTTATATTATAAAAGTTCAGAGTAAATTAGTGATGTTGCCTGATTTAGTTTTGAACTCAAACAAGTAAAAGTTCTAAGACAATGTTATTTTTTAAATGGATGTTTTTCTACCAGGGCCTATAATTATGTGCACTAACAAAGTGAAAATACATTGAGTTCTGCAATCTGGGTTCCTGCTCATGTGCCATTGCCTTTTTCATAAAGTTTTTAATAAAATTTTCCATATTACTACTGTAATAATCTGTACTGTGGAACAATTCAAAACTGAATATACATTGTGTTAATCCGTTACAGTCTATCGAGCTGGCTATACAGGGTTGTGTATCTCCAAAGTATTATGGTCTGTGTGATGAAGGAGGCCAGAGAAGGTGATAGCAGCATTTCCTCTGGCCTTTTAATGTATAAAACTATGAAAATGTTATTGACTGCACACACAAATTAATTTTTATCAGAAAATACATTTTAAAAACTGAGTGTGTATTTACTGGATAGGCTGAGATGGAGAGAGTCTCAAATGGCTCCAGAGGAGCCATTTTAAGTCTCCTGAATAAATGTAATACAAATTTTAAATCTTTGTATGAACTTTTGTTCTTTTTCTGTTTTCAAACTGGGGCAAAGGGAGGGAACAATTGAAAAAATAGATAAAGGTTGATTTTATGAATGAAAGTAACAGAAAGTAATATACTCAACATAAGGAGTAGGCTTGTGCTTTCCTTTGGCAGTGTGCTTTACTGCTCAAGACTTCTTTGCTCATAAGCGCTGTGGATTAAAAATGGTCTATAAGACCAAATTTTTAATTTTCAGCTTTTTTTCTGCTTTATTTCACAATCCTACTGTCAGTTAAATTTAGTTTTTGGCACCAAATTATATAGAATTGAATTCTAGCTCATTGGTTAGAAAAAAGTGTGTAGGGTGCATAGCAGTGGAAGTACTAAATTTCCTATTTTAGTTTTGTTTGTTTGTTTGTTTCTTTTGTATTTGAGCCATTGCTAGTGCAACACTTAAAAAAGACGCAGAACAAATTGAATGGTGAATGTTCCAGACACTGCATTTTCAAGAAAGTAGAAATGCAAGCTATCACACCATTAGCAGCCTAAACTGGAGGTAGCACAAGGTGAGGAATAATTATATGGTTGCAGGGGCTTGCTCTGTCCTGGCTCACATACCTTCTCAGAATGATGCGAGGTTTATATTACCAGTTGCAAAGGTGGAGGAAGCCATGTGCTATAGGAGTAGGAGATTTGATGCAGCCATTACAGGACAATAACTCCTTGTTGCCATTTGTTGTTGTCAGGACTGTCCTTGGAAAGCTCTATTTCCAGAAGTGTAAATAAATGACTGCAGCCTTATGAGCCACAAGAAAAATCATTATTATCAGTGGAAGGAACAAAAGTCACTGTCCAGTTCAGTGTTCAGCTATGTTATAAATAAATAATACTGCAAGTCAAGGAGCGGATAGGTAACCTATTACTGAATACAGTGCTACAGCACAGATAAACCAGTGCTGTAACATTTAGCATACTTAGCTCACAGTTCACAGACTGCAGATAGTGTGGTTCAAATAAGATAAGAGTGTTTAAACATATGTCAGTTACACAACCATGTGTAAATGAACCATATAACATATAATCATAAAATTAATGTTTTGATTTTATATATGTAAATCATTGAATTGTCTGCCAATGATCTCATGAAAAAATTAATGTGTGAGTCCAATCTATCTAATCCACTCTTGTGACTTGTCATCAGAGATGTTAGAAACTGGTAGAGAACAATACTGTCATCAGTACCATGAATGCTGAAGTGTCTGATAGCAGACCATCACTGGGTGTGGTCTGGCTCCATCTGACATTTGATCTAAGGTAGATTCTAGTGTTAGACAGCATAGATTCTGTATGATATGATATTTGATATATGTACATAACTAAGAAAGCACAATGACAATCATGAGTTCATTTTCGGAAGGATAATCAGTACGTGACCACAGCAAGCATTTGCTTAAAATTACAAAGTACATAGATTGCATTGAACATATAGCAGGTTTTGTTTCTCAATGTTCATAAGCTTTAGCATATCATCTACAAATTAAAATGTATTCAGTTTGTAGTTGCAGCTGCCTGTTATGTTGTTGACATATGACATTCTGGAGGATGTGAGAGTATGGCGGCTCTGTGGATAGAGCCTTAAGTATTATTGTGGTCTGCTCGCAGTATAGTTGAAATAAATTTTAAAGACAGATAAGATATAAATGAAGAAATGTTGATCCAAACTAGCATACTAAAGAGAATTTTCTGCACTTGGATGTGCATGCCGTATGGTGCTGCTTGCTGTTACATAAAACTACATAAACACTAACCACTACTTGTGAAGCCATTCATTATGGCACAAAGCTTTCCAGTCACACAGCATGGTTTCCTCTGCTTCTGTAGAATCACATTGTCTACAGCTGATAGTTGTAATAGCCACTACATAAAGCAAAGTTTTCCATTTAGCTACAGCCATCTCTACCCTATGAAATTGCATCACATCCTTTTTACAACTACACACCTAATCTTCTTGGCGAGCTCTCAGCATATCTTAATTCATAGTCTTCCGTGCCCAGAAGAAAAAAAAAAAAATTGGCTGTTGCAGTAAAATATACACTGAGCATTCTCTTCATTTTGCCATCTGGCACTGACACATTAAATAATCACTTTTACTTTGTGCCATGCACATGTTCTGGAGCATCCATTTACCCATCCATCATTCTGGAGACTGGGTTTCAGGGAAGCGGGATTAACAACAGAAGGCTGGTATAAAATAGCTTCCTGCAGTAACTGCTCAGACCTTAACAATATGACAGCGGAGTTTGAAGAGTTTTTAGAGAAGTATTATATTATGCAGTGGTAATGGCACACTGTAACTGTGCCAACCAGTTCATGTTGAGACAGGTTCACCTCTTGCAGAGAGTAGTGTGTTAAATCAGAAAATGATGTTTCTAAACCATATTTCCATTCTCACATGCTGGGATAGGTTTAAACTCAGTCTACATATGTTTTTATGACTTACATGGTTGTAAAAATCGTAAGTCTTGTGGAAGCTGACAGTGCTTAGGGTCAGCATGCAGTAAGTACTAACTCTTGTGTAAGGTGTGAAAAATCTTTGGTTCCCTTACTATAATTGCGCAACCTCAAAGAGGAAAAAAGGAGGTTGGTCAGTAGTGTAAAATGGTGGTTTAAAACACTCTTTATTTGTCAGTGTTAATAATTACATTATATTATATATAGCCCAAAAAAACTCTATTGTAGAACTGATATATTTGAGTTGAAATGCACAGCCCCATATTTATTTAGGCATGCAATGAATCTAAATAGAGATGCATATATTATATATGCATTTCTTGGCTATTGCCATAAAACTGACAGTGCACACATACTGATCATCTTCATATTTTATGGGACCACTATGTTGAAGTCAGCTCTGAGTAGTTTGCTTGAATATAAGCAGAGGAAATTGGTACATGTGATTAAGTGTATTTAGAAGACATCATCAGCAACCTATCGCTCTGTTTTAGATGATCACTACAAAATACAGTTCATACCCAAAAGGCATAGCTTTGGCATGCATTTGAATAGTTGTGTTTTACCTTACATAATTACATGCAATGAACTCAGGCCATGAAAAATGAGGTAGCTGAAAATTAAAAAAAAATACTATCAGGACATTAATTGTTAATACTCACTCACCTCACAGGAATACCTGAGATTCCTATACCCAATACAATTTAATCTTGACTAACAATCCAGTACTGAAAGAATGTGTGATGATGTGAATAATCTATTCTCAGTTCTTGCAGTGTAATGCATTTGGTGAAATATTGTCAACTAAATATATCACTAACACCCATCCTTTGTGTGTTTCTGAAACCAATTGACATCTCTTGCCAATTCACACTTATGAGTTTGTACTTACTGTGTCATTCACTATTACTATCTTTCTGTGTCTGAATGAAATCCATTTTATAGGATAGATCAAGGGCTATGAATCTCCCTTCTCATCAGACAAGTTGCACAGGCCATCATCTGCTATCATATGCATTGCTTTGATGAAAGTTGTCCTTGGCTTACAGTGATGCAGATTTTAGGGCCATACCATTGAAATCTTTCTCAGAGGAAACTTAAATTAGTCAAGAATTGTCTTACCACAAATATTAAAATCCACAGGAGAGCCGACCAGGCCTTTTGATCAAAGACAACCGACATGCAGAAAAGGTAGTGGAAGGACATTTCTGTTTTTCATTTCTAGAATAAAGAAAGAGAAGGAATGAGAACACTTTGGTTCTTAATTGCAAGTGGAAAAAACAAATGGGCAGATACAGAATGAACCAAAGATGACTGACACCACGGAAAATTGCATGTACCCACTACCTTGGTTACTGAAATTAAACCAGAAAAGATATTATCAGGAATTTGATGATAGCTTTAAAAGTGTTATTGATCTCCCAAAAGAGTACTCATTAGACTTTAGAAAGTCCACTGAATTCTGAATGTGATGTCACTGCCCACTATACAGCAGTCAACCAAAAAGGCTCCTCAGTCCAGTTGCTCTAAATCTCACTACAAATAGCACTCTACCTATCTGCTGCAATTGTAAAAAATTTGAGAAAGGATTACTCAAAGCAGCAGCATCCTGAATCAACGTTAAAAAGTTATCACAGTGAAATGTTCTTAGCCTTTTTTTTTTCTCAAAAATTAGAACCAGCTAGTTAACTGTCATTTGAAGAACTCTACTGGATGAGACATAAGCAGAAAGAAGCCTTTCCTTACATTAGTCCAAGTTCAGATATGCAACTCCGTAACGTCTCAGTCCTGAAGCATTTCATAAATTAGAAACAAATCTACAACCTCTGAGCTGTTCATATATTATTTATTTATTTAAATTGATAAATAACTTCATACTTCTGATCCCTCCCCTCTTTTTTCTTTCTTTTTTTTTTATTTTTTTTTTTTATTTTTCCACTGTGCCTTGACATATTTCCTGGCTAATCATTTCAATTTGTAACGTAATCTGATCTTGGTGGACATTTGAGAAATGGTCTATTTACAGACAAAAGAAAAATGAAGTTGTACATCTCATTAATCATGTAAATTTTTACAGTCTATCATTAGAAAATGCAGCTTTTTTGTCAATGGTAAAAAGGTAGTACCTTCTCAGAAACATGTCATTTTCACATTTAAGGAACTTGGTGTGTATTTTTCACTAAGTCTTGGTCATTATCCAGTCCCTTAATAGCTGAACTCCAAGTTATTCACTTCAAATTTCTGAAGTCTCTGACATCCATTGACACAGCCATCCTTTAACGCTTTTTGTGTTTTAAACCTTTTTTTTGTGACAGCCAGCACTGATCATCATGAGATCCATATTTGCGTCTCATGGCTGTTCCACTGGTAATTTGTACAATAATATAACAATGAAGACTTACCATTTTTTGATGACAGCCCTGCACAACATTTACTTTCACGCCTTTTGTGTGAGATAAGCAGTCTAGAAATCTGTATTTTTTAATGTTTTGGTATTATTTGCAGTGGTTCAAATTCTTATCTTTAACTTTTTCTCTTTTTTTTTTTTCTTTTCATTCCAAAGCCTATGATATATGTGTGGATATTCCAACAATAACTGTAGGGTTGGACTCCTTTCTCTACCACAAGTCAATTCATACACAAACATCAACCATCAATAAATTATTGCTATTGCACAACAGACTGTTGAATGGCAGAAAGCTTTCCTACTTGTATTAGCATCCTAAATTTTAGGCATCAAAAATAACTTATTTATGAAGAGCTCTCTCTTTCATCTCATACTGTTGGCTGGGAGTTGGATTTATTACACAGTTCAGTTTCAGCTTGCAGAGAATCATAGCATCAAAGATTTGTAGGGGTTCAAAGGGACCTCTGAAGGTCATCTAGTCCAACCCCCCTCTTAAAGCAGGCTCCCTAGAAAGGTACAAGTGTTTGACTTCTGTAACTTTACTGCACATGTTAAGTGTTCCTATATGCTTAGAAAATGTTTGAAGGAGACGAGTTCTCCTCCCTGCCAGTCCAGTGGTTAGTACTGTTAGCAGTTGGCAAACATGTATGGCTGTTTTTATTTGTGTGTAGTCAGTTTTATATAGTTATGTACGAAAGGGTACAATTTTTTACGTACTACATACGCATTCTTGTTTTCATTACTTTCCAAACATGCACGTTACTTTCCATCCAAGTGCTATAATTTTATATCTACCAGAACATGATTTTTTCTTTCTGTCTGTTGGGTGTTATTTGTGATTTTAGCAGCTGATTCAATTTTCCATCTAGTTACCATTATTTCCTCCACATAATTCCCTATAGTTCCAGAAGTAACTAATCTGATTCCAGGATATTAGCTAGTACTTAATACACTTATGAGTCTCTTCTCACTCCTCACACCATGATATTCTTGTTTATCCTCCACCTCTGAGAAAGAAGAAACAAACTTTTCCTGTAAAGACAAGGTACAGTTGCTAAGATATCTCTGAAAATGGTTTTATTCATACCATGACTGTAAAACCCACACACTGTTGAACAGCAAATCTTTTCAAGCTCTACTGCTTGACATCTCTGTGCAATGTAAACTCCTCAACTGTGTTCCTCTTCTCTGCATAGCCCCATACATTTCATGTCCATGTTTCCTCATTAGAATGTATGTTATTAACAAAATAACTGGAGCATTTATTTTTTTTTTCTGCAACAAAATTTCATATTATTATTGTTATTTTATTTTATTTTATTTTATTGGCTCACACAGCATTCTATACAGTAACTTTTTTATAACTGACATATGTTATTCCTTCAGGTAGCTTCTACTGACAAACACAAAGCTTGTTTGTGTGCAAATGCAAGGCTGACTAAATGGTGCTAAAGTGTATTATGACTGTCAGATATAATCAGGCAAAATTTTGTGGTGCTTAGACTGATTTTTTTCATTGATTTTATTGATCAATGCATTGAACAGTGTTTTATTATACACAAGTTGTCTTTTATTAGTAAATCAAGACCTCATATTGCATTGTTAAAAAAAAAGTTAAGTAATCTATGTAACAACACAACAAGCTATTATCTCTTTAACTCCTTATAATGTTGTGTCATTAAAGGTCAAGGGGTCATGAATAAACTCATTGCTGTAGACCATTAACAAGACTGAACATTTTCAACAAAGTACTTATGTTTACAATGCTATAACCCTTTGACTGCTGCGGCAACCTTTAATCACAGAAAGTCACCTGCTAGAATCATCATTATGGTTCTTGCCATGGCAATCAAAGAGTTAAGGGCTGTGCAGTGATTTGTTTTATATTTATTAATTTATATTTATTTTGTTTTCATTTGAGAAGGGGGGAATTAGGGTGGGGCAGTTCTTGTCTGCTGTAAGTGTCTTAACCAAGGGAAGGGTTAAAATGGCTTTTTATACTATTGCATCTTATGTACTTACCATGGTTTCATTGTGTTGTAATTAAAAAAAAAAATCTGTCAATAAATAAGAGAACAGAAAAAAAAAGTTTCACAAAGGCATTGTGGTTTACTTGGTATAAATCACTGTAAGAATTATAGCTGCTGCTCTTTAGATATAGTAGAATGTTACAGACAACTTCAGAAAAGTAATTTGTAACAGATACTGACAATATAGAGAGATACTACTATACTACTATATACTACTATACTACTACTAATACTAGCAAGGTGTAATAAGCATTAGTTATTTTTTTCAAATAAAAGTAGGGTGGTGAAAACTAATTTGTGTGAAAAAGATATAGTATGGTAGTGGACCTACTTCTGTAATGTCTGAGTGCCACTCATTAGGGTTTACTGTCACAGTCACTACAAACAAATGATGAACTAGTGTCTGTATTTCTTCCCTTCTTATTGTAAAGAAAACCATGAAAAGTATAATGTAAATAAAACATGAGTCTACTCATTCAGGCTAGAAAGTAGTCCCCATTTATCTTTGTCTGCAGGTAATTGACACAAAACATCAGTTCTGAATGTGAAGATTTAGAGTGTCTTAAATATCTTAGTGTCTTAAGTGCAAGGAAGTGTGTTATTTCTGAAACATAAGAATTAAAAAGAAAATGAAAAGAAAGAAAAATTCCAAACTGAATGATTTCTACTTTATATCATTGACTTCATAGGTGAAGATGCAGCAAAAATTAGAAAACTTATTAGTTAAGATCAGTTAAACATCTGGACTTCAGTAATTGCCGATGGAATTAAAACTTAAAAATATATGATGTGTGACTTTCTTCACTTCAACACACCATATTATGGTATGGCATAAACTTGTTTCCCACGCAAAATAAACTAAGGATAAAAGAAATCAGTATTTTACAGATCACCTATTAACTGAACTTTAATGAACATAAATCAGCTCTAAAATTTACAATACATGTAAGTCAAAATGCATTTTTATCCATGTATATTGGCAACGCACTGCTGCACTGGTAAACGTGTGGATTTCTTATTATTACTAAAGACATTTTTTTACTGTAAGACTGCAGTATACTTTTGAACTGTGCTTCAGTAAGGCAAAAAGGTAGATTCTGATCAGTACCAAACCATGACAACATCCACCTCTGTACAAACATTCACAATGCAAAGAAAAATGTTCTTGCTTATTTCAAGAAGGAGGACCTGGGAAACTGCAGGCCAGTCAGCTTCTCCTCAGTTGCTGGGAAAGGAAGTGGAACAACTTGGATAGTAGCTTGTACAAACGGTACAAAGTTGGTACACTGGTACAAAGTCTGGTGGAGGCCAGTAATGAGCAGAGTATCCAAGGAGTTAATATTGGATTGAATCCCGTTCAACAGTTTCCTTAATGATCTAGACCCACAGCAAATTTGCAGATGACAAAAAACTGAGAGGAGTGGCTGACATGCCAGAGAATTATGCTAACACCCTGAGGAATCTGGACCTGTTGGACAGGTGGATCAACAGGTACCTCATGAAGTTTAACAAGAAATGTGAAGACCTGGAAAGGAACAACCCTAGGTACCAGGGAGAAAAGCAGCTCTGGAAAGTAGTTATGTAGAAAAAGACCTGGAGGTCCTGCTCAACAAGCAAGTTGAATACGAGTCAGCAATGTGGCATAAAGATATCTAACAATATTCCTAGCTGCATTAGGAAAAGTATCTCCAGCAGTTCAAGGTAAATGATCCTTCCACTCAGTATTTGTGAGATCACACTTGGAGTGCTGGATCCATTTCTTGGGGCCCTCAGTGTAAGAGAGACCTGAGCATACTGGAAACACCCCAATGAGGGCCACGAAGATGATTTAAGCATGGCTTCACCAAAGGAAGGTCATGCCTGACCAATCTGGTGGCCTTCTGTGACAGAGTCATAGCATCAGTGGACAAAAGGAAGGAAAGATATGTCATCTACCTGGACTTCTGCAAGGCATTTGACACAGTTCCCCACGTGGCATTTTCTTAACTCTAAATTGGAAAGAGATGGATTTGAAGGGTGGACTATTTAGTATATAAGGAATTGGTTGAGTGGATACAGCCACAGGGTGGTGGTCAGTGGCTCTATGTCCAGGTGAAGATTGATAACGAGTGGCATCCCCCAGAGGTGTGTCTTGGGTCAGGAACACCTTAACATCTTTATAAATGAGATAAATGATAGAACTGAGCAAATTTTCTTAGGACACCAAGCTGAGAGGTGAGGCTGATACAGCAGAAGGAAGGAATGCCATCCAGAGAGGTCTTGACAGATTCAAAGTTGGGCCCTTGTGAACCTAATGAGATTTAACAAAGCAAAGTACAAGGTTTTGCAGTTGGGTTGTGGTAATCCCAGATATATATACAAGCTGGGAGAAGAAATCCTTGAGAGATTTCCTCTCTCAAGGCTCCTCTCCTTGAGAGAGAGCCCTGCTGAGAAGGACGTAGGGGTCCTAATAGATGAAAAACGAGACAGCGGTGTGAGCTTGCAACCCAAAAAGTCAATAGTATCCTTGGTTCCATCAGAAGAGAGGTGACCAGAAGGGTGAAGGAGATGATTGTCCCCCTCTATTCTGCTCTTCTGAGGCCCCAGCTGGAGTACTGCATCCAAATCTGGGGCCTGCTGTTTGTCTTGCTCCACAGCTGCTGTTCTGAACAGTTTTTCTTGTATTCCCAAAGGGGCCCCCAACACAGGAAGGATGTGGAGCTTTTTGAGAGGGTCCAGAGGAGGGCCATGAGGATGATTCAAGTGCTGTAGCAGCTCCGCTATGAAGATAGGCTAAAGGAACTGGACTTGTTCAGCCTGGAAAAGAGAAGGCTGCAGGGAGACCTCATTGCAGTTTTCCAATATTTAAGAAGAGCTTACAGAGATGAGGGAAATAAACTTTTTACTTGGGTAGATAGTGATAGGACAAGGGAGAATGATTTTAAGCTAAAGAAAGGGAGTTTTAGATTCGATGTCAGGGGCAAGTTCTTTAATGAGACTGGTGAGGTGCTGAAACAGATTGTCCAGAAAGGTAGTGGATGCCCCGTCCCTGGATGTGTTTAAGGCCAGGTTGGATGGGGCCCTGGGCAATGTACTGTCCTAATGCCAGGACAAGAGGCAATGGGCACAAACCAGAAAGCAGGAAGCTTTACTGTGTGGGTGCCTGAGCACTGACACAGATTCCACAGATAGTTCATGGTATCTCTCTTCTTGGAGATACTCAAAGTCTATCTACACATGGTCGTGGACAAACTCTGCATGTTCCTGCTTGACCAGGGTTTGGACCAGATGGCCTCCATAAGTCCCTTTCAATCTCAACTACTCAAATTTTCTATGATTCTGTGATTCTATGATTCAGTGTTTGTCACATTAAATGCATTAAATAGGCATTTTCACTTAAGTGCCTCTTTCACCTATGATGTTTTTTTCTCCTGATCTGAAATTTTCAAGTTATAACTCAGGAAAACTAGAATGAAAAAGCTGCAAAACTGAAGCAGCATCCAAGAAAATAGTGAGAATAACAGAAAGTAAATTGTTTATTCAAATATATTTTTGTATTAGTATTTAATTTCTGGAAAGCTACCAAGCTGAAATAGGTATTGCTATCACACTAGCAACATTCAGTATATTGATGTGAAGTTTGGTTTGTAACTCATTTATTCCTTCACAAGTCACTACAAGAAACAACTCCTAAAGAACATGCCTAATTGCCCAGATGTTTCTGTGAAATTACTGTCATTAATCACTGTATTGATTCTCTTCTCTTTTCCAGGATTCTTCTATTTTTAAATATTCCCCTGAAGTGACATGTAAAGGCATCCCTGTTATCCATGACTTGCTTGCTTGCTGTCTAATTGCTAGGTGAAAGATTTATTGTGGAGCGCTTTTGTTTTATGGTTCATAGGTTTTTTTTTTTCTTTTCTTTTCTTTTTTTTTTTCCCATCATCTGACAATCTCACCATGACATATGGCTGTAGTTCCCTGGTTTCTACACTGAAAACTTTTTATCTGCATGTCTTTGCTCATATTTTCATTAAAGTAATACATTCAGCTTGCAAAGACTAAGGAGTGTCTCTATTTGCAGTTGTTTTTTATTTGTTTGTTTGTTTGCTTATTATTGTGAAAGACAATAGAGAATACCTGAATCCTGTTACAGCATCAAAAAATTTAGTTCCCAAATGTCTTCCGGCTCTGTTTTCTTGGCGGTTCACTCTGTGTGTGCATTGTAGTTTCTCTATTGAACTGCACCAATTTCATCTTTCAGAAACAAAAAAAAACAAACGAAGAAACTGTTTTCTTTTGGAGACAGTATTTCCAGGATCCACTCTGGCCTAATGGACAGGACAGCATAATTCCTCCTATATGACCCCCAAAAGTATAACACTTCCTGGATCTTCTGAAATGTATCTTCTGAAAATATCTAAATTGGAAAAGAAACAGAATCACTCCACTCCGTGTTCAGTTTATTTACAAGAATGTTGAGTTTGCAAGCCTTTTTTGGATATAACTGACATCCAGTCATGCACTGCTTAAACTTGGAACCATAGCAAACTGAGAGATAAAGAAAATTTATATTTTCACCAAAGCCAGAAAATCAATTTAGGATACAGGAACCCAAATGTCCCTCATGAGTCTATAAGACATATAGTCCTTAGCCTGTGCCTAAATTAAGTACGTTGAGGCAATAGCTGATTATAATGGATTTGTGCCCTCCATGTTGGCCTGCAGAAGTTGATTCTTTTCTTCTGAATAGATAGCAAAATTTGGAAGTTAAGATTGCTTCTTTCAATAAGGCATGTAAGGTAAGTAAATTGTATCCCCTTCACCTCTCAGCCAGAAGAACCCAAAAAGTAACAGTCAGAGATACCACATAATAAAAGGAAATAAGGCACATCAGGACTGACAGGAATTACTGTACAGGAAAAAAAAAAAAAAAAAAAAGATAATGGAAAAGTAGCTCAACACAAGGTTTTTCGTGCTTAAATGTCTGACATACTTGCATACTTGACTATACTAATATGGTGGACAACAGCCAGACAACAGTAGAACCAGAGTCTCATTTACAAGTAGCAAGCAGAGTTATGTTCCTTCTAGGTGTACCTTTTTCTTATTTATCTATTTATTTTTGAATTAACTAAAATGTGGATATAAAGTCACATTTACAACCCATAGAGAAGGTTCCTCCACTGACTCACTGCTGAAATTTATGTGTGTAGCAGACCTTTTTAACACTACAAATGGCACAGAGAAGAAAACATTTATTGAGCTATCCAGCTATCCCGTATGGTCACTGATTAACAGAACATGACATATGATGAGAGTAAAAAGAGGCCTTCTAGGGGCAGCAGTATTGGTTATGCCTTCTGACTGTAATGCTGAATGCCACCTATTTCTCTTCTATATCCGGCTTTGTGTATAGTGCTTTGCTTATCATGGAAACATAAAATATTATGAGTTGGAAGAGACTCATAAGGATCACTGAGTCCCATTCCCAGCTGCACACAGAATGACCCAAAAAATTCCCCAGGGAGGAGATTCCTCCCTTGCAGTTGCCCTGTCATGTCCTTGGGAGAGCTGTTATACTCTGGGAGCTTTGGATCATGGCCCAGTTTCATTTCTCCTCTGTTTGAAGATATGCATTTGAATTTGTAAACATTTCCTGCATATGTCAGATTTTTGCAAAAAAGAATTATTATGTACAGTTTTTTTCACTGAATTCTACTATAAACATCTTATGAGATCAGTACAGTCAGAAGCCTGTTTTACAGTAAACTGTTTAATTTATTACAGTTAAACAAGTATGTTGGTGTAAAAAGAATGCTATAAACCACATTATTTTAGATTGATATAAAAAAGCAGTAGTAGTTCCCTGGATCTTTTTTTTTCACTTCTTGAAAAAATTGAACCTATTCTCAAGAAGGGAAATAAAGAAGATCCAGGGAACTACAGACCAGTCAGTTGCACCCCTGCGCCTGGCTAGATCATGGAGTAGATCCTCCTGAAGGCCCTACTAAGGCACATGGAAAAAAAAGACGAAGTGATTGGTGGCAACCAGCATGGCTTCACCAAGGACGTCATGCCTGATAGACCAGGTGACCTTTTATGATGGAATTACAACATCAGTGGAGAAAAGAAGAGCAACTGGTCATCTACCTGGTCTTGTGCAAAGTGTTTGACACTGTCCCAGTGACATTCTAGTCACCAAATTGGAGAAAAATGTATTTGATGGGTGGACCACTAGCTGGGTAAGGAATTGGCTGGATGGTCAAACTCAGAGAGTTGTGGTCGATGGCTTAATGTCCAAACAGAGACCAGTCATGAATGGCATTCCTCAGGGACAGGTGTCGGGACTGGTGTTATTTAACATCTTTGTAGGTGATGTGGACAGTGGGATCAAACATACCCTCAGCAAGTTTGCAGATGACACCAAGATGAGTGGTGCACACTAGAGGGAAGGGATGATACCCAGAGGGACCTGGACAGGCTTGAGAGGTGGGCCCATGCCAACCTCATAAAGTTCAACAAGGCCAAGTGCAAGCATGTCGAGGGAGGTGGTTCTGCCCCTCTACTCCGCTCTCGTTGAGACCCCACCTGGAGTACTTTGTCCAGATCTGGGTCCTCAACACAAGGACATGGAGACGTTGGAGCAGGTCACCCAGAAGAGGGCCACAAAGATACTCAGAGGTCTGGAGCACGTCCCCTACAGGGACAGGCTGAGAGAGCTGGGGCTGTTCAGCCTGGAGAAGAGAAGGCTCTGAGGAGACCTCATAGCAACCTTGCAGTAACTGAAGGGGACCTACAGGAAAGCTGGGGAGGGACTTTTTATAAGGACACGTAGCTACAGGATGAGGGGAAATGGCTTTAAATTGAAAGAGGGTAGATTTAGACTAGATATTAGGAAGAAATTCTTTGCTGTGATGGTAGTGAGACACTGGAACAGGTTGCCCAGTGAGGCTGTGGATGCCCCTTCTCTGGAAGCATTCAAGGACAGGCTGGATGGGGCTTTCAGCAACCTGGTCTACAGGGAGGTGTCTCTGCCTATAGCAGGAGGGCTGGAACTAGATCTTAATGGTCCCTTCTAAACCAAGATACTCTATGATTCTACATGTTAATCTCTCTTTCAATCAGGCATGATCACTAGCATTCCTGACATCACAGACCACATTTTCAGGAGATGCTTGTCCACATACCTGAAATATAAGATAAAGCCCCCCAAACTGTATGTTTTTATGCATAAATCCTTTTATTTATTTTTACAATAAAGCACAAAGTATCCTTTTTTCTTGAAGTCATGCATTTTTATTTCTTTACCACATCTTTACCTGCTTCAGCTACCAGGAAAGTTATCTGAAATGAGCACTAATCAGTTTTTCTCACAATGCTTTTTCCAAACAAGTGCTTCAAGACAGTTTTCACCCATTTGGATTTCACTCATGAAAACACAGGATGATGGCTAATGAGGTAATATAATATTTTATCCTTCTAACGTGCTGATTTTCTTAGTGAAGCATAAAATACACTTCTGTATTTATTCATGTTGCTTTTGTAACTGTTTGCGTATAGGTTTTTCAGTTATTGTGAAATAATTATATCATATTAGCATAAATATTGCGTTTTGCAACTCGGGGAGCATCCCTTTTGATTACAGGAGGTAAAAAGAAGTGGGAGGATGCTTAAATGTTTGAGAATGAAACACGGTTGAAACTTGCCAATTCTTCATGCTACATTTCCCTGTGAATTCAGAATGGATTTTAGCCCTGAGTTCATGGATCATACATAAATATCTTTCAAAAAGAGGAATTTCTGAGTAAGACTTTTAGGAGGGTTAATAAACTTTTATCTTTCCAAGTCTCTAGAATGGGGGTAGTGGGTCAGTTAACTGATTTATTTGCACTATAAACCTACTCTACAGATAATTAAATTTTAAATGGATAATTTCATGTAGAAGGACAGAAGGAGAAATGTTCTTTCCTCAACAACTACTCTAACTTGACTTCTTTTGACATAAAATGAACAAGATCCATCAAGATCCTGGAAAGATAAAATCCTGTGTATGTATGTACATGGAGGCTGCTACATCAAAGCTCTTCAAATTACGTTATGAGAGAACATCACAGTGTTTAGCCTGGGTTTGATGATATTTTGCTGCTGCACACTATGCTGAAAACAGTGTTATGATAAAATGGCAAGGTGGAATTTGAGGTGGAAGCACACAGTGAATGCCAGTTATAATGCTATGACAAACTGCAAACATATGCTGGATCATATCATACAGTACAAACTTTACCTTGCTGTGAAGTATTATAAAATCACAAATAATCACTGAATTACAGGGGTAGGAAGGGACCTCAAGAGATCATCCAGTTCAAACTCCCTGCTAAAATAAGTATCTTACAATAAGTTGCACAAGTAGGCATCCATATGGGTCTTGAATATCTCCACAGAAGGAGACTCTATGACGTCTCTGGGCAACCTGTTCCAGTCCTCTGTCACCCGTACAATAAAGAAGTTCTTCTGCATGGTTTTATGGAACATCTTATGGTTTAGTTTTACCACTACCACTGCACACCACCGAGAAGAGCCTGGTCTCATTCATTTGCCTTCCACCTCACTTTAGGTGTCTATAAATACCTTCAGCTATTTAGATAGAATAGAATAGAATAGAATAGAATAGAATAGAATAGAATAGAATAGAATAGAATAGAATAGAATAGAATATATAAAGATAAGATAAGATATATTATAATACCTTTAGATATTTAGGTGCCTTTAGATATAATTTATTTATTTATTTTACTATACTGTGTGCACTCATCTGTAAGAGGAAGAAGGAAGAGGAAAGTGAGGATACAGAGCATATTACCAATGTTATACAACAATGGAAATTAGGGAAAGATAAAGACTGTGAGAAACAATAAAAGCAGTAAAGAAAAGTGTTTAGAGAAGATAGTTTTGAGTTTTGCTTTATAAGATATGGAAATTAGTTTAGACAGTGGAATCTCTATTTGACTTTTGAGGAAATCTGGAGTATGTACATTTTCCTGGTTTTGTTACTTCTTAAATTCTAAAGGTAAATTCTGTAGGTAAAGAGAAAGCAGTAAAATAAATCCAGATAAACTGTACAAGGAAAGTACAAGATGTCTGAATGTGAGATGGTTTCTCAAATTCTTTGATATGAAAGGAACATTTCCTAATGCCATAATGTCCTACTGACCTTTGAAAATGCAAACAGGGAATAGTAATCTAATTTAAATGTTAATTATAAGAATCAAACTTAAGTGGTTCAGAGAGACAAGGAGTTGAAAGTTCTGAAGATTAAATTATTCCTTTGATGGACCAAACTGCATGGGGTTGTGTAGTACATAAACCTCTGTTGATGTAGACCGCTGGAACAGCTCCTTGAGGGACAAAAGCTCTATTCTTATGTCTCCCACCTTTGTCCAAATTAAGCTGACACAATCAGACATGCCTGTTTATCTCAGAATTTTTACAGTCCTTCTTTATACATAAAAGTATTTATTTTAGAATTGGCAATCTTATTCCCCCAAGTCTTTCATTTAATACTCTTTTCATGGATTATTAGAGCAGTAAATCTCAGTCTGCAGTCTGCTCACCTTTGGGGTTCCTCTAAGGCTGATTCTGCATGTATTTTTGGATCTGCTTTTGTAGTCTTGTAGCTGGGGCAAGACGGAAACCTAGGCAATGTTACCTGATGGCAGTGTTACCCCTACTGAAATAGGATTTAACATCCCAGAGCAGCCAGAAATTAGTTCTTTGAGTATTGGTTAATCACAAAGTCACCATTGGCTAGCTGCTGAAATACTCCGTATTGAAATGAGTAGATCTGCCAGTTCAGTCCCATATCTGTAACCTGAGCACTAAAAATACAATCCATAGCTGTAAAGCCATTGAGCAAGATGATATTTAGGCTGCAGGGGGAAGCCACGCTTCTTGTGCCTTAGCCTCCATCCTAGAGCTAGGCACATCTAGCACTCTGGGGCTAAATATTTCCTTTCCTAAAATGGGTAAATTGCACATTTGGAGATGAGTGATTCATTCAAGTATCATCCCTGGGGTGTGGAGAATTCTGGACTCAAAGGCCTGTTTGGCTCAGGGGGATTTGGCTCCTCTCAGGAATTAGATGGCTTTCATTCACCTTAGCTTTCTTTTTTTCTGTGTCTATAAAGGAACAATTTAGGTATTTAATCTCCACAGTGCATCTGTCATTCACATACTTAACCCTGGGACAGAAGAACAATTTTAAATACTTCATTTCCTCAGTATTTCTCAGTATTGTATTTGCCTCAGCATTAATTTAGGAAATGTTATGGGAATTGCTAAGAATCTGATTCTGAAGTGTCTCTCCAGTCAATGCAGAAAGCACTTAGGCACTAGCTGGGATATATGTATGAGCAATGACTCTTTGCAGTGTGTCTCTTAAACTTAGGGCAGGTCACTCTGGTAAATTCTGTGAGGATTTTAAGGTTGGATTTGTCAGAACAAATCTTTCCAACGATCCAGTGGTGGCTTACAGGCCAGTGGTTATTCATTGTGTTTTGTGTGGGCATCATGGTGTCAATGTGAGGTATTGGCACTGGAGGCTGCAGGGCACCTCTGTGATGAGAGCCTGGGATTGCTCCGTGCCATTCACAGTCAGTTCCAAATGGTTCTATCTGGCTCCAATTTCCCCACTGCAGGGCACAGCTGAGCCCAGCAGCCAGGGTGGTGATCTATGGGAAAACATGTTTAAGAAAGGATAAAAATGCCACATGGGCCAAGGTCTGAGGGAAAAAAAAGCACAGACCATCCCTGTGAATACAGAAAAAGGAGAAGAAGAGGTGCTCTAGGCACTGGGGTGAATATCCACGCTACAGCCATGGAGAGCTCTACATTGGAGCTGTTCATGAAGGACTGTATGCTGTAGAGGGGGCTTTCACTGGAGAAGGGGAAAGCAGAGGAGGAAAGAGCGCAAAGAGTGATTGTGGGGACTGATCACAAGACCCATTCCCCTCCCCCTTCACTGCTTGGTGGAGGGGGGTGTTGAGGAATCAGGAAAGACGGAGTGAAATTGAGCCTGGAAAGATGGAGTGGGGAGTGAGTGGAAGGTCTTTTAATTTGGCTTTGCTTCCACTATCCAAACCTACTTTAACAGCCATTAAATTATGATATTTTCTGTCAAGCCGAGTCTGTCTTGCCTATGACAGAGACTGGAAAGTTTTCTCGCTGTCTCTTCACCCACAAGTTTCTCCATTCTATTTTCTGCTCTTGTACCATTGAGGAGAGAATACGATGGAGTAAACCCAAATTGGGCAATTGGGTTTGTATCTGTATACTGGCTGGAGTCAAAGGCACTCTTCTCAAAGTTTATTTTACTTTATTTGATTACATTTCTGCCCCTGCTTTCCTGGCACAAATGTCTGTGGAGATACAAAATTCTGTATCTGTGCTACAATGGGAACATGGGAAGGTGGGATTATCTTCCAGGGTGGAATTATCAGATCACTTCAAGATGAAATGTTTAAGATCTCCTTGGAGATCTTCAGAAGGTGCCTGGACATGCTTGAGAAGGGGTTGGTCTGATAACTTCAGAGACCCCTTGCCAACCTCGGCCAATCTTTTATTTTGTTGTGCTGTTATACTCAAGAATAGTTGATAGGATTATAAGTATCAAACATCTGCTGGAATTAAGAGATCTGAAGGAAATAAAAAGAGAAATAGCTGACATGAACTGCCTTATTTCATGTCTTCCTAAAATGGCCTCTGGATTGGAAGTTGGTTATGCTGACATTTTTTTAAAGATCTTTCTTCATAATCTGAAAACTTCAGCCAAGCTATGATGTCTAGTGAACAAATTGACCTCAGGACAGAGGTTAGTACACACATGGATAAATGTGATATTTGGGAATCAAAATGGCATTAGTAAGATAATCACCAATCAAAATTCTCAAAACACGTAAATATTGCTAATCAAGTTGATATGACTTTCTGGATTTCCAAAAGGCATTTAGCAGAATCTCCCTCCAAAGGCTCTTAAAGGAGGCAAGAGCCTCCCATGAATGAGCTATTGATCAGGAAAGAGTGGACTGGATTATTATATCATTTTCACAGTAGAGTTGCATCATAAACAAAAATCCACAGTTTCTGTCAGAGACAATTCTATTCACTATGTTCATAAAGGGTCTAGAAAGAGTTATGGGGCAAAGTTTGCTGGTGACACCAATAGTAATGAAGACAAGGAATGAATGTCAGTAGTTGTAAAAAGAAAAGGTGCAGAATACTAAGGAACTGGGAAATGATTTAGTTTATAAATGAAATGAAGTACAGGTGAAACATGAAAAATACATTTCATATATACAATACAGCTTTTTGCAAAATAACATGCCTTATATTACTCCAAGTGAAGCTCTTGGGACAGATCTATGGAAGTGTCAGAAGAATGCAAAGTAGCAGTGAAGGAAAACAAATTAGATTTTGTTAGAAATGGAATACAGAGCAAAACAATAATAATAATAATAATAAATAATTATGCTGCTGCATAAATCCATTACATACCTGCATCAGGAATATCATTTGAAAATCTGCCTCCTTTTCTCTCCTTGCATGTCAAAAATGCATAAGGCAGCAAAGTAATGATGTTGTATGAGGTAGTCATGTTTGAATAAAGGCTGCAGGGATGACCATAGTTATAAACACTGTTTCTATTTTATAAAGGATATCTACATATAGAAGGACTCTGAAAAGATATCTGAATGGGAGCACAACAGAAGTCTAAAAGCATGGATTATATGAGTAAGTGTATGGGAAGCTATTTTTCACTTTCTTCCTTAAGAGAATCAATTGAAACTGTTTGAAAGCTTAAAGCAAGCAAAAGTAGATACTGTACAAAACACTGAAGTAAGATGCTCAAATACTTGTTACAAATTATCATAGATGCTGAAAGTTACTCATAAGATATACTCAAATTTTGAATAGATCAAATAGGCAAATCGATAAATGCAAAGAAATAAAATCTCTTCAGAACTATTCAGTGAAAACCACCACCACTGACACAGGGGGTCCTCAGGATAGGACTTTTCACACTATGACGTAGTAGTATCTCTGGGGAAGCAGTTCAAGATACTGGACTAGATCCCATACTGTCATTTATATACTTATATATTGAACTGGTAAACAAGGAGCATTTGCTATAACTGACTTGACTCAGTGAGGAGTAAATTCAAGCTTCCCACTGCTTTGGGTAAATGAGACTGCAAATGTAAATCTGAAGGATCTTTACTGAACCTTGTATTTCATTTCAATCTATATTTTAATAGATATACTTCATATGAGTATTTAAATGATCTAAATGAAAGTAATTCTCCTTCTCTTAACTGAAACCAGACTCTGGTATTCAGTTTGGGGGATGGTGAATTTTCACAGAATCATAGAATCATAGAATGTCCTGGGTTGAAAAGAACCACAATGATCATCTAGTTTCAACTCCCCTGCTATGTGCAATGTCACC
The DNA here is from genome assembly GCF_016699485.2 of Gallus gallus. NCBI lineage: Eukaryota > Metazoa > Chordata > Aves > Galliformes > Phasianidae > Gallus > Gallus gallus. The sequence continues at coordinate 123,234,081 of NC_052533.1, read as the reverse complement.
AACCACTAGACCAGGCTGCCCAGAGCCACGTTTTGGAATAATTATTCTGAAAATATATATTTGTTAACTATTTTAACAGTCATTCTCATCATTAATAACTGAATCTTTATGTAAACGAGGGCCAAATCTGAGACAAGGATTATTGTACATCATATTCTGACAGTCTCCCTGACACAGATCTTTACGTCATCAGAATTCCCATTGGACATGCCTTGTGTGTGTTATTACTCAGCGTGACTCATGAGAAGTCTGACTTGGCACAGTGAAGCCAACTGATGTTTTTGTATTAAAAAAGAAATATTAATACTTGGAATAGTTTTCACATATCTTGCCTATCCTGAGCATAGTAAATTAATCAGTATAATTCTTCACACTCAACCAATCACCTAATCTGAAAGAAATTCAGTATGGCTGTGTGAATGAAGGTGTGTATATGCAAAAAAAGGAAAGTTAAGCCTATGATGCATAGTTTGCAATGAGTGAGTGATTCATCTTACTTTCTAAATAGAAAGATTTTTCCCCAAGGTATAAGAAAATAATTCAGGATATGAGATGTGAAAAATGGCTGATTAAGGCAAACATTCTCAGAGGACTTCCTCAGAGATCATCACTTTATCTGTAAGTTTAAAAACAAGATTCTCTTGCTTTCAATGGATTTAATGCTTCTTTATGGATTTAGTAATTGTGATAAACTGTGAACTATCTTGCTTGGGAACAAGCTAGGTAACATAGGCAAATCCTGCCTCATAATTTTGTCACCAGTGTTTCTACACTTCTTGCTTTCTATTGTAAACAGCTGTTCAGTTTTTTCATAATTTTTCATAAACAAATAGACAAGGAAGTGTCATGATGGATCTTGGGTGTGTAGGCCATTTTTAACCCAAAAAGAGTTAGTTTTGTCAATCAAATGCAAAATATTTCCTTTCATGAAAAAGAGTTTATTCTGATGTTTCAACCCTAATGTTTTGAGTGAGGCCAAGGAAAAGCAATTTTGTGAGCAGACTGTATATTAGTTCAACAGATAAAAAATAAAAGAACAATAAAATAAAAATAAAAGCAAAATGAGAAAAAATAGCTGACAAGAGAAATAGCACTAATATTGCCTTCCTTCCATCCCCTTTTCTGCCATTTCAGTACCCTGGAAGGTAGAAAGAAATAGATTCTTTATTGATAACACTTGGCCATGAATTTTTGATACATAACAGGCAACATATTGCACTGCATTTTCACAGTACTTTATTGATTCCATGCTTAGAGTTTCCTCTGCACACTTTCATGGACATGAAAGATTTTTTCCCTTCATACTTGGACAATTGCATATAAGAATTATATTTCACCTTCTTTTAGGGATTCAGAAAAAATCATGCTAGGTATAGGACATGGGAAAAGATTCATTTGTGCTTTTAGTAGTGCAAGTGAGTCTGTTCATTGTCTATTTAATGTGCTTTTAACATGTGCTCCAGATCAAATCAGCTGTCAAACTGGAGATCAAGAAAGATCTGCATTTGCTTCCAGATCAAATTCACAGCAACCAGTGGCTTTTGGGGGGATATATCTGTAGCACATGATATTGCTATAGACTCTTTTGAAGGAGTTTTCACCTGGGTATCATCCTGTTAGTGCAAGAATGGGACCTTAACACCTTGATTCTGGTACCTATCCTCTGTTTTTAGTGTTCTCCACACAAGTTTGGGGTTTGTATTCATGATCCTGGGATCTTCTGGGAGGAAGAGCTCAGAGTAAATCTGTTTCCAAAATCTGGCACCTTCAGTAATGTTCCATCTTTCTTCATGCCATGAACCCTTAGGTGAGATTCAGAAGGGCCTCCTGGAACTGTAAGCTTTTTTGAGCATCCCTTGAGGATGTCAAATTTGGTGAACTTCAGGACCCAAGCATAATTCCCAGCCTACCCCAGCTGAAGATCCAGAGAAGTCCTGACCCAGTCTCCAAGAGTCATGTTGCTGAGGTTCCTGACCCCTGGCCTGGGTAGTAGCGAGGCTGAGCAAGAACCTCTGACACGCATGGACACACACATGCATACTTACAATCAACCAGCAATTGATAGACAGGAAAGCAGTACCCGCAAACAGCATTCCTTGAAATAAGGATTGTACCAATGACCTGATCATGTTCTCACTTGAAGGCTAATTGGCTTCAAAAGTTGCTAACAGAGCCCATCCTCATGCACACACAAGTAGGACTTTATGGTGGCTGGCCCTGAGCCAGAAATCCTCCAACAGTTCCCCAACACACCCCCAGTCTCCACCGAGGCTGGCCCCAGAACAAAGGCCTCTCCAGGAGGATTCATAAAGGGGCCAGACCAGCAACTTGTTTACAAGCTATTTTCTTTAACCCTTCCCTTAAACATCTCATAGTAAACTTCACAATCTCAAAAGTCCCTTCACGTATCCCATAATAAGCTTGATCTTTCTCATGAGACATGAGATAATCCTATTCCCTCTTCTTATCAGTTATAAAATGTCTGGATGTCTGGATGAACCTCCTCCAGGCCTTGAGAGGTTCTGCCAGTGACACATTAATCAGGCACCCAGAGGTCTGGTCTTTGATACTGCTACTATCATCTGTGGCTTATTAGGGCATGTGTTTCTGGGTGTTTAATTTATTACTTCTCCTGACTCTTTCCCTAGTCTCTTGTGCTGAGTATACACTAACAAGATATCCTCACAAAACACACAACCTTACATTCCATATATTCCATACCATCTAAGCACATTTAATTTATTTTACTGTTCAGTTTAATTAGAGTATATCAATTAAGTCTATACATCTTCAGGAGAACTTAGAAAAGAAATTGTGTCAAAAACTACCATTGCAAAACTTTCTCCTTTCCAACTCTGCTGGTGAACACAAGTACCAGCAAAGATTCATATAACACTGGTTATATCTAAACAATACAAATGTCATAATCAGTTAAAATATCTTCAAATTGAATATGTTTATGGTTCAATATACTTTAATAACTATGCAAGAAGTAGCAGCTGATTTTCAATGAGTAATTAGACCTGTACATCTGTGCTTATGAAGGGAGATACATTTCTAACATATACACTTTTACTAATCGCGTTTAGCTCCAAATGTGTAAGGCATACAAATAGAAGGACTAAGTCCTGTTCAGCAGGGAAATCAAGCTTATATGCTTGTGTATGTATAAATAATTTCCTAGAGGGAGACAGGTTGCTGAATTTTGGCCCACTTGCCTGAATTTGTATTGAAGGGGACTGATCAATTATAAAACAACAGTAAAAAGCCATGGTACGCAATGTACTGAAAATAATGATCACATCATAATCAGCCAGAATCTATTAGTAGAATATTTCTTATGAATTAAAATTCATAAAAGTAAAGTAAGGCAAATACCTCTTCTGAGAATACTGTGTACCAAACACAAGTTATTATCATGGTGTTTCTTCAAGGCAATTATGTTAGAAACTCTAACGCTTTCAGAATGTTGTCTTTTTTCCTCGCTAGATACACAAACTCCTAATGTTAAATTGCTAAATGTATTGTAATCATCACTAAAAGATGGCATCACTAGCTTTGCAATTTGTCTGATTTGGGAGATATGCAAAGTAGAACAATTAAGAGGACTCCTGTTTTACTCTGGCAACTTCTGTCTCCTGTCTCCATCTCAGTGGTGTGCTACATTAGATGAATAAGGAGATTCTTCACTAGAAGCAGAGTGGATAAATGGATAGATACTTTCATTTGCTTTTTTTTTTTTTTTTTTTTTTTTTTAATGATATAGCTGAAAGGATTGATGTAGAAAATTCATCTTGCTTTCTGCACAGATGGGCCTGCCTAACTCTGGGACTCAAAACTATCATGGAATTATAGAATCATAAAATGGCTTGGATCATCAAGGATCATCAAGATCCAACCCTCTTGCCACAGGCAGGGCTACCAACCTCCAGATCTGGTGCTAGACCAGGTTGCCGAGGGTTCCCTCCAACCTGGTCTTGGACACCTCTAAGGAAGGGGCATCCACAACCTCTCTGGGCAGCCTGTTTCAGCACCTCACCACTCTCCTGTAAAGAAGAAATCCAATATAATCCTTCCCTCCTTGAGCTTGAAACCATTTCCCTCCTTCTTAAATACTCCCTCCCCTTCTTAAATAATCCCTCCCTTTTTAAATACTGGAAGGCTGCAATGAGGTCTCCTCTCAGCCTTCTTTTCTCCAGGCTGAACAAGCCCATGTCCCCCAGCCTGTCTTTGTAGGGGAGGTACTCCAGTCCTCTGATCGTCTTCTTGGTGCTCCTCCGGACCCTTTTCAGGGTCCACATATCCACAGCTCCACATCTTTCCTGTACTGGGGGCCTCAGGCCTGGAGGCAGTACTCCATATGGGGTCTCAGGAGGGCAGAGTAGGGACGGACAGACAATTACCTCTGTCCCTGCTGGCCATCCCTCTTCTGATGGAGCTATTGGCCTTTTGAGCTGAAAGTGTGTACTGCTGGCTCATGTTTAATTTTTCATCCACCAGGAGCCCCAGGTCCTACTCTGCAGGGCTACTCTCAAGGAGTTCTTCTACAGGTCTGTTTACGTATCTTGGATTACTGTGACCCAAGTGCAAAACTTTGCACTTTGCTATGTTGAACCTCATTAGGCTCACACAGGCCCATCTTTCAAGTTTGTCAAGGTCCCTCTGGATGGCATCTCTTCCTTCTAATATGTCAACTGCACCACTCAGCTTGATGTCATCAGCAAACTTGCTGAGGGTGCACTCGAGCCCATCACTAGTATCACTGATGGAGATGCTGAAGAGCACTGTCTGGTTTTCAGATTTTTCAGCGTTTTATTTTGCTTGTGGGCATGCTTACGGGAGGTGTGCTGCCAGGTACAGGCAGAGCCCTGGGTTCCACTGGATCAGATCTGGCAACGTCACATCGACTCTGATGCTGATCTTTTCTCTCCACAGTCTCTTCTCATCATAAATTTTTTGTATTTCTCTCATACTTCCTTTTGAGATAACTCATCTTATGCTTCAAAAGATAATTCCATGGTTACTGTTTAATCTGGCCATTTGTCATCACCCTTTTTTACCATGACCAGTCTGGGGTGAAATGCTCTCAGGCACACACAGAGTTACACCTATATTTTTGTCTTGTTTCCTGCCCATTTTAGGCAATGTGCACATCAGTATGAGCGCCCCAAGAACTGAAATAGCTTACAACTCATATGAAAACAAATTAGAAACCACTTTTTTTCTCAACCACTCCTTCTCTTAAGATTTTTTAAATGAAACATAAAACAACAAAGAAAGACAGGAGAAAGCTTTGTATCTATTAATGTATAGAATAATAATATGCAAGTTATACAATACACGAATTAAAGATTGAATACTTTCCATACGTATATATTTTTGATCTCTTGCAAGTTATACCATGAAAATATTGTGTTCCTGTAAAGTAAAGTTTAAACTTCAAATTTAAACATTTTATTCAAATAGAATTAGGCAGCCAATGAATCTGCTTTTGTGAAGAATATGCAAAAATAATTTTCCTTCTTATTCTGCATTACTTTGAAACTTCTTGGAAGCTAAAGGTGTCTGGGCCTCTGAAACTCACCATAAATTTAGCAGTGACACATTTAGTCTAACTTCCCCTCTTGGAGCCTCCTTAGTTAACAAACATCTTCTAAGTCTACCTGGAGCATACACCTTTGAGTTTCAAAATGAATGTTTTTCAGCCCTAGAACACAGAACAAAGATCTCCTTTCACTTGGATGCTATTGAAAGACGTTTCAGTTCTTCCATCAACACTAACAGTAGCCAACACAAGTAGCCAGAGAATTGTTTCCTGTGCCTGCTGGCAGTAGTATAGAGATCCTAATAGATCCATTATCAGTAAATGTTCTCTTTATTTTCTCTTTTATATTTTTTTTTTTCAGATTGTGGATCATTGCATGAAATGTCAGATGTGCATGTGAATACACTACTGTTCTTGCACTGAAATGCGTAATTTTGTCCTAAAAATGAAGTTTCTCAGTCTATATTTCAGAGCCTCATTTATTAACTGAATTAACTGACTCTTCTGTAAGAAAATGAAAGCTAAAAGTATCAAAACTATATTTTTATGTCATTCATCATTTTCAGAGTCCTTAGAGTTGGAAGGGACCTCTGAAGGCCACCTAGTGCAACTCCCCTGCACTGACGAGGGACACCAATGCTAGATCAGCTTGACCAGGGCCTTATCCAGCCTACCTTGAAAGTCTACAGGGACAAGGCATCAACCATAACACTAGGCAACCTGTTGCAGCACCTCACAATCCTCACTGTAAAATATTTTTTCCTTATATCTAACCTAAATCTACCCTCTTTGAGCTTGAAACCATTTCCCTTGTTCTATCACCACAGACCCTGCTAAAGAGTCTGTTCCCTTCTTTCCTGTAGCTCCCCTTCAGACACCGAAATGCTGCTATCAGGTCACCTTGCAGTCTTCTCTTCTTCAGTCTGAACAGCCCCAGCTCTCTCAGCCTGTCCTCATAGGAGAGGTATTCCCTCCCATGGATCATTTTTGTGGCCCTTCTCTGGACGTGTTCCAAAAGGTCTATGTCTCTCCTGTACTGAGGACTCCACATTTTAAGGAAAGCATATACAGAAAAGATTCTGTGAGATAAATGTGGAGTGCAATTCCCACCAAAATGATTGCAAAATAACCTTTTGAACATCCTGATGTCCACTTTTGTCTTCTTTTCCTATTTTCTGTATTCCTCAATTCTAAAAGGACAATATCGTTTAGGATAAAATTGCTCAAGATTATATGAGTTATTATAAACGTGCAGAAGTATTTGTGTAGTTCAGAAAGTTCTAAAATAAGTTCTGATGTTTCATAGAAATGCAGGCACTCTGCAATCAGTTTTTGGAGATATTAAAAAATGCTCTAAGAATCATATGCCTTAGGTTTTTGAATGTGAGTCTTCTACAGTCTCAGTTCTTTTGCTTCTGAGAAGAAGTGGAACTTATACCAATGCACGCAGCCTGAGTAATAAACAGGATGAGTTGGAAACTGTGATGCACTTGGAAAGTTATGACCTTGTTGCTATCACAGAAACATGGTGGGACGACTCCCGCAACTGGAATACTACCATTGATAGGTATCGGCTCTTTAGAAGGGATAGGCGAGGTAGGAAGGGTGGAGGAGTTGGTCTCTATGTCAAAGAGTAGGTAGACTGTGAGGAGCTCCCTCTGAGAAACAGTCAGGAACAGGTTGAGAGCCTGTGGGTTAGAATTAGGGATGGGACTAATAAAGGTTAGCTGGTGAAAGGGGTATACTACAGGCCACCTGATCAAAGGGAGGCTGTTGACAAGGCTTTCTTGCTCCAGATGCGGAAGGCATCGTGCTCACAGGCCCTTGTCCTGGTGGGGGACTTCAACCATCTGGACATCTGTTGGAAAGACCACACGGCAAGATGTAAGAGGTCCAGAAGGCTCATGGAATCCATTGATGATAACTTTCTGGTCCAGGTATTGGACAGAACAACCAGAGGTGAAGCGTTGCTGGACCTGCTGCTCACCAATGCGGAAGAGATCATCAAAGGCGTCAACGTTGGAGGCATCCTGGGCTGCAGCGACCATGCCCTGGTTGAGTTCGTGATCTCAAGGGATGTGGGCCTGGCAAAGAGTGGGGTCAGGACCCTGAACTTTGGAAGAGCGAACTTTAAGCTGTTCAATGGATTGTTGGCCAAGATCCCCTGGGATGCTGTCCTTAAAGATAAAGATGTTGAGGAGAGCTGGCTACTCTTCAAGGATGCCCTTCTGAAAGCACAAGAGGTCTCCATCCCTGTGAATAAGAAAGTGGGCAGATGAGATAGGAAACCGGCATGGCTCGACAAGGACTTGCTGGGCACACTGAGGGCGAAGAAAGGTGCGTACAAGCTCTGGAAACAAGGGCGTGCCACCTGGGAAATGTACAGGGATGCTGTCCGGACTTGCTGATGTAGGATCAGGAAAGCCAAGGCGCAGGTAGAACTGAACTTGGTGAGGGATGTGAAAAACAATAAGAAGTCATTCTACAGGTACACTGGCCAGAAGAGACAGGCCAAAACGGTTGTACCTTCTTTAGTAAATTTAAAAGGAGAACCGGCTTCAATGGATGAAGAGAAAGCTGAGGTACTGAATGAGTTCTTTGCCTCAGTCATCACTAGTGGCCAGGATTCTAGTCTTTCTCACGTCCCTGAGCCCTGCACCCCCAAGCCTCTAGGTGGGGACCAGGGGGGTAAATCCCCCTTCCCACCCCCCCTCCCCACTGTAAGGGCAAAGCAAGTCCAAGACCGCTTCATGAGACTGGATGAGTACAAGTCTTTGGGGCCAGATGGCGTGCATCCCAGGGTTCTGAAGGAGCTGGCTGAGGTGGTTGCTGAGCCGCTGTCCATCATATTTGAGAAGTCGTGGCTGTCAGGTGAGGTCCCAGACGACTGGAGGAAGGGTTACGTCACTCCCATTTACAAGAAAGGGAGCAAGGAGGACACGGGGAACTACAGGCCGGTGAGTCTCACCTCTGTGCCTGGGAAGATCATGGAACAGATCCTCCTGGATGACATGCTCAATCACATGAGGAGTGAGTGTGTGATCCGAGACAGCCAGCACGGCTTCACCAGGGGGAGGTCATGCTTAACCAATCTTGTGGCCTTCTATGATGGAGTGACGGCATTGGTGGATGAGGGGAAGGTGACCGATGTCATTTACCTGGACTTGACCAAGGCCTTTGACATGGTCCCCCACCACATACTTATCTCCAAATTGGAGGGATGTGGATTTGATGGGTGGACCACTCGTTGGATAAGAAATTGATTGAAAGGCCGCAGACAGAGGGTGGTGATCAATGGTTCTATGTCCAGGTGGAGTCCAGTAACGAGCGGAGTCCCCCAGGGGTCTGTCTTGGGACTGGTGCTCCTTAACATCTTTATCAATGACATCGATGATGGAATCGAGTGCACCCTCAGCAAGTTTGCTGAGGACACCAAGCTGAGTGGTGCGGTTGACACAGAGGAAAGAAGGGACGTCATTCAGAGGGACCTTGACAGACTTGAAAGGTGGGCCCAGGTGAACCTAATGAGGTTCAACACAGCAAAGTGCAGGGTTTTGCACTTGGGCCGGAGGAACCCCGGGCATCTATACAGACTGGAAGGAGCAGTCCTTGAGAGCAGCTCTGCAGAGAAGGACCTGGTGGTCCTGATGGATGACAAACTTAACATGAGCCAGCAGTATGCTCTTGCAGCTCGGAAAGCAAATGATATCCTGGGCTCCATCATGAGAGGGATGGCCAGCAGGGAAAGGGAGGCGATTGTCCCTCTCTACTCTGTTCTTGTGAGGCCCCATCTGGAGTACTGTGTCCAGGTATGGAGCCTCCAGTACAAGAAAGACAAAGAGCTGTTGGAGAGGGTTCAGAGGAGGGCCACGAAGATGATCAGGAGGCTGGAGCACCTCCCCTTCGAAGACAGGCTGAGGGAGCTGCGCTTATTCAGCCTGAAGAAGAGAAGGCTGAGGGGTGACCTCATTGCAGCCTATCAATATCTGAAGGGAGCCTATAAACAAGAAGGGAGCAAACTCCTTGGAAGTGTAGATAACAGCGAGACAAGGGGGAACGGTTTTAAGTTGAAAGAGGGAAGATTTAGGTTGGATGTTAGGGGGAAGTTCTTTACCAGGAGAGTGGTGAGGTGCTGGAACGGGCTGCCCAGAGAGGTTGTAGATGCCCCATCCCTGGAGGTGTTCAAGGCCAGGTTGGATGGGGCCCTGGGCAACCTAGCCTAGTAAATGGGGAGGTTGGTCGCCCTGCCTGGCAGGGGGATGGAGATTCATGATCCTTGAGGTCCCTTCCAACCCAGGCCATTCTGTGATTCTGTGATTCTGAACTCTAGTGAAGAAAAAACAATTCAGTAAAGGGTCTGTAGAGAGATGATAGTAGCGAGATGATACTTCAGCTACTGTCAACTGGGAAGTCACTGAAATAAAAACATTTATTTTAAGTGGTCTGTACTCATAAACTAAATATCTGTATAAAAGCCTGTCAGTGGTAATTGTTTCACTTTAGATGCAATAATAAATTACACTGAAAGTGAATTTCGGGTGGTATAAGAACTCTAACGCTATGGATTGTTTTCACAACTGTAGAACAGTTAAGTAAAAATACTTAAGATGTTGACGTTGTATCTAAAGTTACAACTGATCAGGCTCTATTTTCCTGAAGTATGTAAGGTTTAACTGATTTTAATGCTAGTTATTTGTATTTTGCCCTGACATAATAAGGTCAGAGGTCTAAGGGATGCAAAGTCATTAGCAATTTATGTTGGTATAAGATAATTAATGATTCATTTTTTATCACTGTTTTTTTTCTTTTTTTTTTTTCTTTTTTTTCTTTTTTTTTTTTGTCTTTCCTAGTAACTTAATCTTTAAACTTGTTCTGCATTGGGAATGAACAATCTCGACAGAGAGATGGCAACTAAAATATCTGTATGAAATCTGTGCTTAGTGTATACAATACTGATTTTAAACAAATAACATTATTTTGTAGTGATTTTACATAATCAAAACCAATAAATTAACAGAAGTTGCTGGCACATTCCTTGGTTGCTTAAGCAAATTTACTTCATAATAACAGCTGAAAAAAATAATCCAATTTAGCTATTGGTAATATTAGATACTGCTTCACCATTCTAAAAATGGTGAAGCACCCTATTAATCTGTGTTCATTATAGCTATTTTGGTAACCTTGGCTTAGCTAGACTCCTGGATTAGGAAACTCATACAATAAACAGTTCACTATCAATCATGATTGATTTGCAATCAATTCATGTTGTGCAAACTCTATTTAGAGAGGTATAGAATAAAACTTTAAGCTTCATGTGTTTTTATTTTGTTTTATTTTGTTTGTTTTTACTTTAAGCTGTTGTAAGGGTATCTATTTTTTTCCTCTTAGCTTAACCTTTTTTTTTCTTTTTTTCTGTTGTTGATGTCCTATCTTCCCTCAGCTTTAAACTGCTTGCTGTAATGTTCCTGCAAATTAACTTCTTCTGTGGTTTGTTTACTAAACAAACTTCAGGAAATCCAACAGCCAACTTAGTTTGCTTTGAGTATGAGAAGAAAAGGACAACTCACTTTAATGGTTTTTAGCTCCCTGTTAAAAAACTCTGATTCTGGAGAGACTGGATATGTTACACACATCAGTGGCATTTATTTTCTTCTCACTGGAGAAAGCCAGGCAAACTAAATGGAATGTAATATAAAGAGAAGTGAATCATTGTGGTGGGCAGTACCAGACTCCTACACAGCATAAAAAGGCTGATTTACCAGAATTATAGGTAATGCATCTGGGGTACCTGCTCAGCTCCTGCTTGTTTTGTATTTCTCAAAAATCGGTCACTTCCTGCAGGTTTAGTCACTTTTCTAAAGTTATCTTTTAGCAATATTTGAACATATGATAGAATCTCTTGTGAGAATAAATACATTAGTATGCATAGCTAAATGACTGGCAACATTGTAAAGATCTAATTTAGAGGGAGAAAAAATATATAAACACTACCAATACTGAAAGTTGATAAATTCCTTGTTAGTTAACATGACATAAAACCTGTATTCCATTTTTATAAATAGAAGGGAGATGGAAGATGTACACACGGTGTTGTACTTGGAGTTCTTAACCAAACAACAGGGTAACTGTGACTTGAAAATAATCTACATTTTCCCCTTTACTCCAGTGCAAAGAAATGCAATAATCTCTCACGCTTTTATATGTCTGTGCTCATAGATCACTAAAAGCTAGATACTCTTGGGGGAGAGGAACAATTTATGCCAAATAATTTTCTAATGTTGAATTTAATGTTAAGCAAAACCATTTTCATCCATCACGTTTATGTGCTGTGTCCATTGGCTGAAGCATGTGAGTGATTGTAGGTCTGATTGTCGATGATTACTCCCTTTAAGACAAAGGGAACTGCTGCCCATTCATGATAAGCAAACAAATTTTCCAACATTCTGTAGTTGTAGAGACCTGCAAGTGATTTTGTGCCCAGAATCAACTTTAAATTATTTTTTTTTCTTTTTCCAGAAAGTTAATATATATAAAATGTCCTTCTGTCTTGATTCTTTTTTTTTTCTTTTTTTCTTTTTTTCCTTTTCAGGGGCCGTCCTCCCCTCAGTAATGTAGTAAGTGCAGAGAACTATGGGATATATTGAATTTTCAAATTACTGCCTAATGTAGTTTAAATGACAAATTCATAAAATGTGACCTTATCTTTCAAATTATTCTAAGCTGAGGTCAGTTTCAATCAAAAGAATCAGAATGCCAAAGAGAAATAGAATGCACCACTTCCTTTTCCTTGTAACGAAAGTTTTATTTTTAAATCATAAAAATTAATCTAGTGATAAGAAAGACAGATGGAAAAGAAAGCAGTTCAAATGTACTGCAGCTGTTCATTACCTAAGAGGAGCCATCAACAAGCCCTGCCTTGTAGCTGGCACAGTTAATCTTCCAGTGGGGAGGGGCCTAACTGGGAGAAGTGTTGCACTGTGCAAGTGGAGAAGGTGAATTGATCTCATTAGGTAAAGCAGTAAGTGCTAAATCAGAACATTTATGATACATCAATGAAACTTCTTAGATGCCAGCTGCATTCCTCTGGCAGTTAAACAGGGAGGAAAGGATCCAGAAAGGAAAGAAAATCATGGCAGGGCCAAGGTCATGAAATGTCAGCTAAATTCAAACACCTGTGCTATAATTGCATGAATATATACATTTCTCATCTTAAAAAGATGAAAAAAAAAATCTTTACCAGATCATATCTCTAAGCTGGCATGAAACTGTACAGCAAAGTAATCAAAGAGCCTAAAGTCAACTCTAGGACTTTGTAGTGTTATGGATTGTTGTGGAAGACGCTTATCCTTGCCTCACCTAAGCAGTCTCATTTATAAGCTGATTAGTCTCTTCCTAAAACAGAGCTAGTGTACCTGCATACCTCATAGCTGCCTGAGCACATTAAAGTGGGGGATGCTCCAGTCCTGAAAATGTGTCAACATCTGTTCTGAATAGAATTTTTCAGCTAGAAGGGTATAACTTGCATCTGCCTTTTTTTTTTTTTTTTTTTAATTATTATTTTAAATAAGACAGTTTTTCAAAATCCTTTTATATTAGTATTCTACTTTTATAGTTAAGAAAATGACAAGTTGAACATCTAATCACTGGTTAAGCTAAACGTAGCTGCACAGTCAACTCAGTGGCAGCTCTGCTAGTAAGAGGTAAGAGAAAAGAACAGAAATGAAGGCCCAAGTCACATACAATTACAAGCATTTCAGGAAAGAGATCCACGTGCTCTTTTTGGAAAGCAAGAACTTAGGGATCTATCTATAAAAGCGGTCTGTCTAAGCCTCTGAGACCCAAATACTCAGAGACATATGCTGGAGCCTTAGATCTAGCTGTGGGACAGATAAAAGGATTTATTTGTGATTGCAGGGATTGAATAGAACAAGGTCTGTGAAAGTGAGTTTTGGACTCACTCTGTAAAGTGAGTTAATGAATCTTGTATTTTTGAGCATTGAACTGTTAGGTAAAAGAGACACTTGCCCGTGTCTGGTGTCAGAACCAGAAAACAAGTTCTAGAAATGCTAAAGTAAGCAAGAAAGATAACCTAAACATGAAAACATATAATTTGTGACTATCCCTGTCATATGCAAAGAGCATTTGATTTCTGTTATGCCCTTGCTGGCTTTGCATAGGTTCAGTAGTACATGTTCAGTACCCAGGATGTCATTACCAGTAAAAAATTATGCATGTGAGGAATTTAGGTGCCTACAGAGGAGCAAGTGCTTTTAGGGAGTCTGTATTTTGTATGCAATTATTTGAGGTTGTATCTAGTTATTTAGGCCCTTGTGAGTAGTTAGTTCTTCATAATTTATGAGTAATAACACTTCACAGTACATATGCAAATTAATAAATATATCCAATCCAAATTCTGAAATAAAACATCTGAATACCTACAGAGAGTTGAACAAGCAGCGTTAATGACGGGCACTTGCCTCCTAGTTAATCAAGTTCTCGTCATGTACCAACTAGTCATTAAGGTACTGCTATTATTCAAGGGTCATTTAAATGATGCTATCAACTGATCCTTATGATTAAATATTTCATCAAATTAATATAATAAAAGAAAAAATTAATTTATAAAGATGAAAGCTTGGGTCTTGCACTTTTTTTTTTTTTTCCATTTTAAATCAGAAAATAATATGATCCAGAACCAACACGGTAAATTTAAAATGGATTTTATGCTGTGTGTTTCAGAATACTATTCTGAACAGAGAACCATCTATCTGTATGATTTTACTGGAATGCCTCAGGGATCTGTTCTTGATTGTACAATACTTAATATTTGCCAGAGGCACAGAAGACATAAAATCATTACTGATAAAGTTTTCTGTTGACAAAGATTGAGGGAACAGTAAATAATGAAGAATGCAGGTCACTAATGTAGAAAGCTGGATCGTCTTGTAAATTGAGCACAATCCATACATACACTTCTGTTTGACAAAGCATAAGGTCATGCATCTGTGAGGAAGGAATGCAGGCTGAGCTTTCAAGATGAAACTCAGGAAAGAATGAGCCCGAGAGAGATCATAGTGGGGAGTCAGCTGTATGTGAGCTTGTGTCGTAAGGCTTTGTTGATTTCGCTGTAATAGTTGTAGGACAGCTCTGATAAATAGGAAAGATTTATCTGTTGTAACTATTTTCTAAAACACACTTTTATTATTTCCTGACAGTTAGATTTTCTTTATCGATACCCCGTGCATGTTTCAGAAAATGTTCCATCTTCCTGGGTATCTTCCGAAGTTGATTTGTTTGTCTTCTGTTAGAGCAGCAGCTGGTACGTTTTGGAAAAGAGAACTGTAATTAAGGAGAGAGTCAGATAAAAAGATTCAAAACAGAAAAGGACCATACCCCTCCTTCAGCAATTTTGTGATTAGGAAATTAGGACTTTGAAAAAAGAAACAACCTGGATTATACCCAATTTTGGTATACAAACCTACCTACCAAGCCTTTTAAGCAGTAAATAAAACATCTTGTCACATTTGGCTTTGTCAAATGCTCAAATAAGGCCATTGTGTCTGAAAAACAAATCTTTTTCTGCTTACACATCCAGGATGCCACCTTCCGAATTCTCAAAACAAACCCATGGTAACAGAATATTTTCTCCAGATGGCTAAAATGTCTTTAATTCTGTCTCACAAATAAATTACAGTATTTTAGCCACGTTTCTTGCTAAAAAGGGTTGTTCCTCTTCCAGAACTGCTGGAAGAGTTATATTTTCTGTATCTGTGGATAGAATTTTGGGTTCAAACTCAGTAGACTCCTGTCATTGAGTGGAGTAAGAACATGCAAGTTATAATAGAAAGAGTATAACGTGTGGTGTTAGCACAGAACATGATGTTAGTAAAAAAAGACCGCTGTGGTAAAATAAAATATGCAATATAATCAATTAACTTGAAACTGAAGAGAACTGCTATGTCAAACTGTTGGAAATATAAGTTCTATTTGGCTTTGGCTTAAAGGTAGCAGACACACATAGACATTTCTTTAAGTCTTCTAAAATGTAAACATGGGAAAAATGTGATCTTTGTGACCGCTGCTGAACTAAATCTTCATGTACAGGAGGAACTGGCTCAGCTACTGGATCCATAGTTGTGAAAACATGCAAGTAGGAATTAACTGCCTTCTTCTCCCAT
Organism: Gallus gallus; assembly: GCF_016699485.2. NCBI lineage: Eukaryota > Metazoa > Chordata > Aves > Galliformes > Phasianidae > Gallus > Gallus gallus. Next base: position 123,218,358 of record NC_052533.1, on the reverse strand, counting down.
AAGTTGTCAACTTGGAGGTGGGGTCTGAGAGAATGAGCGTTTTTCAGAAGGAGGGAGAGGTAAGCTTGTTTTGGCAAAGATCAGAGCAAATTGCATTTCCATAGCTGGAAACACTGTACGCAGAGGCATTTGCAACACCAAGTGTGTTGAGCAGGGAGATGGTAAATATGTGCTGTAGGAAATATGATAAAAAGGGCTGTAGTTCTCTCTCACACCTTCCCCAGACTGAATATCTATGGAAGACTAAAATGTCCTTATGGACTCTGTCATTGCACTGAAAACTCATTACTTTAGAACTCATGTACTCACGTACTTTAGAAAGTACACCATTGTCTTAAAAGTCACTTGGAGTACAAGAGAGAGTATCCAAGAAATAAAGTATTATGTTAATGATGAGGAAAACATACCTAAAGAGGAGGGAGAAGGATATAAAAACTTTTGCATTGCCTTGCAAAGCATTTTGTGAGTTTAAATCATCGCCTTTAGTATGGTCTACCATCCATATCTCAATGCATGTGTAGCACTAAAGTAGAAACAGCCTTGCGTCCTTTGAGTGCTCCATCACTGTAAGTTTAGCAGTTGGTTGTATTCTGCAGCTCTTGCCGACTTCCTTACAATATTTTTAGCCACTGTTATTGCAGCTGTACATTATATGCAACCCCGCATATTTAAATAAATGAGAAAAGGAAAATTGCACTTATTTATAGTAGAGGGAAATGTTTTGTTGTTGTTGTTGTTGTTGGGGAAGCAGAGTTACTGCTTGGTGTGCAAAGGCTGGTTACAAATAGCAATATGTACACATAGTCAAACCTTCCTCCTCATGGTCGCACTTCACCCACATGTTCTGGCTGCTCAGTAAGCGTATTTCATTAAATTCAGCTTAAACTGCTCACTAAACCTTGGTGTTCTTCAAACCAAACTCTTCTTTATTTGATAAGAATTAAGCTTTTCTAGGATCATGAGAATATATGCTTGTTTATTTATTATAGGATAGCACAATGGGTATAACACAACTCCTGCAAATACAGAAAAAAGCCACAGCTGGCTGGGGAATTTTCAAAGCAAAGAGTATAAATATTACTGCATATGTTTATAATTTGTTGTGAGATTGTTTAGGAGGTCTGTGAGCTCTTTAGAAGGCAAATACAGCAGTGATGATTGCCTTTTAAAAGTGCCAACAAATTCTATTTTCATCATCAGGCTAGGTTTCCAGCACAGCTAAAAACCGAGTGAACTGTGACTGAAACACAGATCCAGAGGCAGATTGATGTGTGATAGAGTGACTTGCTGCTACACAAAGCATTTACATGTCAAGTACCTACTGAAATACGTTAACTGATGCTAATCATGTAAGTTCTTAAGCTAATTCTAGTATGCCCAATAAAGAAGATTCACAGCAGCTGATATACTGAGCAAGCTGATCTATACTGTAATAAATAATGTTGCATCACTGGAACAAAAATGTAGCAGAACTCAACCTGAGGTATTCAGGGTGAGGTTTTATTTTTAAGCAAAACCTATGTAAATCATTCTTACTCACAGTTTTTACCCACATACCCCAGACCACCAAAATCTCTGTGTCCATGTAGTCCCCCTATGTGTCCATGAGTCCAGACATTTGTACTCAGATGGTCTAATTTCTCACTAAGACATAGAGAGAGAAGGGCTCTGTACTCTCATGTTTACTGGAGTTATCGTGTGCTAGTTTTGAATATTCTTTTTGTACCCTTTGGAAGCTGGCAGCCTTTTCATTCTTCTGTATCTGCATGAGTAGTGAGAATTTGAGACTTCACAGAATCACAGAGCATCCCAAGTTGGAAAGGACCCATATGGATCACTGAGTTCAACTCCTGGATGCACACAGGACCATCCAAAAATCAGGGTGTATGTCTGAGAGAATTGTTCATACACTTCTTGAACTCCAACAACGTGGGGCTGTGACCACTGCCCTGGGGAGCCTGTTCCAGGGCCCAACCAACCTCTGGTGAAGAATCTATTTGTAACCCCTCATCTGATCCCCTTCTCCTCCCTTCCCTGATGCAGCTCCATGTTGTTTCCTTGGATCCTGTTGTTGTCACCAGAGAGCAGAGTTCAGCGCTGTCCCTCCACTCCCTGCAAGGAGCTGTAGGCCACCTCAGTTCTCCTTAGTCTCATCTGAGCTGAACAAACAAAGGGATTTGGCCACTCTTCATACACCTTGCCCTCTGGAACCTTCACCATCTTTGTAGTCCTCCTTTGGACACTCTCAAATAGTCCTTTGTATGGTGATGCCCAAAACTACCCACAGTTCTCAAGGTGGGTCATTTATGACTTTGCTTAATGTCCTTCCTCTTCCACACTGACTGTCCTGAACAGTTACAAATGAAAATGCTGGGGTTCCAATGGGCTGTTATTCTGAGTGAAATCAGTGTATGACACTTTCAGAGCCGTTCTTCTGATTGATGTTTGTTCCTTCAAGTTTTTCACATATTTCCACTCAGAAATTTTGGACCATGTGCATAGTGCATAGTGTGTAGATATGTATGTCTGTGTGTGATCATTATTATTCAGCTGGACTAGCCAGTTAGTAGTTAGATGGCCTGGAGACAGATGTGGAAGTGGCCACAAGTCTGGGCTGGGCACTGGAGAGACCACTGTGTGTGCTGGTCGATTACAGGAGGTCCAAGCTATCTGCAGGGGTTGGCGATGGGGTCTGTGATTTGGCTGAGACCCATCTATATGTATGTATCAATGCAGGTGGATCTGGGGATGAGAATGTCCCAGGGCAAGTTACTGAGTTGGCTGAATGTCAGTTGACATCAGTTAATAGATGCATACAGAGTGTGCTTGTCTGGTCATATGGGTATGCATGTTGTACATGTGTTTGCATGCCTGTGGGGATGACATGTTCTGCCTTGTCACTAGCTGGACCTGTGGACATGGATCTTCAGCCACGTCACCTCTACCAGACTGCTGGATTCAGCATCTCTTGCAGGGAATGGATCCTTTTCTCTTGCTATTTTTCCTCCATTCTTTCTGGCAGTGATGTCAGCAAGATTTCCCTGTGCAAAATACATAATTAATATTACTATTAGCTCAAATTTTCTAGCATGACTATTTAGTTATCCAATCTCTGGCATCCTAAAAAAAAAAAAGCATTCTTTTACCAAGTATAGAATATAGAATCACAGGATTACAGAATCGTATAGGTTGGAAGGGACCTCTAGAGACCATCTAGTCCAACCCCACTGCTAAAGCAGGTTCCCTGAAGTAGTACCCACCATATAATGTTAATAATCCCTTATGAACTCTTTAGCTGAACAGATAGGTATTGTGGCATACAGTATGACTGTGTTTCAAAATATGCACCAATATTTATATAGTGGGATAGGAAAGTGAAAAATAGCTTCTGCCTTGAAGATTTTGTTGTCTGAACAAAGATCTGACAACGTGAGTGACTGCAAACAAGAGAAAATGTTGGTTAGAATAATAGGTAAGTTTCATTTAGTATTTTATCCCTCTCTTGTTTACACTTGTTCCTGTCTATGGGAACAGCGTATAATTACTTAATTGGGGTGAATTAAAGTTGCTCTGTCATTAAATTGTCACATGGCATATGTGTGTGGAAATGAGAGAATCTGAAGCATATAGGAAGAAACAGGACTAGAGGAATTAAAAGGGAGTAAAATAAATGAATGGGTGCAGAAACAGTCATGAGAAGCAAGATGAAAACAAAGAATTAAAAAATAGGGTGGCTACACAGACAGAAGATTTGCTGCAGAGAGTGAGCAAGCATAGATGAGCAATGGCAAAACATCCACTATATATCCAAGACAAGAATGTTGGAAATATCAATATTGTATGTATTTGGAGGTCTCTGAGGTGGATCCTATGGGATGATTGTAGTAAAAGCTATAGTTGAGTGTCAGAAGCCCATTCCTCTTACTGTTGTTGCTGAGTGTGACCTGACAGAGCCAGAGCTTGCTGTTTGCACACACATTTGGACACACACTTACAATATATGTATATTTCTTATTTACTTTTACTACTGTACTGATATATTATGTACATTATAAAACATACACAAAACTAGAAATTAATAACGATGAGGTATGGGCAAAAGAAAAACTATTTTTATTTTTTAAATCTATTTATTAATGGTACAATAAATATCTTATTTCCACAAGATAGTAGGTTATCTTATGCACCTCCTGTGGTGTGTGCATTCAACTTTGGAGACTGTTCCTCTGAGGTACCCTTAACAGGATACAAAACTAAGGCAGTGATATATATTTCTGGGCTAAAGTTAATATAAAGTTCAAAGAGATATTTTCTCTTCTGGAAGATTTCTTTAGTTCTTTAGAGCAGAGAAAGACAGTAAAATAGAGAAATTGATCTATGGGATGAGAAATGCTAATTCAGTGTGCTCCATTTCCTGGAAAAAAATCCCTTGTGAATGGAAATGTGTCTCTACAGCAAGTAAGGGATCTGTGATAAGAAAGACATTGAAAGGTGTAGTGAGTAAACAGGAAAAGTTTTTTGCTAAATCAAGGTTGGAGCTAAATATTGACAACATTAAATCTCTACAAATGGTTGCATTCATGGCATGAACTGGACTTCTTTGGTAGCAATTCATGACTCTATTCTTCTCTATCTTCCTGTCATTTATCGTCAAGAATAATATATTTACTTTGGAAAGAAAGGCATATGTTTTGTAAGTTTTTCAAGTTAGAAATTACCAGAATCTTAGCTAGCTCAGACGCATTTCTATTTCTTACTTATATTCAATAAATATGCATAACCAATACATGATAATAGCAGAATGTATTCATGTAAACAAGTATGTGTCCTGGCCAAATGCTAAGAAAGCTTGTTTTTAAACAGTCTAGACAGAAGTGTGAAGAACTATAATGAGATTTTATTAGAATGGCAAAAAAAAATCTGCAAAGTTGCAGTGTACAGATTACCTCCTAAATGAAATATGACATATATTGCCTCTATGGACAGTATCCATAATTAGAGTTAATGAATAAAACCACTGGCAACCAGAAGTTAAAATCAGGCATGAACAATTTGCTTTATTTAAAGTATTTTTGAACTCCATGCACAACTCAGCAGATTGTGAGAAATATTTCTGTCCCTTATAAGACAACATTTAAACTGCAACAGAGCAACCTTTTATGTAGCATGTAGAAGATCAACATTTATTTCTTTCTAGATGGTATTTCCTGGTTGACACTGTGTTCCTGTAAAAGGAACATAAAAGGCAATTGAAGCACACTTTAAGAGTGAAAAAAATATATATTTCAAGGGTACATCTGCTGATTTTGCACCCTCAGCAAGCTTGCCGATGACACCTAGCTGTGTGGTACATTGACACACTTGAGGGATGGGATACTATCCATAAAAACCTGGACAGGCTCAAGCAGTGGGCCAGGAAGAACTCATGAGGTTCAATAAATTCAAGTGCAAGATCTTGCATCTTTGTCACAGTAATCCCCACCACCAGTACAAGCTGGGTATGAAATGATTGAACACAACCCTGCCAAAAGGACTTGGGGTACTGGTGGGTGGGAAGCTGAACATGAGCCAGCAGTATACCCTTGTAGCCAAGAAAGCCAATTGCATCTTGGGCTGCATCTAAAGAAGTGTGATCAGCAACTTGAGGGAGCTGATCCTGCCCCTCTGCTCTGTGCTGGTGAGGCCTTACCTGGAGTACTGCAACCAAATGCAGAGACCTCAGTACAGGAGAGACATAGACCTGTTGGAGTGCATCCAGAGAAGGGCCACAAAAATGATCGAAAGAATGGAACACCTCCCCTGCAAAGCCAAGCTGAGAGAGCTGGGGCTGTTCAGCCTGGAGAAGAGAAGGCTCTGGGGAGGCCTGGTAGTGGCCTTTCAGTACCTAAAGGGGGAGGCTATAAGAAGGAAGGGGACAGACTCTTTAGCAGGGTGTGTTGTGGTAGGATGAGGAAATGGTTTCAAACTAAAAGAGGGGAGATTTAGATTGGATATAATGAAAATGATTTTTGAAATGATGTTGGTGAGGCACTGGAATAGATTGCCCAGAGATGAGGTGGATTCCACATCACTGGAGGCACCCAATGTCAGGCTGGACAGGGCTCTGAGCAACCTGATCAAGCTGTAGGTGTCCCTGTTCATTGCAAGGGAGTTGGAAAGGATCTGTAAAGGTCATCTAGTCCAACTCCCCTGTAATGAATATAATGAATATATTAATATGTAAGTTAATTATAATGCATTCAAAATAAAATTTTAAATATATTCAGATTAGTTTGAAAAAAAAAACCCTATCAATTTCTATCAAAAATTCTGTTTAAAACATGAGATTATTATGTAAAAATGAGTGTTGTGGAAAAATTATATTCAAATCTTAGTGTTGTTCCAATAAATGCCAGATCTCATAAAGCTCTAACAAGATCAATTCTCCATACTTTATCAACACTCTTCTTATGAATTGTTATGCACTAGTTCTCAGCCATGTAAACTAGAATAGATTTAGTTTTACTGCTTTACCTTTTAATACTTTCTCTAATAAATATATGCATCAGTAGTAAAATTATAATTATATAACATTAGTAAAGTTATAATTAGTTAAAGTTATAATTAGCAGTAGCTGTTAACAATTTAAAAATTGGGTATTAAATGAGTACTTTAATATGTGTACGTGTTTATTGATAGATCTTCTGGTGTCCTCTAGAAACCAGCTGTCAAAAGGAAAACATCAGTATTTCATCATATTTGGTAGTGATACATTACAGTAACTCCTTAAAAGATTTTGTAAATTAGTCTGTTCTGTAACAGGATATGAACATTTCCTTCTTTCCTCCTTCATTAATGACAGATGATTACTGGAGGGAAATAATGGAAGAAACAAAGAAAGCAACACACAACAATTATGCTAATCAGCAAGATAATTTTTCATACGCTAGACTACAAAATTTACTATTCTTCGTGATGCCAGTATACAATCCAAAATTCCTAGGCCACTCTACAAAAAAGAACAATAACCTGTCTCCCATGGGCATTTTTCTGTTTGTTCTTAAAAGAACAAAAGAACAGCTGTACTGATACAGAGCACTCCCTCAAGCCATTGCAAAGGATTCAGAAAAAGAAAAGGAGGTAATCATATAATATTTCTGTGGTGAATCCTCCAAAAACTGAGCAATCAGAAGCTCAGGGCATTCCTGAGTCGAGGTCATATATCTGTGGGTTTTGTGGTGTTTTCTTTTTCTTTTTCTTTTGTTTTGTTTTGTTTTGTTTTAGTTTTAGTTTTTGTTTTCTGTCAATATTCTTCTTTGTTCTAAGACTTCCATGGAATTTCTAAAAAGTGTCTCACTGCTGCAAACTTGGGGAAAAAGCTCTACAGAACCAAATCAGATCTGTATTAGAACAAGATTAGTAAAGAAATGGTGACTGATCTCTGGCACTGAATCCATCTGGCAAAATGCAATCTACAGTCTATTATTACATAGTATTAAAATCTCCTACCATTCAAAAACAGGATGCATAAAATTGCCTATTAGAAATGAATTCTAGCCTATGAAAATCTGACAGTGTTTTGGCTCAAGCCAAATTCGTGCTAAGAACCATGCTGCTAGTTTATAAGACACGAAAACAGTTTAACAGCTGGTAAAGCTTCAGCACCCAGAAGTCCTCACTGTAAATACCTAATTAACTGTGAAGGCCGAATCCTCTGTTTTTCTGCAGGCACTTTACATTCTGGTGGATGGTGTTACATTAGAATTAAATAATCTTTTTAACATATCAATTGCTACTTGTAAAAATCTTGTAATCTTGGAGTGAGAGGAAAGAATTCAATTGTATTAAAAAAAACTATTTTAGGAAAAGCTTTGCTGTCCTTATTAGAAGTCACTTGTTCACACTGAAGAGATGTGCCTTAAGGAAAATATAATTGCACATTAAGATCCACAGAATGACAAAGAGAAAATTGTTCAGTCATTCAAATATGGTTACATCTATTCTTATCAAGATCTGAGGAAATGTCAGAGTATTCTTGTGACCAGTGGTACAGAAGGAAGACTCATCCTTGTTCATCAGACTGATCTTTTTCTCTTGTCTTAAGGAGATCATAAACTACTATAAACATCTTGATTAGTTAGGTTAGTGATTCTTCTCCATTTGTGCTTCTTATGTAGAAGATATTTTAGCCCCTGATTTCTGTTGAACTCAAATTGTTCCACCTCAATATTAATGCCACATTTAGGGAACACAGTGCAATCAGGACACATGTTCTGAGATAGATAATGAGGCCTTCAAGCTTTTGAGTTTAACGGAAACTCCCTGACTAGCTAAGTCCTATAGATAAAGAACTTTAAACTGCAACATGCTATGAAATTACTTCTTACAAAGGAAATAATAGAAATGAGGTTTCAATAAGTCTTTCATGCTATAAAGTTGTTTTTTCTAATTGCCAATTAAAATGACTAAGTTGTTATATTCCAGGTTGCCAGGACACCATAGCTGATAATGATGGATCTTTGTGATACTTTTCACTGATAAATTTGAAATCTAGTAGATGATATATAAACAGAAAAGACTGTCAATCTTACGTCCAGTTTCTTATGAAGTTCAGTGAATTCTGCTCACAGACTCCTATGCTTGGTTGCATCCCAGTACAGCTCCTTGCATGATCAAGCCCATAACATTCCTATTCTTGAAGTCAATGAAGCTGAAAATCAATATATGGATTTTCAGAGGTGAATCCCCTTAAATGATTCATACATAATATTGTGTGTTTCTCTGAATATACAGATGCAAGTCATCTTGCATGAAAAAATTACCTTTCATTATCTTGCTGTTGTATTTCATCAAAATAATAATTCATTTAAATTGAGACAAGAATGAGGAATCATCTGAAAGTTTTTGGCATATTCTAGTTTTGTTAAGATATGCCAAAAAGTAGAAAACCACATAAAACATTTTGATTCCATGACCCTCATTATTCACTGCCTGTTTCTAATCTCTGTGCAACTTCTCTTTTTCCTGAAATGCATCCTGATTGAAAAAATCAAAACTTCTTCAATATTAGAAAAAATAACCTTTTTAATGTAAGAGTAAATATATTTATTGAGTACTAGAATCTATCAGCATTTGAAGACAGCTTAATTAATGGCATGTATTTCATAACCACTCTTTTTTGTGTGGCTGACATCTGCAGAACTTGCAACTGACTGAAAGAGAGTTGCAAGTAGTGCTGTGCTTTCAACAGCACAGCAAGGCCACGAAGCCAGCTGCAGTGACCTAGCCAGCTTTTCCTCTTGTATCACATTTTTCAGTCCATAGTCTCCCTAAAGTAGTATAGTGACTACTGAAATGACCATAGAGGACGAAGGATTTTAAACCACACTGAAGTGAGTCGTTTCTAGTTTCTACAACATTTAATGTGTACAAAAAGAGCGGAGTGAGAGGATCAGTCCCAGGAAGAGGCTCTGTATTTGTACAATTAGCCCTATGAGCTTATGTCAGAATTAGACCCTGCTTACTCTTTTACTTTATTTTACTATTGTGAAACAGCCTGTTACGTGCCAGTGTTTTCTCTGCTAAAATGCGAGATGTTTCATGCTGATCATAAGCTCATGTTGTAATAGCAATTATAGCTGAAGAGATGACACCTAAGGTGTTTGACCTTATCTAGTCTTATTTTATTGACTGATATATTAATATTTCATGATGATCCTACTTAGTGATTACATAAGGAAGATTATACCTGACACTTCAATTCTGTATCCCATTTGAAAGGTGCTATTTCTGCATGTTTGTTACGCTACAGAAAAGATAATCTATTGATTCTTATCTTAGAATCTTTTACAGTGATTCTGTTAAGCGCTCAGTAATTTAAATTGTGTGGAGACATTGTTTCTGTTTTCATGGAAATGATAAAAAATATTATTATATTTTTGACTGACCAGTTGTTTTTGAAAAATTATTTTCCTTTTTTATATTTATAGATTTGTGGAGAAAGCATTATGTCTACATCTGAAAGTCATCTACCTACTTCATAATAAATGCTATTTCTATTTTATAGGGGCTGTGTCCTGCAGTATACTAAATCCTTTGGCTCTGATCCTGTAAAGCACTTACGTGCTTGAGACATCACACTGAAATCAAAGGGATGTCTCAAATATATGTGAAGACATATAAATAAATCTTTAAGTGCCAAGTTTGTGTTACAACACTAAAAATCTTGTGAAATTAAAATATGCAGGAACATTATCAATGCTGGAGATGGGTTTAAGCCAAACAACCCATACTGAGAATGAAACATTATGTTAGGTAGCAAAAGATTATTTTACTTTTATGAAAACCAAGACCTTGATGACTATATCCATGATTTTAAAGCCTGATATATCAAATGATAAAAGCAAACCAGATAGCTTAAGCATTTAGGTATACTTCCTCAAGATCTATGGTATGCACATTGAAGAGTTTGGCCTAAACTTGTCTTTAATTACTTTACATAAGAGGCAGGTCATGCAGCAAATACATGTACTCCTATGGTCTCAGACAGGCTCAGACAATTAACATTTAACATCAAACGTTTGGAGTACTTTTATCTGTTTCGTGCTGTTCAGTGATTTGGGTATCTCTGCTTATGCTTAGTATATATTATGCAATAACAATCTGTCTGCTCCTTTGACAGCTTTAGCATGATCCTCTTCTAAACAAAATCATCTCTTTTCCCTCTTTCCTATAGTTAACTTGCAAATAATTTATTTTGTTCTTCATAGTTTGTTTAGAGAGCTTTCCCTTGGCAGACTCATGTGAAGAGCTTACTATCAGTGTGAAGACATGAATATTTTCTCCAAAATTTGGCTGTAGCTAGATAAGTAAAAATGTTGACACTGAAAAAGAATAGAAAAATCAATCAAACAAACAAACAAATCAGAATCTGTTTACTGAAAAAGAAAAAAAAAAGGGGGGGGGGGGGGGGGACAAAATGAACAGGAACACATGAACAGGCTGCCCAGTGGGATGGCAGAGTCTCCTTCTCTGGAGAAATTCACAACCCACCTGGATGCTTTCCTAGGGAACCTGCTTTAGCAAGGGAGTTGGACTTGATGATCCTCAGAGTCCCTTGCAACTCCTACAGTTCTTTGATTCTGCATAAAAATTATCTGTATTATATTTAATAGCCTTGAATCTTTGGGCATTCATAATGCCCAGGTCTTGATGGGATGCTCCTGTGACTGCTAAGAAACCTAGCAGATGTCATGGTGAGGCCACACTCAGTAATCTTTGATTGATCATGATGAATGGGAAAAGTGCTTTAAGACTGTTGGAAAGTAAACGTCACTCAACTTTTAAGAATGGTAAGAAGGAGGAACTACAGGCCTGTTGGCTTCCCCCTGATCTTTGAGAAGGTGATGGAACAAATAATCCTGGAGACCACTTCCAAGCATATAAAAGGCAAGAAAATCAACAATAAAATGCAAGAAAATAGATTCAGCAGGGGGAAGTCATATTTGACTAGTCTGATTAGATAAGCGTGGAGAACAGTGGGATTTGCTGATATGGACTTCAGTAATGCCTTTGACACTGTTATCCATAAGATACCCATAAATGTTTGAGCTGAATGTGCAGACAGTAAGGAGGATCGTAAACTGGCTGAATGGTCAGGCTCAGATTGACTGTAGCTGTCAGTGATGCAAAGTCTATCTTGAGGCCAGTAATGAGCAGAGTAACCCATGAGTTAATACTGAGTCCAGTCCTTTCAACAGTTTCCTTAATGATCTGGACAATGGAGTAGTCTGTACCCTCAGCAAGTTTATAGAAGACACAAACCTGAGAGGAGTAGCTGACATGCCAGAGAACTGTGCTGCCGTTCAGACACCTAGTCAGTCTGGACAGATGGATCAGCAGGTACCTCATGAAATTCAATGGGAAGTGTAAAGTCCTTCACTTGGAAATAGCAACCCTAGGCAGCAGTGCAGGTGATGCAACAACTAGCTGGAAAGCAGAAAAGGGCCTTTGTGTCCTGGTGGACACTAAGTTGAACAAGAACCAGCAATGTGTACTTGCTGCTAAGAAGGTTAACAGTATTCTTGGGTTCTTTGGGCCAGGAGTACCTCTCCTGTGAGGAGGGGCTGATACAGCTGGGATAGTTCATAATGTGAAGAGGAGGTTCAGGAGGATTTCATCAGTGTCAATAAATGCATGGATGGTGCAAAATTGACAGAGATGGGTTTTTCTCAGTGGTGCCAGGACAAGATGTGATGGGTACAAATTGGAATACAAGAGGATTCCTCTGAACACTGGGAAGAACTGTGCTGTGCAGATTACTGAGAACTGGCATAGGTTTCCCAGAGACGTGCAGTCTCCTACTTGAAGATCTTCAGAAGATATCTGGACATGTGTCTGGGCACCCTGCTCTGAGTATCCCTGCTTGACTAGATGTCTCCAGAGATCATTTCCAACCTCAGCTATCCTGGGGTTCTGTGATCCCAAGAAACTAGTGCTGTGGCAGGTTCTGTGCAAAAATATATGTATAATTACGCATATGTAAACATAGCTTTTGTTGCTGTACCAGTTTTTGCAGTTCATCTCGTTTCTACTATATCTTTCAAAGCTTGCATCATTCTTAACATCTAAAAGATAGCACTATGTGAGATGAATGACCTTGAAAAATGTTAAGTTCCAAATTAATTCATCTTTTAAAACTGTTTATAAAACAATATAGGATTTTTTCATTTGTTCTTAAAGGAATATAATTTCTTATTCCTATTTTGTCCTCAAAGTATGGAATGTGTATATTTTTAACAAGCAAGATCTACATGCCTTCATTTTAAACCACTAGATCTTAGAGAGTTTCATGTCGTCTTTTTTAACTGTCCTAAGTGCTGGCAACTATCCTCAAAGAATTTACATGTGTTTATATGAGCATGGGGGCCATGTAATATTTATTTATGTCAGTCTCTTTGCATTCCAGCATTCAGAACTTTAAATTATGCATCTAAGGCTCAGTGCATCCAAAGGCAAGGTTGGCTGAAGTTTGCACAATAGTGGAGGGCCTGGTGAGGTATTTGAAAAAAAAAAAATCAGCGAAGACTGTAAATTTTATTCCATATCTTGAAAACTAGTAACAGTGTGCAAGAGGGAGGTATATCGAAAACTGAGGCACAGTTAGAAATACTCCTAGAAAAAGCAAATTGAAGAATTTAGTTTATTTTGGAGGTATTTTCTTAATGCATTGATTTTGTATAGCATAAATCTGTTTTATTGCTACTACGAATGTGGAAAGTGTAGGGCTACTTTAAGTGTAGGGCTACTCATACTGCCTCTTTAACTTTTTCCTTCAGTGAAATGCAATAACATGGATGAAGACACTAGAGAGACTGATTTATTAGAGAAAAACAAAAAACTTACAAATGTATAGCTCAGCCAAACAATGACTAAGAGAATAACACAAACTCTAGAAAATGCTGGTTATCAAACAGACCTATTACAGCAGAGTGGGTCTAAACGTGTTATTATCTATTGATTGTATTACAATTGTGTCTAGAGTGTTCTGTTATATTAGATAATCCACAAACACCCAGTTGGAGACAGTACCTAAAGAGCTCACAGTGGAAAATGGAAGGGGAGGAAATACCTTGCACTAGAATTGTGCAGCGTAGGATTACCTGAAAAAGCAGTGGAAGTTCAGAGCGCTATTCAAGGCTACTGAATTTAGCAGTTTCTGTAGTAACTTCTCTTAATTGTACCTCTGTTTAAGATCTGATTGGCATAACAAGAGCATTATTTTAGAAACACGGTTTGTTTTTCAGTGTGTTGAGATCAGCCCATTTGTAACTGTCAAAAATCCTTTAACACTCTTATACATAGCCTGCAACATTTCTATACAAGAAGTAAAACTAACAATCCAAGAATGAAACCATCCAGGCATGAAGCAGGATGCAGACAGTACTGGACCTTGAACATACTCATTATGCACATCTCCAGAAGGGAAAAGCAAACTACAGCAACTGGGAGACAATTTTGTGTTGTTATAGGCTTTCATGACAGTATATTTTAATATGAAAATACTATTTTTCTTTGCAGCACCTAAGCCCACTCTAGAATGAGAATGAATTTTGTTTTTCATCCTTTCCATTTATTTACATACAGCAAGATGTAAGGTTTTTTTTGAGTGCCAGCTTCTTTGTTCTGAATCACATAAAACTAAGCTTGTGCTCATCATTGCTCCTCCTGTTGAAGCCAACTCTGTCTGGACTCTATTTTGGCTGATCACGATGATGAAACTTGACCTCCAACACAGCCAGTAAACCTCATTTTCAGCCTCTGTGCTGGTCAGGAGCCAACAGCTGCTGCAGAGAGGTCAAGTCTGGAGCAGAGTTGAGATGGACACAAAGCCAACTTTGACTCACTGTCTAATGAGGGGGAGTGGCCCTTGCCACTGCTCCAGGCTCTGCTCACCTCCATGGCTCAGCACCTTGTTTGTGCCAGGAGTTGGGAACCGAAAATGGGCCACCAGACAATTAGAAATTTGTCTGCGGTTTAGTAGGAATGACACAAACACATTAACTCAACCAAGATTTTTTTGTGCATTTATCTCTTTGCAGACCAATCCAACAAAGACAAGCTTATAGTTTAAGCCTTTTATCCTCCCAATTAGGCTTTATTTTCCCACAAGATCTATGTCACAACCTCTTCGAAAGAAGTAATGGATGTTGCTAATCTGAAAATAATGTTTTTACAGTACAGAAAAATCAGAAGTAATTTCTGTTCAGAGTATAAAAAATACTTTAATTTTTCTGCAAGACAGATGTTTAGAGAGACTTAGAGTAAACAACAGTACCATCTGCCTGACATGTCACACTACCCAGATGGAAAATTCCTACTTATTACTGGCTATGAGCAGAGTTGTGTAAAAATATCATAAAATTTCAAATTAAACAATGTTGGAAAATCCATTTTTACTACCAGCAAGTATTTCATCATTTCCAAGAGCCTGAACAACAACAGCAACAGAAAGAACTATAAGTAAATTAGTAAAGTTGCCATTAAAACAGAACGTGTGTCTATATTCATAAGTTAGCAAATGTGTGAAGAACATTTTCTTTCAACTAAGAGATTTTAAAATATGCCAAGTGCAAATATTGCTGAAGAAAGCTGCAGCTTGTATTTTCAATCTTGGCAAGTGATTGCTGGCCCTGATTGTTGCCTCTTATTTTTCTAACAAGAGTAGAAATATTGCATAAGAACAATATGTAGATACTAAAATCCATTATTTCTCAGAAGGTAAGATTCTGTGATTAGCAAAGATGTAGATTAAAAACTCTGTCCAGAGAGATGTCTGTGTCACTTAGCAGGAGGTTTGGAAGAGGGAACATGTAGGTTCCTCTGTCTACTTTTTTTCTATGTACAATTAAATCTCTGTGCTGTATCACATAGCAAAGTTTGAAATAAACCATTGAAAAGAGTTTAAAAATTGCATTTCAAGGTCCATAGGGGAAGAATAAATATTTTGCTACTGACCCAGTTGACACAGAAAACATCTACAGAGGATGCTGGACTATTTTTCTAGCCATTCCCAAAAGTAACACTGAAAGAAACAAGAATTTCTAGGAAAGATGGTCCAGATTTACTCTGATTCATTTCATAGGAATAAAAGAAAACACTGTCACAGGGCAGTGAATGAAGAGAAGCACTTGTAATGTTGAGAACAAAAGTCCCCAGGTGTTCCTTGGCTTCCAGGCACATTTCTGTTTACAATAGCATCTCATTTCCAGGGAATGTGTTTTGTGTAAACACAGCATCTCTTGTACAGCATGGCTCTAGCGTCAGCTGAGGACAGCATCTCCTTCCTTCCCTGTTCCTGAGCCCTGCAGCCCAGAGGGCACTGCAGCCCCTGCTCACTGCTCCACTCCCTCCTGAACTTCAATAGAGTCTTTGTAAGCCCAGTGGTGGGCATCCCTTCAGCCATCCCACTGTTACCTGCCCCCTCTGCCACTTCATCTACCTCTTATTGTAGAAGCTGGGTACATCTACTGCAGCCTGAACTGTGAATCTGTGAATTTTTGTTACAATTATTAGTATTATTTTTAATAAAGTCAGTAACCCTAAATAATTCCTTCTTTACACTAAAAAGACAATAGTTCTTGAAGATGCTACAAGGCACTCATCTATGCATTTTGAAGTCTGCCAGTTCTGGAGTTCTGGAGTTCTCAACTGACAGGCAACCTCAGACTGTTTATCTGTATATACTGTCCATTTCAATATCTGTGTTCACCAGCAAGATAACTGTAAATTTTTCAGAAAGTCCCACGAAAATTTTAAAAGAGAATTCACATTGGCTCTTCTTTTGGTCAAATAAGGAGGGGTATATTAAACAAAAGCCAATTGATTTGAAGGCTTTGGTTGATAAACAGTGGATAGATGGTAAAAGACAGATCTATTTGAATACATCAAAAAATTTAAGAGCGATCCATGTTGAAAGCTGACTAGTAGGGCATAATGAATGCTAATTGTCTCTACTAACTTATACTGCAGACTCGCTGAGTTTAAAAGCATAATATCTGTAATAATGAATTTCACATTTCCTAACTGCCCACAAGGCAAACTCACGATCACGTCTGAAGAGTCATGCCACATTTTCTCCTTATTCTGGTCTTTCTCATACAGATTCTGGAGGGTGAATTTCCTTTCAGCTACATCTACATGTTCCTGTGGCCATCATGTAGATTATCCAGCCTGCATGTGGTTGCCTCTTGCTCTGTGCATTGATTGGTAAAATAGCTGGTAACTGTCAATGTGCTGCACTGATTTTTTCTAAGAGTTTCAACAGTGTTTCAGTACTTTTCTATGGGTACTTCCAGTGTTCAGAGTGAAGTCTTAACACCATTTTTTCTCACTGTTTCTGTAATGTGTATTAATATATATAATAAGTTGCTTTAGTTAGAAAGCTGCCAGTGACTGACAATAGCTGAAACAAGAGCTAAAGTTCTTGCTTCTTTGATCTGCTTTACAGAATACCACAGGAATGATCATGTTTGTCAGAACTGTCCTGAAGTCCACATTCCCTGAAGGAGAACCAAGCCACGTACAGTCTCTAACCCAGCAGTGCGTTACAAACCTTATGGCATGGTGTGAATCCCTGGGGAAATGCATCCTTCTCCACTTCCTCAACCTGAAGCAGGTGATCTAGCTGAGGCAAGCCCTATTATATCCCCTTTGCTTGCAGGCTTGTGATATGCTCAGTGAACATCAAACTATACTGGATACAGCTGCACATGTCTTAAACTGGCTGAACTGTGCTGTTTCTTGTGCAGTTAAGTGGTTTAACTCCTGGGCATGCAAACTCCACCTGCTTTGTAAGAGAGTTCCTGCCCTGATGGTTAAATTCCTTTATATAGTACTTATTTACTGGAAGAAGAACACTTCCATCTACCAGTGAAGCTATAGTTCTCCTGACCTTACTGAAGATCCTATCATAGTTCACATAATCACTGTGGCCTGAATTGATTAGCATGTGGCTGGTGCATACTCAGCATTAGACTTCAGATCTTGACCAATATTTGGATCAGACATAGGATTTTGAATTATATCTGTAACTTAAATTTCTAGACCTTTCAATTTTTTTTTTTTTTCCAAAATGTAATATTCACCTCTCTTCTATCACAATTTCCAGAAGACCACTAAGCACTATGGTCCTTTATTTTGTACTGTAAATTCAAGTAAACGGACAATAAAACCATAAATGCTTTCTGGGGCAGCTTGAAGTCCTACAGGAAACAATAAGAAAAGGATTACAGACAGAAATAAAAGAACTTCTAGAATCCAGCACAAGGTACCATAGTTGAGTTGTCTTTTTAACAAGAAGATTGAAGTGATGAGAGCTCCTACATAAATCAGAGGCGATTGCATTACAACACATGCAAACTTGCCCACTAAAATTAGAGAAATTTGCGTAAACAGAAGTCATTCATAAAATTGCTAGTGAACTGACTTCTGAAAGGTTTGTCTGAAATTTGGAGCTAAAGACTCAGAAATCTGGTCGCAAAAGGTAATGTATCCTGTAATTTGTATATTGATATAAAACTACTATCCCTTGTTTCCTAGGGAAAAAACCCAAAACAAACAAACAGAAATACACACCTGGAATAAGAAGTCTTGCAAGTAAATTATTTTGAAAGGAGCAGACAGGCTTTGCTTAAGCAAGCTACTGAATGCTTTTGTAGTGAGGTTTTTGTGATCTGTTTTCCACTATGTCCTAACATGGTGATTTAGAGAAATCCAAACTACTTCTTAGTGTCCAAGTTACTGACCTCAGAGGCAGAAACCCCTGGCTTGTATGAACAAAGAAGCATGGAGGAAAAAAAAATTGTCTTTCTCAAAACCTTCTGGAAACAGATCTTACAGGACACAAAGTTTGACTCAACTGGCTGAGCCTGCAAGGGTTCATTGACAAGAACAGCTCTGTGTTCTTACAGCAATTGCAGTGTCACTGTCAGTCACTCCTACAGAGCAGAGTAAGTGTGCCCAATCCATTTCTAACAATTGTCTCTATCTTCTGTTGTGCTTTATACAAAAGACTTTCTCAAATTATTTTGCACTTATCATTCCACTCTGTGCTTTCTGTAGCTTTCCACTCTACCTCTCAGACATGTAAACGGTGTTTTAGTGTCATATAATAATTGAGGTTATATACTAGGAAAAAATGGGTGCACTTCATGCCGGGTGAAGCTGTGACACACTGAATTCCAGCAAGACTACAGGAGAAATTATTTAATTGGTTCAGCTGATGGAGAATTCAGATTTTCTGAACTGATATAACTTCATAAATATTTTTAGCTATCTCTGTCTACAAACCAGATTTTTGATTTTTTTCTCTTTCTTATACTGAGATAGTTGTAAAAGTAGAAGTATATTCAAATACATAACTTTAAAAATTAGTACTAGAAATACCACATCTGATTTTCTCTCATTTTACTGAGAGACAGAGTATGGGATAAAATTACTTTGCACATCACTGGAGGAAAGGGCTAGATCTGAAATAAATGCAGATTTTACTAAAGTTCATTCCAGGCATTTGATGCTAAAGCAAGATGTTAACGAAGTATTCACTGGCAAAAGAAAGCATTTTGAAGAGTTAAATAAATAAAGTTTGGATTGAAGATTTGACTTATTTACTGCTTCTCATTTTGTAGAAAATAAGATACAGTCATCTGAGTTATTAAGAAAGTAGCAGAAGATTAGAAACAAACAATATTCAGATTTTCTGAATAAATAAATTTCTTCCTTATTTAGGTCAGAAATCCATAAACCAACTACAAGGTACCATACAGAAAAGAGTACTCTCAACTCAGATGTTGCTGAATGCCAATTATAACACTTTAAAATACAAAAAATGCAAGAGGTTAATCTCTGTGTTCCACTATCAGAGGATCCATAAATCATTTATTTTTATGACCAAAAGGATTTCTGGGTTTTAAGATAGCGGAATGAGCAGGTTCAGAAATATGCTTAAGTCCTGATGGGACAGGAAGGCCTTTGCAGAACTAAACTTTATCCTGTGTTATTAAATTAACATCACATGGAGTTTAAGACAAAAAGTCTGGCTTCCAGAGAAGATTAAACAATGTGCATGTTGGTGTTAATACCTCACCTAGAAAAAGTCTCCATGTTCTGCAAAGGTCTGTCATTTTAATTTTAAAGCATATGGAAATATAATTAAGCTGGATTTCTCATTTGTAATAGAATATGTGAAATTAGAGAAAATTAGGCCACTTTATAGTCCATATAATACAGAACGCTTAATTTGGAAATTGATGTATTTTTCTCTACAATAATGTAATAGAAACATAGAGAAAAGATCCAAAAGTGATGCAAGACTTTCGTAGTATTGTAGAGTCATAGAATCATAAGAATGGCATGGTTTGGAATGGAGCTTAAAGATAATCTAGTTCCAACCCCCTGCCATGGTGAAGGTTGCCAACCACTAAATCAGGCACTACATCAGACTGCCCAGGGCCCCATCCAAAAAGTTCTTTGAATACCTTCAGGGATGGGGCACCCACAACTTCTTTGGGACCCTATGCCAGTACCTCACTACGTTCTGAGTGAAAAATTTCCCCCTAGCATCATATTTAAATTTCACATCTTTTAGTTGAAAACTGTTCCTCATTGTACTATTATTGTCAGTCTGAATAAAAATCAGTCTCCCTCCTGATTACAAGGTCCTTTTAAGTACTGCAAGACTGCAAAGGGATCTCCCCTGAGCCTTCTCTTCTCCAAAATAAACAAGTACAGCTCTCTCAAACTTTCTTCATAAGAGAGATGCACCAGCCCTCTGATAGCCTTTGTGGCCCCCCTCTGGCCCCACTCCAACAGCTTTGTATATTTTTTGTGCTGGGGGTCTCAGGCTTGAACGCAGTATTCCCAGTAAGGTCTCAGAAGGGCAGAGTAGAGGGAGACAATCCTCTCCCTTGCCCTTCTGGCCACCCTTCTTTTGATGCAGCCCAGGATACTGTTGGCGTTCCGGACTGCAAGAGCACACTGCTGGCTTATGCTCAGTTTTTTGTCCACTTTTAGTTTCACTTTTCAAGCCTGTCCAGGTCTCTTCGTATGGTATCAATTTCTTCTGTTGTATGAGTTGTGCCACTGAGATTGGTGATTATCAGAGTGTTTGTGTAATCAATGAAGATGCTAAAGAGCACCTGTCTAAGACAGACCCCTGGGGGACACCACTTGTCACTCACCTCCACCTGGACCTAGAGTCATTGATAACAACCCTCTGGCTATGACCATCCAACCAATTCTTTATCCATTGAATAGCTCACCCTTTGAACTCTTATCTCTTAAATTTAGAGATAAAAATGTGGTGTGACACCAAGTCAAAGGCCTTGCACAAGTCCAGGTAGAAGACTTAAGTTGCCCTTTATTCACTGACGCTGTCAACTTATAGTTCCATGGATCTTTCTTTCTCCCTTTCTTAAAAATTGAGGTGACGTTTCCTTTCTTCAGTCACCAGGGATTTCACCTGATAGCTATGACTTTTCAAATATCATTGAGAGTGGCTTGGCAACCACATTAACTAGTTCCTTCAGGACTCTGGGATGCATGTTGTACAGGCCCATAGACTTGTATACATTCAGTCTCAAGTTGTTGTCTTGGACTTGCTCTGCTCTTTGAGTGGGAGGGTTTTCTCTCCCACAACCTCTGTCCAGGGTTTCAGGAACATGATGGACATGGGAAGCCTGACTGACAGTGAAGACTGAGGCAAAGTACTCATGGAATACCTCAGCCTTCTTCATGTCTGTTGTAGCCAGTTTTCCCTTCTCATTAATCAGAGGAGATACATACTCTTTGGCCTTTCTCTTCTGACTAATATGCCTATAAAATCCCTGCTTGATATTTTTCCCATCCCTTGCAAAGTGCAGTTCCATCTACACCTCGGGTTTCCCAGTCCCATCTCTGCATGCTTAGATGGCAATCCTGTATTCTTCCCAGGCCACATGAGCCTGATTTTACTGGCTGTACATTTCCTTTTTTTTTCCCTCAACTTGCCAACCAAGTTTTTGTTCAGCTCTGCCAGCTTCCTGCCTCCTCTGCTTGATTTCTTATGCTGGGAGATGGATATCTGTTGAGCTCTTAGAAAGATATCCTTAAAGTGCTGCTAGCTGTACTCTGCTCCTGTATCCCTAAATAAAGCCTCCTATTGGACCTCATTTAATAAATCCTTAAACAGTTGAAAGTTTGCTCTCCTGAAGTTCAAGGTCCTTACTGTGCTTTTTGCCAGGCCCATTTCATTTGAGTCAAGCTGATTCCAGCTCTTTGGAAAACTGGTTTGGCTATGAGGATGCTTAATTAGTAATAATACTTTCAAACAAAAATCATATAATCTATTTTGCAATTCTGTAGCATTTTATTCTTTCTTTAATACCAACATCTAGAACCATCACTGATCACCAGGTCACACAAGGTACACAAGAATCACAACAAAAGAGGCAGTGTCCCCTGAAGAAGTTACAACAAATGGAAAGAACACAAACAGGGACAGCAAAAAAAGAGTAAAGGAAAAGTGATTTCCTCTGAGTTTTAGACCTTCATCTCAGAAGTGGCAGATCCTAGTCAGCTTCCCATGCTGATTTTGTTGTCTCTCACTGGACTGACTGCTTCTCGATAAATCAGTGCACACAGTTCTTTTGAAGACAAAAATTCTTTCCCATTGTGATCTGTAAGACTGAAGCTACTGCTACAGGTAAACTGTAGTTCACAGGGATTTTGTTAGACCCTCTTTCTATGGTCAATGTTATTGAGGAATGAATTAAACTGGAGAGATCCTACTGTGCTGAGCAAAAATAGCTGCAATATATGAAATTCTGTAGCAACATAAATTCAGGGGAGAAATGAATAATCACCCACATCTCTAAACATCTGAACAGCAATTGTGTAACTGATTTTCTGCTGTTTCTTATTGAAAGCATAATTGGAGGTCTGCAACTATCCGTGGAAATTATATATAGTATTTACTTCATGTTTATTTTTGATCTTATGAATGAACAATTCCCCATTTAGGAAGTTACATCTATTTTATTTCAAAACTTCTTTTTCTACTATATATACTTTTCTTGTCAGCCTCACAATTTAAAAAAGATCACAATGCACCTCAAAATGTACTTACTTTTTTTGATTCATGACTTTCACCTAACAGCATTTGCACTCCCATCACCTCTGAACCATACTATTTTCTGACATTATTCACCCATGACAGTTTAAAATGTTTGCTGGGATTGTAGTATGTTATGCGAGATCAGATTTTTATGTTCATCAGTTGTGATTTAACAGAAACCTTAATGCACACATGTTGGTTTTGGCTATCTAGCAAGAACAACATACATACTAAGCATGTGTCAGAGGAAAGTTCCTCCTCTTCTGAAATGAAATTCAGAAACTTATTTACAAGCTGGATTTCAGCCTCCTTACTAGTTCTGTATGAAGAAAGACTAGTTCTTTGAGTAAAAATTCAGTTAGTTCCAATGCTGTGTATGTGTAATTCTGGAACTGGGACCGGAATCTTACATTCCCCATCACTGTCATCAATCCAGTAATCTACAGTCAATCTCCTCTTTAACGGGCTCATCTAAAAGGGTAACATTTAGGACAATTCTTGGTAAAATTCATTTAAAGTGTTCCTGTTATTAATCTATGAATAAAATGGGGGTAAGTGGAGGACTTTTGAGGGATTTGTTTTCATTAAAACAATTTGTAAAAATCTTTTTCTTTCTGTTTCCTAAGGAAATGAGTCTTATTTAGTATTTTATGTATGTGTGTGTTTGTGTGAAACCTCTTATTAGCTTTTAGAGCCTCTGTCCAATCTTAATAATATTAAATGGGTGAGTAAAAGACCTTTTATTTTTTTCTATGAATCATAAAAGCAAATTCTTGTTAGAGCAGATAAACTGTATTAAGGACAAATGTGAAACCATTACATTTCATAGACAGAATTCCACGCAGGATCTCACAGTCAATATATATTATCAGTAGGATGCAGCTTGGTTGTGTCTGCTGCTTACAACTTATCACATTTATGGTATTTTTCTATGTTGTAGCCATTTTAGAAAGGGAACCTTTGACACTTGTGTTCATTAGCAATCCACAAGTTCCTTCATATCCTTGGCTTCATTTGTGAAAAACTAAGGGGGCTTATTATAGCACTTCCCACCTCCTGCTCTAAAATTCTGGATGCTCTTTTTCCATTCTTTTCTCATTGTCAAAATCATACCTTTTCCAAACAAGACAAATTAAATAATAATTTTTAAAAAATCTCCAATATTTTAAACAAAACCTGAGGAAAGACACTGAGCAAGGGGCAGGAGTATTGTTTATTCTGCAAACAAAGAGCAGTTAAAACTGCTTAAATACAGTTTTATGGTCTGTGGTTCATAAGAACCAGTCTTTTGTCATATTACATAAATGAAAAGCAGGGACTTATTTGACTGTGTCATCTTGTTCTGTCCTTTTATGAAATGATAGGGTTCTTTTTCCTTTAAGCTTCCCAATTTGTTCTATATTTCACATAAATCTTTCACTTTTTAATATGTTTTCCCTTTCTCTCCCCCAAATGTCTAAATACCCAGTTTAAGCATTTTCCCTTGCTGTTCTGATGGTAAGAGGCTGAACACAGCACACAGCCAAAACTCTTCTGACATTGCTTATTCTGGTGACTGCCATTAATGCTGTCAGAAGCAGGTTTTTCAGGAGTAAGGAAACAGTCTAAATATTAGCATAATAGTGCAGTTTTCAACTCTTTGGTGTTCCACCAGTTTATTATGTGGCCTGAGACATACCTACAGAAAGACTTAGGTTCACAAGGTAAGATTCACACAACATTTATAAACCAAACAATTCATTTCATCAGTCTGTGTAATCCAGTAGGTGCCTGTTTGTTCCAGAAAATTTCCCTCAGTGCTTGAAATATTGTATTTGAAAAATTTGCACAGAAATAAAAACTCCATGAACAGAAAATCTATCAAAGAAAAATAAGTGCTAAACCAATAAAGTGCTTGGAAGATTAAAGTTTTTAAATCAATGTCCTTTAAAAGCTCTTTTGAAGATTTTACTATATATGACATTTTGACACTTTTAGAACAATAAGTATTCTGATCACTTAACAAACATCTTTATTCCTTTGGCAGCAATATACACCTCCAGCATCAAGTAATTTTCCAACAAAGATTTCCAATGAGAGCATCATAATAGTGCTATTTATCTTGAACTAGGCAGATATTTAAATAATAATCTGTGTAGCTAGCAAATGATTACACACCAGCTCTGAAAAACATAGAAACTAGAAACCACAGGAGATACAGCCAATAGGAGCAAAAAAACAAAACAAAACAAATAAACAACAACAACAACAAAAACTTCAACAAATTAACTAAGGTAAATCCTGTCCCATAATTCACTATGAAGACCTTTTAGAGACTGTTGTTTGAGGTTCCTTCTTCGAAAGCTTTATTTATCTGTCTGATCTGTGTGGGAACATACACTGTGTACTTTTCCAATGGAAAATTAAAAAATAAATAAATAAAAGGATTTAAGGGGTGCATTTTAATCATAGTTCAGACTAATTCCAGATTTAGGTATTTGCTTTACCTTGTCTATAGAAGATGGAGACCCAACGGGATTTGTTACTTTTTTTTATGAAAGGCCAAGTACATCAGGTCTGCTACAGTGCTATAAATTAATTTCTGGTGATTTTCAGGTATAAATGGTTTTAGTCCTGATAATTCAAAGTTACTGTCGATTCCTTCTTCTCCTGGAGACTCTGTTAAGTGAACCAAAATATTAAAGTTGTTCTTAAGACATAAGAAAAAACACTCCATGATAGAAAAAATTGTTTTTTACTATGATAGAAAAAAAAATGCCCAATGATAGAAAAAACTATATGAAAAAATGCTATAATCTTAAAAATCAGAGCTTAGATAGCAATAAGACGGTGCTTCATTTAAATCCAAGCATAGAGTATATTGAAATATTAACATAACATATTAGTCTACAGCAGAGTTAGAGGGTTTGGAACAAACAGTCTTTTGGAGAACAGCTGCCATGGGAAGGAATTGTGTATGAAGAACTGTCCAATTCATTTTGTCTGGATATTCTCCAGGTTTTGCGAGATGACAAAAATAAATAAATAAAAGACAGAGAAAACTTTAAGCAGCTTCAGAAGAATCCTAGCTATCATGCTGAGTAAAGGCTCTTTTAGCCACATAATCTGAAGGGTGCGCCGGTATCTGTACAGTACCTGTGTTACAATTAGTTTTTTTGTTCATTACATTGAAGAACAATTATATTGTTAAAGTTGGTATTTATATCCTTATGCATTAAATCTTGCTCATATTCATACTGAAGCATAACGTAGTTCAGACCCCAAGTCTCTTCCAACTAAACATGGTTTATGTAACATGAACTTTTGCTTCAACATTATTATTTTTTTAAAATTCTGAGTTAATTTGCTTACCAAAAAAAAATTTCCTCCTATTCACCCCTGTCCTACCTTTCTTCCCCTGGGCAGTGCAGGAGAATGGGAAATGGGGACTGCAATCAGTCCATAATGCTTCAACTCTACTTCTCCTTCATGGTCATTCTGTCCCTGCTTCAGTGTAGGGTCCATCCCACAGGATCCTATTCTTCCTGAACAGATTGTAGGCTTCCCACATCTCCAAGAACTGTTCCTACACAGCTTTGTACCATGGGACTCACCTTGCAAGAGCGCACTGCTTCAGCATATATCCCCATGGGTCCTATTGTAACTTATCTTTGTTAAAGAAAGAATTACTTAAAAGAAGCCTTTCCAAACCATAACTCAGGACTTTGAGGGCCATCAAATAAATGGTTAGAGCTTTTTAATTCAGCCTGATATTTGTTGTGCTGTTTCAACACATAGAGCTGCTTTGCTCATGTGAAACCTACCTAACAGACAGTTGGTCCTGCACATTCCAGGCTCCTGCACATGGATCTTTAATTTATTTTAATGTCTGAAAAACTTTGTTCTATCTTACTCTAAAATGCATGATCAACAGAGCTTTTAGTCAGATGAGTCTTTATATATGTATGTATGTATATAAATATAAATAATTTCTGTGCATAACCAGTTATTTTAAAGTGACTGTTAAGACGGAGTTTGCTTTTGCTCTGTTATTTTGCTTCAGAAAAAATGTATAAAGTACTTAATATGGCCTAGACCTCCAGTCAGTCCTTTGGGTGATTATAAATGATATACTTGCATACTGCGTAGGCTAGGGTTAAGGAGAAGAGCCTACCACATTGAAAATTCTTTCATCTGTCATGAGGCTGCAGGACCACACATCTCATGCAGAATCAGCAGGCATGGAAGAAAAGTATCCATTCAGTCCCTAACAGATGGTTCTGCTTAAGACAAGCTGACTCAGCACTGGGGCTATTTCAAAAGGAGTTGTAAGAATTTTTTTTTTTTTTTTTTACTTTCTTAGCTCAGAATGCATTTTGACAAAAACATAGAAGAGAAGAAATTCTGTTTCCAGTAGTGTGCTGATAACCACTGATTTTGTGTCTCTAAAAGACAAATTCTTTCCTTTCCTTGTTGATGACTTCCATTTCTTTTTTTACACACTTATGTTTGCATCACTGACCAATAATATCCTACAAATAAGAATGATTATATTCTGTACCAGAGTCAATAATTTATGTTTAGCACATATTCAATCCTGATAGCTGCACATGATAACCATGTATAGCAGTCACATTATCATACTCTACACTCATTCATACTGATGAAAGAAGTAGGCACCACTTTATAGAGATAAAGAATGGAGATTAAAGAAGGTTTATACGTTCAAAAGAGCACAAGATGAATCATATTCCACTGGCTAATGTTTTAAATTCCAATTCTGCCCTCTTTACTACTCATTTAATTGCAGGCAAGTTAAATTACCTCTGTTGCACTTCCTACTCTGTGTGTTCTTTAAAAAAATATATTTGTAGGCCTGACATTGTACCTCACAATGAATACAGTCAAAACTTAATATTTGTCAGAGATTCTTGTATGTTTCTATAATGAAAATTAATATTAATGAAAGACTGAAGTGATAGCTGACAAATACTCCTTAAATTATTTTTATTATCATTCTTTATTTTAACATCTGGCTTGATAAAGTGCAAGATACACATTCATTACATTTCTGGCTCACCCTCAAGCTCATTTTTCGCATTCTTACTCTTGCAATGTGGAACACGTCTTGCAGAAATCCCATGATACAAATCTCTTCTGTGTGTACAAAATCCTTCACATGCAGGCAGGTAATACAAACATGCCTGCAGTCAAATTAACACATTGGTTAAGTTTTCAGTTTATTAGAGTGGAACACAAATAATTCTGGCCTTAGGGACAATGTTAGGAAAATCACTGATGAGACTCTTTTTCAGCTTCTCCCTTGTCTATATTTGTTTATCTGCAATCTTTACTTGTAAACTGTAGATTACAATCCCAGCTTCTCATTCTGTATATATGCCATAACAAACAACTTCTTCAAATTTCACCCTCAAAAAAGGAATTTGTTTATGACAACTTATAAAAAACTGAAAAGTGATGAAAACAATGTTATTTTTCTAGCTGTAAGAGTAATCCTATAATATAGAAACAAAACATATATAAAGCAGATTACAGAAAGAAAATAGCTACGAAGAAAGCTATCATTCGACTGTGTATTCAATTTACATTTAATTCATTATGCATTACGGTACACAATATTATAGAATTCTGCATCTTCCACGACATTTTCCTCTATGGAGAAATTGTGCTTGGGAGAGTTATTAATGTGTTTAAGCTAAAACATTTAATGGCAAGCCTTGTTCCATGAATCTAAAAGACAGTGAATGAGTGAACAGCCACAGGGAATCAGAGATACATTTACCCACAGTTAGTCTTTCTAGAAGAGGTTTAAAATCCTGACAAAACTTGTATGAAGAAAATGGCATAATATATTTAGTGGAATGCATTCAAGCTGAGATTTTCAAAAGTGACTGTGACTAAAAGTGAGATGTCTGGGGGAAAGAATGAACAGATATTCATTTTTAATGTGCCTTCAGTATTTTTCTGATACTAGAAAAAGTGGTTTCCAAGATAAAATGAATGTACAGTCAGCAAAATCCTTTTGCAAACTTTGGCTTGATAACTTAAAGCTACGGTCAAATCAGTGGGTTTGAAGTTTTGGATTAATTTGCCTCTTTTTTTTTTTTTCCATATCTGAAAATCAACCAGTGGAGACACATTCTAGAAGCTGAATGAATGTAAAAATAATAGTATAAGTAAACAAGAGTTGTCTTAGATGAAGATCATAAGGGAATGCATATAAGAACAGAAAATTGGTATATTTATTGCAATTGATGGTATAATCAGATGCTATAGATGAGCTGACCTAAGCTGCATTCTTGCCATGGTGGGAAATCCTACTCCTTCCACTCCTGTTCTTGCTTTCTTGCTCTCTGTTTTACAACTTTGGTTACATGTTATTGACCTGGTCTTTGTCTGGCTGCATAGTGAGAGAATCTAATTGACTCTTCTGCCAGAAATGTAACTCCAGGCCTGATACCAGGTTGAAAACATTGGAGAAGATTTCCAGTGTTAGCTGTACTGTCCTACCACACTAATCATATAGTCTCGATCTGGCTCATTTTGACTTCCATCTCTTTGGGCTAATGAAATATACACAGGCAAAATATTTTCCTATCAACCACACCCTCAGAGTATCTGTGAAACAGTGAATCACCTATGATGGAGCAGATTTTTACAAGCATGGCATACAGGTTCTTGTTCATCACTGGCATAAATATATGGCTAATGGTGGTGACTATGCTGAAAAAATAATGTTCTGTAGCTGAGAATTTGCTCAATCAAATGGTATTATTGTGCTTTTTGTATCTGTTGCAATTTCAATGGAAATATATAGAATGCATTACTTTCGGAGCAACATATATACATACTTTTTTTCTGAAATATATTCTATATATCACAATGTAGACCAGCTAACTTTTCTATCATTCTTTCTCTGTTTTCTCTATATGTAGAGTACATCTTCAGGAAGGGACTGAATATGGATTTTTCCATACATGACAAGAGTATTGGCTTTTATCCATAGTTTTATATACTGTATTATTTTCCAGCAGGTATAGTTCCAACACATGAGGAACACTAAAATTAATCAAGATGCAAGGCCTGAAGAATATTTGAGAGTTTACTCAGAATCTTGGTACTCTATTACTTTCCACAGAAAATTATTTAAGATAGTTAAGATTTTGCAATTGTTTATTTTATTTTTTCCAATTTAATCAGATTATTCCTAAAATTTTCAGAGGGGTAACAAAGATATACATACATATTTAATACATGCTTAATTTAGGAGACTGATAACTGCGAATTTCTTATTTCCGTATTATTGCCATTTGCAGAAGTTCTGGTGGGTCTGACATTTTGCCTTTTTTTTTCAGTTACATTAGTTTTAGAAAAAGATATAAAAGCTCTCTACAAACTGACTCCACATTGTGCTTTGGCAATCAACCAGGGCTGTAACAATATACTGTTACAAGTACTTGAGTACTACTACTGATATATACACATCTATATATATATATATATATATATATTTAATATATATTTTTTCTAAATAAAGACAGCAGGTGTTCATAAGAGAGCTTACCAAAGAAAAAACATACATTAATTCTTCTCCAAGCAGTTAAAATGTAGGATTTGCGGTAAGGTCTGTCTTTCAGTTTAATATCCTGCATATACAATATAATCAGACCACTGGCAAGATTAACATGGGAAAGATAAATTTCTCAAGCCAACCCTCACAGACAAAGTGTGATTGCATTCCATATAACACATACCAAGTTCAGGACAGCTAAGACAGCCAATGTTTGTGTTCCAACTGTATGAGAAAGTTGTTTTTGGATGTGGTAGCTAAGTTTGTGAAATCCCTCATTATTTAACTAGATTAAGCACCAAGCAAAACAACATTTACTGTCTGAGTGAAATAGCAAGTTCCAGAAAACTCATGAAGGATTTCAGCTTCAGTAGGCTCAGGGGCCTTGGCATGCATAAAGATATGCTACATAAATTTGATTTATATATGCTCTTTGGTGAGCGATTTCAAACTTAAAAAATAAAAAAAATAATAAAAAAAACCAGACTCACAGCCTTTTCTACAAATGTATTCCTGCTCCTTAGAGGAAAGGCTTCCTGACAATTTTATCACTGTTCTTCCTACTCATTGCAGAAGGAAAAGCTTTCTTAAGAAGTGATTGTTTCCAAAGCATGAACATAAGAACCTGGAATAAGTGGTAACTTTTTTTACAGCATGAATCTATGAAATAACTCAAAGTCCACAAGCCTAGTGAAAAATGACTGCTCTTCTGTTTCTTAGACAAATTATAAAGCAGCTCTAATAAAATAAATATCAAAGTTGCTAGAAGAGGAAGGCAGGTAGTTTATTTAGAATTTCTATTTTTCCTATAAGGATTTTTTTTCTTTAATTTTGTTTGTGGGGCTTTGTACTTTTGTCTGCTTGAGAGCATATTTTTTTTATTTTATGTTTTTATGTCATTGCATACTGTATACATAAACTTCCCCCTCATTCCTCCCAAAGTCAAGTAGAAAAAGTCAAGCAGGCTTTATTGCTTTAGACTGTAAAATCACACAGATTATAATGTTTGTACTCTTAGATTTAGACTTAGATTTAATAGAAGGACTTTTTTTTTACAAAATATTAATTCATCAGTATAGATCAGAATAAAAAGTATTAATCAGAGTTTGTTAGAGGCTTAGAGGCTATGGTTAAAATTTATATTTCAGACACTCATGCCACCGATCTTTCTAAATATCTTTATTTCATTTCATGGTTCTTCAGACATGAAAAAGTGCCTAAGTAGCTTCAGAGTAACTGAAACAAAGAACGTTTCCACTCCAAGTGTTTTATCTTTGCTAAATCTGTAAAATAAATATCATCAAATCCCAGAGCAAATGACAATCCTATATATTCTTTTTCCTTTTAAGGCCACCTATTTCATTTTTTCCTTTAAAAGTTCTGATACTAGAGAAATGATGTTGCTGGGCAACATTTAACTTATCCCTGCATGCAACCTCTTTCATTGAAAAGTTCAAAAATAATTATGTTTTGCAACAGTGTTCTGATTAGCTGTGCCCTACAACATTTGTAATAGTTTTGGATGAAAGAGGAATAGAATTTTCTTTAATTGAATACTGTAGTTTATAAGAAATTGGACAGAAAGTGTTTATGATATTTTTATTCATTTTGAACACTGCTTGACTTTAATGGGAATATCTAAAGAATAGGGCTGGGAGGTAATGGGACTCCTTGTGTGCTGGAACAGAGCCAGAGGCCTTAATATTCGGTAGCATGTAACTCCAAGTTGGTATTCATATCAATTTCTCATTTCAAGGCAAGTATTTGGTTAATGTATCTCTGCCTACAGTTGCAGTAAACACTTATTATGTTTCTGTCCAGGAAATGGAAAGTCTTTCTGTGATTCAACAGATAAATATATTTAAAAGAGGCTGGTTTCTTGTTTGTTTGTTTGTTTGTTTATTATTATTATTTTTCCTTCTGAAAACTAAAAGCCTGGCAAAGTAAATGCCTAACTGAAATATCCTTGTCACTCCCTCCTTCAAATCAGGCCTTTCTGATGGTGGCTTCTCACTCAATTAAAACTGATAATGGATAATTTAAAGTTCTATAGGTTCTACAGTAAATTGCTGCAAACTCTAGAAATACTAAATTAAAGATAAATATACAAATCTTCCATGTCCATGTACAATCTTTTTTTAGGTAGTAACAACATTTATTTTTTCCCAAGCACAATACTATGTAACTTGCATAACCTGTAAACAAAGATCTATATCCAGCATTCCATGGAGCAAATGTTTCCTAGTTTGTATCTCAGTTGAGGCACTGATTAAAAAATAAGCCTTTCAAATACCTTGAAATACTTATAGTCTAATATATTAGTTAATAGAATGAACATTGTTGTTAAAACTGGATTAACTAAACTTTATGAGGACAAGTTGAAATATAGGCTACAATAATAGTAAGACTTTTATAGAGTCAGACAGCATATGGTGGCAAGGTTGAATACTTTATTTAAAAAGTGTCTTTCCATGGTAGAATACAATAGGTTAGGATAGGATGGGATAGGATAGGATAGGATAGGATAGGATAGGATAGGATAGGATAGGATAGGATAGGATAGGATAGGATAGAGTAAAGTAGAATAGAGTATAGAATGGAATAAAGCAGAATGGAATAGAGTAGAGTAGAATAGAGTGGAAATGAATAGAATTTGGAAGGGCACTTCAAAGATGATCTAGTCCAACTGCTTGATATCTTCAATCAAAAGTTAAAATTTACTAATGAGAACATTGGGCTAATGTCTCTTGAACACTGACAGCCATGAGGCACCAATCACCTTGCTAGGAATCCTGCTTCAGTGTTTGACCACCATCATGGAAAATGAATGTTTCCTAATGCTCAGTCTGAACCTCCTCTGTTACAGCTTTGTGCCATTCCCAAACATTCTGTCATTGAACTCCATGTCATTACTGACGGCCCAGTGCTCAAATTTATCTAGAACCCTCTGTAAGGTATCTCATTCCACCAGGGAGTCAACAATTTAATGAAAACAGCAAATTTACTGAGGACCCACTCCAGTTCTGCATCTAGATCACTGAAAAAAAAATGTTGAACAGAACTGGCACTAGAATATATTAACAAGAATTAGAGACACATTCAGTGTGTACCTAAATGATTCTGAAGAGGATAAAACTATAATGACTTTCATTTCCATGTCTCCAGAACAATTTTGACCAGAAAATAGAATAGAATAAAATGATCTAACCTGGAGAGATTTAAATGGGAACTACATGTAACTGGCAAGTTTACATTTATGTAATTTCTAAAATAAAGACAATATATATTTAATGATGGAATTTTGGAAGACACAATAAAAAATGAGCCAAAGCATTTCTACCACAGATTATGCATTGCATGGAAAAGCAAAATATTGAGGAATGCCAAGATTACTGAAAAGTCATTTTCACTTTCAGCAAAGGAGCAGGATGTTGAAGTTAATTTTCGAGAAGCCATATATGAAAATACTTTCATAAACACCTTAAGTTGAATTTAAAAACCTCAGACCAGAAAAGCTATCCAAAAACTCCCTTTCACCTCACATCTAACCTTTAAAAGCTCTAGTTTGCTGTTGTTTCCTGACAAAAACTCCTTCAAATGCCTACAATTGTATTTATGTACATACTCAGGAGTGTTGCAATTGTGCTGGCATATCACCTCTGTCTTCACCTGTGGTTCTCTCTCATACAGAAACTTGGCAGTTCTTTGCCTCTATTAAACATTCTTTCGAGACTCAAACTAAAATGGCAGTGCTCACTTCCAAGTAGAAAGTCCTACCTACCTAGGAGCTGGAATACTACTCTCCTTTATTAAGTTAGAAGAAAGTTCTTTGAAGTTTCACATTCAAGAAGATTACTTGTAAGTACTAGATTTAGAGCTTTTCTAAGTGCTAAAAAACAGGAGTAACCCTTACCAACTTCTGAAAAAAAGAAACACCTCTGCACCCCTTAGGATGCAAAGTGCCTGAGCAGAACACAGTGAAGGAAATATCCTTCCTTAGTCAGTGGTGAGGGTAAAGTTTGATTTCTCTTCCTTTGATATTTAAGTGTCTGAAAGCTCTTTAAATCCCAAATACCACTTGAGCAGATTTCCAACTTTGTCTAAGTGTTAAGGTGTCTACATTCAACAGATATCTTAGTACTTAACCTGAAAGAACTTATATAAGTAGATTCAGAAGTGCCTTTTTCTGGAGTAATAGGTACTGATCTTCATTTATATCTCTTCTGCACTCCACATTTAGACTGACAGCCATCCAAATCCTGAAGACACCAAAAGTTTATACTTACTGAAATCCACAGTTAATACAGAAGGCAAAATATTGATATCAGAGCAGTCTCCACAATTAGCTGTGAAGAGGAAGACGTGTGTTTGGTGCCTTATGCCTTAGCTGCTTCAGATTTCAATTTATACATTCTGTGGCCCAGGAGAGTATACATTTGGCTGGGAAGATTAAGCTGATTCTCTATTCAGATGGGAAATAAAGTATCTCATAGGGACGGAAAGAGTGGAAGCAAAAGAATAGAAAGAAATAGAGTCATTTATTTGTCTCCCACACTTTGTTCACTTAAATTTCCGTCGTTCCTCTTCAATCTCCGTATCTCTTGTGTTCCTGATATTTAGTAGCTTCTTTTACAGTACTGAAGCATTTTCCCATTCCTCTCTATCTACCTATTTCTAGGTAGCCGAAGCTACCTAGAAACTAAGACTTTTGAGGAGAAGTAGAAAAGAAATTCAAGTTTTCAAATAGAAAAAGGAGTCTCTGAATTGTGGTCCCAGCTCCCTGTAAGTGTCTTAACGGTCTGATGTTCCTACTTAAATACAGCCCAAAGAGCAACGCTGGAGAAGTTTCACCACTTAATCAAATGCTGTAGCACCTAATGTATGCAGATGCACATAGACAAACCTACTCTTGTTCTGCTTAAACTCTGAGCTGGTTGGAGCTAGAAGCTGCACAGCCACATTGGGCTGGTACTGTGCCAAAGCTAATATGCCACAGACTTACCGGGTCAAGCATCATCCTACAGCAAATCTATGTTGTTCGTGGGCCAGAAAAGCTTCACGTAGCTAACCTCAGAGCTAACATGAAGAAACATGAAAATATTTCCTCTTGTGCAAGAAGATACAATCAGGAACATAGCTCCTCGCTCAACCCTTCCATTCTGTCTGATCCCAGTTATTTTCTGCTGCAGGACAAAAAATGGCCAAATTCCAAAAGATGGAATGAAGGGTATGAGGTAACAAAGAGACATGTTATACTGAAATATCCCCGCATCTATGAAAGACCTGGAACTTACTCAGTTTTCCCACTCCCGGTGTGGCCCAACTGCTACCTTTTATGCTAAAGACTGGCATCTTTAGCCAGACATAGCTGCCTGAGTCAGCACTGTCAATCAGTTTTGGAAATTAGGTGCATTCAGATTTATGTTGCATCTTTGAGCTTGACCATATCTTTTTTTTTTTTTTTCCTTCTGGATTTTGATTTCTTGATGCTGTTTCAAAACAATATGTGACAATCTAAATCACTTCTGATTTGAGCTGGAGTCTTACATTCTTTCCCATTGTCTCCATTCTTTCTCTCTGCCCTGACTAATGCTCCACAGCTGAAGTACGATGGTCAAGGGAACTAAAGAAAACAAATCATTTTTCACAGGGGCAATTTTACCTGATGCTAGCACCCTGAAATTTTTGGCCAGTTACAGCTATGCTCCAGTGTCAGGGAACACCAGGGAAGAGAGTAAAAGTGATTGTTTCACTGGGCAAGTTAGTGTTTCAACAGTAATCTAGATTGGTTTTAACAGTTTTAGAACACTAAAAAGATGCACTGCCATATTAATTTTGAGATATCTATTTTAAATGGCTACGTTACAGGATCAGTCTCTTCAGACCCTGGCATAAACAATCCAGAGAAACTGACTTTCCCTAAATCAGTCAGAAAAGAAGCCAGATATGCAAGCTGTGATTTGTCTTTTGGGAAAAAAAAAAAAAAAAAAAAAAAAAAAGAAAACAAACCAAAACACAAAAAGCCTCTACCTGAAAGCTAGGAAGTCAAGAATCCCAATGGAAATAACTAGATTTGGTTCTTAGAACTGGAGACTGTGAGCATTTGCATGATCACACTGATTGTCAATAGTCAGTGACTAAAAGTTGCTTTTTCTTAAAGCCTCTGTCCATGAAAAAGACGTGAATGACAGAGAAAAGACAGCCAAGAGGAAAAAGAAAATGAGGGAGGCTATTTATACTGATTTCTATTCTGATAGGCTAGAATCCCCACGCTGTTCATCCATCTTTCTTATTTTCATATAAAAACATTGTTCCTAAAGGAAAAAAAAATGAGTCTGAAAACAAAAACACTTCCCCTGGTGAGAAGGAAATTTGAATAGTGATTCACACTACTGAGCATACCTATCAGCTGGTTGAAGGATGTAATGATGACTGTCTGTGCAGCCAGCAAAGAGCATTTATGCACCTGCATTTTGAATTTGACACTGACACAAGGGGGAATATATATGTATGAGATTGCTATATGGCCAATCTTCATTCTTTTCTTGATTGACTGATTGGCTGACTCACTTTTGTGATTTGTTTCTCACCACTTAAAAGAATCTCTGCAGTATAACTGCCAGTGGAAAGGGGATTATATTTTTGCAGAAGCAGTCATTTGCAGCAACCAGGGAAAGAAAAGCTGCCATAATAAACAGAACTAGGATATATGACCTTAAATGTCTTGTTAGGGCTCAGAAGTCCTGGGACAGAATATCCACAGCACACTGAAAAGATCTGGGCCAGGTCTTCCAGATTTTTAACGGCAGCGGAAAGGAAAATTTTTCCTTTATATTTTACATGATTTTGCATTCAGCCCAGGTTTAACTGAAAAAATAAATGCTGCTTACAAGAGTCTTTCCACTGATGAATAATTGTAAATAGACTATCTAGTCACAAATAAAGCATTTTAGCTAGAACCTTCTTTAATATGAGAAGTTTTCATAACCCTGTAACCGCTCTGAGTGCTATGGTTACCACTGTGGAACAGTAAATAGTACAAGGCAGCGACTCATCTCTGGCTCAGCACAGCTCATGTTCCCACAGTTAAACTTTCCTACTGCTCAAAGCAGAAAGGCTTCATTCAAACTGTCCACTGGGATCGGTTTCTGGCCATACTAATGTTCAAACTGTACTTGGGTACTACTTATGAAAGTACTCATTGACATGAATCAAAACTGTGCCATGAACCACACTTACAATTTAAAAGTTGCATGGAAATATCTGATCCTGTGCCTGTATATTTGTTGTTGTTGTTTGTTTTTGTTTTTTTTTAATTGATTGATTTAGCCAGTAGTAAGAATACAAGCCATAAGAAATATACTTAAGATAATAAAACATAATATGCCTGCATCTACACATACACATATTCTATCTCCTTTTATCTATAGCTTGGTTAGTTTCTCATTTTGTTTAGTCAAAGGAGGATATCTTCCGGAAAAGAGAGGTGGCGCGGACTCAGCCTTGGCCACAGCCTGCAGACAGTAAAAGTCTGGATTTACAACACAGCATTTTTCAGTCTAGCTGCCATTCTGCTCCACACTTATAGTTTGAGAAAATATCCTGAATTTGAGATTGAAAGTGGGTTCACACCTGCATTTAATTGTATTAGAGATAATGTTCAGACTAATCACTTGGAGAAAACTAAAGGCTGCTATGCACACTGATTTTCATTCTCTCACTGACTATGTTGGAAAGGAAGAGGAAAAAATATCTTCTGACAGAAGATTTTATAGTAACAAAGAACAGGTGTCCTGTGGAATCTATTTATGTGTAAATACTAGTTAGGATTTGAGTCCATTCTCCTTAAGAATAATATTGTTATGAAACAATAAATTTGGTTACCAACAAGAAACTACTAAGACTTCAAATCTTTGCCAGTAGGGGAGTTTTCTCATCAAAATTTCAGTAGATGCTTATGGAATCTGTTCTGAACTCCACAAGGCCAAACAGCAAATGCACCTCAGTCATGAAAAGAGAGTGCGGGCTTGAATCCTTCGAGACCCTTTCAGATAGAGGACATTTTCCCATGGCCAGTAGGAAGCAACTGTTGCAATCAGATAACTGAAACAATTTAACAAACTGAACTCTTAAAGCATATAAGGTTATGCTCCCACAAGCCACAAACATAGCTGCATCAGCTCCTTAGACCCTGCTAGCATTAGTTTCAACACTGCTAGTTCTTGCAGGCAGCTGCTGAATTTGCTTCCTCTTGTTTTGTGCTTCTCTTGTTTTTTCAAAGGCTTTTATCACTTTCATGACTTCTTGGTTTAATTGCTTTAATCACAGTTTAATCCACTTGACAACAGAGTTATTTTGTTTGCCTTGTCCTTTCCTCTAGTTGGGCAGACCTCTTTAACAGATCTATATTTCTTTCCAGTTCTTCTCTTTGGTTTTCTGTCAGATGCTTTTCTATTTATTACTTTGTCATTCTTACTCCCCACATGAACCCATAGATAAGTGGAGCATAAATATGAGTCTTTTCCCACTCCAGCTGGAGTGGGAAAAAACTATCTGAGGATTGTTGAAAACTGCCAACTTCAAAGGCAGAAGAAAGAGGTTTTGTTATTCTGACATTTTAGCTTTAACCATTTATAGTAGTGTTTACAGCTTTTCATGCAGTAGGTTGACATTCTGACTTTAACTGTCTTTTTTCTATCTGCAATATACAGTATGAATAAAGGCTTTTCTATCTAGCAAGGCAATGGCAGACTAGGGCCCATTGAAAAAAAATCCCAGATATATTTATACATTTTCACAGATAAAAACTGAAAATATCTTTGTGGAAGGTGTCAAGTGGGATATTGGTTTCAGATTAATTCACACAGTTAAATCATTGCATTATATTTTATTTCTACAAGTGAAATATATAGCTTTAAAAGTTTAAATGAAATAGATACTTAAGTCTTAAACACTAGTGCAAAAGACAAAACTTTGACAGTATTTCTTTTCAGGAAACATTTAATCTTTTTTTCTACTCACTCAGGAATAAGAATGCCATAGAAGATGATGCCAAGGAAGATACATACATCATTTATAAAAACGTAATGTAGAATATCAAATCACTAAGAATGGCTAAATAGAATCCTGAAGGGTTTGGGTCAGTCAACATTCTGAATGTGATTCAGATCTGTCTTGCAATGTGACTTAAAATATATATTTAAGACGCAAGTGTAAGAAGGTGTCTTTGTGCACTTGGATACTAAGCCTCAACCTGAGGATCTCAAAACTAGGAGCTGCTGTTGATGGTTCTATAACAAAAATGCTGTATAGTAAACTATATCTCTCCAGATCTTTAAGTCTCTAAAAAAAATATATAACTACAGTCAGTAGGTATCACACAGGCTTTCACTGGGGCTTATTAGGTCTGTGTAAGCCTCTAGCAATGACTTAAGATATGGACAGAGAGTGAGTTCTTACCAGTTCAGAGCCTAGGCAAAGTAAAATCACATCCCTTCTGAGTCCATTTAGAGCAGGCTTTCATCTGCCTATGATAGACCTAAGCTAAGGAGTCAGTATGGTAAAAGTGAACAGAGCATACTTAAGAATAAATGAAGACTGCAAAAGGAAAAATACAGGAATAAAACACACCTGTATGGAAAAAAAAGTCAGAAAAGAGCATCTAACTCTACTACTTGATTTCCAGTGAAAATGGAAACAGAGCATTGTTTCCTCTTTGTCATAAAAACTACTGGTATACTCAGGGAAGGTTATTAAGTTCTTTTTTCTGATAATATACTGTTTCTCTTACTGAAAAGAGAAAACTTATAGGGTCTGATTCTTTTCTATTGATATTTTGCCATACCTATTTGCTGAAACAAAATTTGGATCTAAATGAGTAGAGGTAAGACCACTAGCATGGTAGTCCCAGAGGCATGTAAAGGACTAAAACAGTAGCAAAAATACACTCATCAAGGGAATGTGATAGAAAGGCTGAAAAAAAAAAAACAAAAAAAAAAACAGAAGCAATTTCAAAATAAGCAACAGGATGTTTTTGTACTGATGGACCCAGGATAAGATGCAGTTTAGGAGCAAATGACCCAATTTCAGTTTGAAAATTAATGTTTTCCATGTAATTTACCCAGATTTTGCTTAAAAATACATGTGTTAATAAAGAATAGAAAGTGGAAGCCAAATCTCACAGTCCTGCTAGTTTAGGATAACTAGAGTTGTACTGTTATTGATTTCAGTGAAAGTTTGCTTGGGATTAGAGGCATAGATAGAGGGGTGAAACAATAACAAAAACAGAGACTTGATCTATTGTGCTTTGGCGTTCTGTAAAGTAGAGAGATGGTCCCCTGATCTCTAGCTGTTCTGCTTTTTTTTTTTTTTTTTCCCTTCCTACGATCACAATTTCACAATCCTGATAATTCCTATTTAAAAAGCTTTATTTAATTCACTTGGCAACAAAGGAATATTTTTCCTATTGTCTTAAAATCCACAGGTATCCCTTTTAATCAAGCTTTATTTGATGAAGGTAATGAGTCATATCCAGTTCTGCATTAAGTCTTAGAGCTAGGGCTGACTCATGCAGCTCTTCTAATGAATACTCAGCTGGGACACCAAAGAGTCTTGGTCCCTTCAAATGGCCCAACCTGACAAGTGGGTGACGCTTTACTAGGGCTAATTTTCAAAATGTGACCAGCTGTATCCTCTCACTTCAGGATTCCCATCCTCAATGACACAACTGTGCCCAGCTTGTCTGCAGAAAGTTAGGAGATACTATCACCAAGCTGAAGTATGTGCCTTACAGAACCTGGGGTTTTGGGGGCACATGATTTTTTTTTTTATTCCATTGTATTAGTATGGTTCCTCTGCAATGTGCATTGGCCATGGCAAGAGGTAGCATACTTTCCTTTGTTTTTATTCTAAAATCAGTGTTAGTGCATAGAAACTAACCAACATACACTTTTACAATTATCTAATTACATCTCAGCGCTTTCTTTTTTAAAAAATGTACATATGTATAAATGTACATATTTGCACATATTTGTATATATGTACAAAATTATGGACACTTTCCAGTCCTCAGTTATTAGTGCTTTATTTTATTTTACTATTTATGTACTTTTCTTTTTTAATTTCTTCAGTGCTCTGAGTGTGTGAATGCCACTGGGCCCCAGTGATTTCTTGCTATTTTGCTTCCTGTGGTCAGATAACAACTCTTAAAAATATACTTCTATACTTGTTAGTACTTCACCTTGATTACCCATGAAAAATAACTTGTAAATAACAGGCATTTCCTTATTCTCAAGAGTAAAGGCTTATATAAAGAATTCAATTTGGTTCTCTATATTTTGTCTTCTTTAATATCCCTTTCAGCTGCTTAGTAATAAAAAAGACCCTCATTTGACTTTTGCCTGCAATACTTTATCGGTGCTGTGATGTTGTAACATCTTTAGCTGTCTCTTTTTCACATTTCTTCTTTACTCACACCTTCATCTTTGCATGACAGCTGTTTCATAATGCCATTTAATGTGTACAATGTCAAAACAGGATTTCCAAAAAAAAATTAAACTTTCAGTCCACTGGAATCAATAAAAGTTACTTCATCTCCAATGAAAAGTACGACTGTGGGACACCAAAGTGCAACATTTCAAGTTTAACTACTATCTATGCCCAGAGAGGGAAAGGAAAGGAAAAATGGCAGGTCCAAGAATTAAAAACTGACTTGTTAAATGAAGCAATAGCATAAGTTTCTTAAAATCTGTAGATATTACATGCACAATACCTAGAAATTCTGACTCAGTGATATTTTGTAGTTGCTTTGCTTTAAGTGCTTTCCTTCTACTGATAAAGTAGGAGAATTTGTCCAGTACATCCCTGGCACAGAAATATTACTCAGGATTTCCAATCAGTTTTAAGCAGAAATGTGTATTTACACAACACCTCTAGTTGCTGCAAAAATCATATAATATACAGCATATGTAAGACCCAAACATTTGTAGGATTATGTTAGTCTAACTGTCCTCCTTTCCCATCTTATTCCTATCCCTACTTTCTTCCAGGAAAACCAAGTCTCGTGACAATTCATTTTACCAAATGTGAGCTTTGATGTACTTGATAATTCCAAGCTTAGGTTACCATGGTAAAAGTCATCCCACTTGGTTCTGAGAGTTTTTATTAACCTCAGTTGGCAAAGAGTATTTCACTTAATAATCTGCTTTCCTTCTGAAGAACTAGTTCATTAAAACATGGAGTGCTTTTGTAAAACACTAAAGTAAGACTTCAGCATGTACAAATCAAAATCAAACTGAATCCTTCCTTTCTGAAATGCATATGATTTTGCAGTCCCCTGATCACTTGGTGTGCATGCTGGACACAACTGTTAACACTGCTGAAGAATTTCTGGAGTTACTATCTCTTGAGATACCTTGTAAGGAGAAATTCAGACATTATTTTCTCTTGGATTATTTGTAAGGCAATAAGATGGGAATAAGTTAATAATAAAAACAAACCTTTTAGACACAATTATGAAAACAGCTACTTAGCTGAATTTTGTTGCTGTGTAATTGCCATCATGTGAAGAGAATATCCTTGTTGCTTTGTATGATTATATAAGAGGAAACCATTGCATGCTAATGACTAAAGAAGATAGATTCAGTTATAACTACAAGACTTTATATTCTTGTAGAGTTTCTAATGTGGTTTTTTATTGCTGAAAAAATGGATTATGTTTTTCAACTACGTAAACTTCTTCACCTAAGAACTGCAAAATACTTTTATCATTGTTGGTCTGTATTTTTGTAAAAGTAATTGTTTAAGTTAACACTTTGTTACCTCCTCCTTCAATCCACCATATTTTATTTTAACCTTTGAAGGAATTTGTGTTATAAAACACAGAAAAAAAAAAAAAGAACTGCTAAAATGAACAAACTTGAGTAATCAAGCTGCTAGCAAAATTAGTAAACAGTGAACGAAATTAGGCAATCGTGTAAAATGAAGAACAGCTTTTCAGATCATGTGATTTCAAGACAGTAAACATTCAGTCCTGGCAATCTTTATTCTCTCATATGACATGCATGTGGATAAATGTACGATGACCTAGACAATGGAATTGAGTGCACCCTCAGCAAGTTTTCAGATGACACCAAGCTGAGCAGTGTAGTCAGTATATTGGAGGGAAGGGAAGCTATCCAGAGGGACCTGGCCAGGCTGGAGAAGTGGACCTATGTGAACCTAATGAGGTTCAACAAGGCCAAGTGCAAGGTGTTGCACTTGGGCCAGGCCAATCCCAGGTGTTTATACAGACTGGGCGAAGAATCCCTTGAGAGCAGCCCTGTGGAGAAGGACTTCAGGGTCCTGGT
This sequence comes from Gallus gallus, assembly GCF_016699485.2. NCBI lineage: Eukaryota > Metazoa > Chordata > Aves > Galliformes > Phasianidae > Gallus > Gallus gallus. The sequence goes on along the minus strand of NC_052533.1, from coordinate 123,174,812 downwards.
GGACGAGAAGCCTGACATGAGCCAGCAGTGTGCACTTGCAGCCCAGAAAGCCAACTATATCCTGTGCTGCATTAAACAAGAAGTGGCCAGCAGGGAGAGGGAGGTGGTTGTCCCCCTCTACTCAGCTCTTGTGAGGCCCCATCTGGAGTACTGTATCCAGGCCTGGGGCCCCCAGCACAAGAAAGACACATAGCTCTTGGAACAGGTCCAGGGGAGGACCACTAAGATGATTAGAGGGCTGGAGCACCTCGCCTGTGAAGAAAGGTTGAGGGAACTAGGAGGCTTGGAGAGGAAAAGGCATATAAACAGGAGGGGGTACAACTGTTTACACGGGTGGATAGCGATAGGACAAGGGGAATGGTTTTAAACTAAGACAGAGGAGGTTTAGGTTAGATATTAAGAAGAAGTTTTACACACAGAGGGTGGTGACACACTGGAACAGGTTGCCCAAGGAGGTTGTGGATGCCCCATCCCTGGAGGCATTGAAGGCCAGGCTGGATGTGGCTCTGGGCAGCCTGGTCTAGTGGTTGGTGATCCTGTACATAGCAGGGAGGTTGAAACTATATGATCATTGTGGTCCTTTTCAACCCAGGCCATTCTATGATTCTATGATAAAACTCTGAAGCTCCTTTGCACAGTATTTTCCAGATCTGTTCTCTGCTTTTATGAAATGTAACACTGATTATCCCCCATCCCTGTGCACTCAACAGCTCCATTTCTAGGGAGACTTGAGAGATGCCTACCTTTGACTTAGAAAGTTCAGCATTAAGAGACACGTCCAGGTTAGCATGCAAACTGGGCTACTAGAGACAGTTTGTCTAAATCAACAATATAAATACAAAGTATTTTTTACAAGAAATACCTACAACTCAGAAAGAATAAGGCTGCCTGCCAATTCTATAGAAAGAAGAGACTGACAAACTTATCTGGAAAACTTTACCTGTTCTGCCTAAATATTTTATCAGCTATCCAGCTGCTGCTAAATGCTATTTAGTTCTAAAAATGAATCCTGGCAACTTGACTAGTACTCTTTGTAAGAGGGACTGCAACCTTGTTTCTGAGTTCTGTGTAGCTAACAAGTTGTCATATTGATTGATGGAACTTTCTTTACCGTCTTTTTGGGTATTTAATGATAAAGTCTCAAAGGGCAAGACTGACTCTGCAAAGCGCATTATATGAAGTACATTTAGAAAAGTTTTTACATTCATCCCATATAAAGAAAATGCCTTCTCTTGTTCTGATGCTTGTATTTCATTTGACTTTTTCAGCTGTTGCACAGCATTTTACTTTGAAAAACTGATAATAAAATTTCTGATATTTATTTGAAGTGTATCAGTTTTTCTGCTAAGGCAGTCACTGTTTGATAATTAGAACAGTAGGGTTTAATGCCACATTCAGCTTCCCAGTTTTTTGTTTGTTATTGTTCTTTTCTTTTCTTTTCTTTTCTTTTCTTTTCTTTTCTTTTCTTTTCTTTTTGGGGAGGAGGGGGGGGTGAGGAGTTCATTTGTTAGGTTTTTTTCACCTTAAAAAAATTTTCTTGTATTTCAGCCTCAAAAAGAAAACATCACAATCCTTGTTCAAGCTGATAGATGTTTAGTAAACAGAGAAATGTCTTATCCTGTAGTTATAGGGTAGTAATACGTAAGATGGTGAGAGTTAATCCATTTCTATTACCTTGTAGATTTATTTTTATCTCTGGGAATCCTTGTAGAGAAGTCATTCTAACACTAAGATGTTGATCTGCCACTGTGAGTAAGACAACCCTTTTCTAAAGGGAGAATGTTTTGTGTCTGTTCCACCAGAGGATGATGGTTTAAGTAAGCCTTATTATAGCCAGAAATTCATAAGGAATCAGAAGACAGAGAACAGACATGAGATACATTTATGTAATATTAAGTTAGAGTATTCCAGCGTGGCACTATCACTGCAGAAGTTGTAGCAGCTGTGTGATCTTGGTCATCCAAGTTTGTGAAATCAGAGGTGAGAAGCAAGGGAGAGGCTGTCTCTAGCACATAAAAACAGAAGGACTGCTCCCATCCAACCTTAGATATGTATGGTAAGGGAGCTATGTATAAGGATGGCAAAGTAATCATCAATTGCATAAGTTTTAATAAGAGCCAGTGCTGAATTTGGGACCTTGCATGAGGCAACCCTGGATATGATGGGGGAATGACAGGATAGAGAGCTGTCCTGTGAAAAGGGATCTAGGGATTCTGGTTACTGACGAGAAGTTGAACGTGAGTCAGCAGTGTGCCCTGGCAGTCATAAGAGACAGCTATACCCTGGGGTTCCTCATGCACGGCACTACTAGCATGTAAGCAAAGGGACTGTCTTGATCCACTTTGTGCAGCCTTGTCTCAAGCACTGTGTCCAGTTCTGAGTGCCACCACATAAGAAGTACATTAAAGAGTATCCAAAGTAGGCTACAAAGATGGTGAAGCGTCTGTAGGGTAAGGTGTACAAAAAGTGGCTGTGGTCGTTTGGTGAGCTCAGCACAGAGCAAAGGAGCTGAGGGGAAGCCTGACGGCAGCTGCAGCTCCTCACACGAAGTGAAGGGGCAGCGCTGAGCTCTGCTCTGTGTGACAGCGACAGGGCCCGAGGGAACGGCATGGGGCTGCGTCAGGGGAGGGGCGGGTGGGAATTAAGGACAGGTTGTGCACCAGAGGGCGGTGGGCATGGAATGGGCTGACCAGGGCAGTGGGAACGGTCCCGAGCTGTCAGAGTTCAGTAAGTGTCTGGACAATGTTGTCAGACACAGAGTTTGATTTTGAGTAGTCCTGTGTGGATCCAGGAGTTGGACTTGATGATCCTCATGAGTCTTTCCATCATTCCATGTTCTAAGAGCCATAGAAGACTAAATTCTATGAAAATACAGTTAGATTGACACAATAAGTAGATAAATTGATCAGTACTGGTATAAATTATTGATATAATGATTTGTTATCTTTAACCTGGTGCTATAACTGATATTTCACATATTCCTAAGCAGTTTTCAGCAGAAGATGAGGTTGGTTCCAGATAGAAATATACTTTTTGGCTTAGTTTATTTTAAGAGCATAAAACAGTTCTGTTTTACATGAGCATGATAAAGAAGAAAATATCATGTATTATCTTTACTCAAAATATTTTTATATGCCTATTCAATCAAACCAGTTTTTCAAATCACTTCTGATACAGTCATTTTTCACCTTTCTTACCTTCTTATACTTTTGTTGTTGTTGTTGTTATTGTTGCTACAAGTCAATATTTTGTTTCTGACACATTCACACCTCACACTAATTAGTGCAGCAATGTACTGGGTGCACAGGACCTACAGTTTAATTGTGGATTGTCTTTAGACGCAGTAATATAAAGGGCTTTCAAGCTAATATAATTATTGATTGCTGTAGTGCCTCTTCACCATGCCATCCCTGGCTATACTCCAGCCTCTTCCTTGTCCTGGGTCCAGTACCTGCTGGGCCCTGCATTCAGTACAGTCAGTCAGCACAAAACAAACCCTACAATAAAGGGTAGGCATTTTCAACTGATTCAGCATTCTGCATCAGGTGAGCTGGAGCCAGCCAAAGGAAGTCTGATGGAGGGAGGAGAGGAAGACCCTGGCAAGCAGAAGGGATAACAGTTTATACTGCTACTAGGCAACCCCCTTAGCATATCCCACAGCTGCTTCTCCACCGTATCTCCAGCTGTCTCCTAAGACAGCTTTTTCCATTCAGTGTAAATAACAATTGGCTAGAGTGTCTGTCAGCTTTTGCATATTTATTTTTACCTCCAAACTAAAAGCACACCTGAAGGCAGGAATACAAGTGTTATAACATGTTCTAGTGCAACACTGTCAATGACTGGAAGTATAACTCTTCTCTTTTTCTGTAAGTTATATTTATCCACAAAGAATATCTGGATGACAGAGCTACAGTCATAGAAGTTATATGGTAGAAGTTATATAGTGACCAAGGCAAGACAAATTGATAGGATCAAGACAGAAGTAGCTAGTTTGTAGTGTTAGAGGTTTTTTTCCAAAATGCATGTGGCTTTCTTACGTTGCTAATAGAACCCTCAATACTTTACTCAGCAGTGTCACTAAGAATTTCTGAAGAATGCCTTTGTCAAGTAAGAAGTGAAATATCTTTACCACTGAAAGGAGGAGGAGGTGATGCTTAAATGTATGGTAGAAAAAATCCCATATTAATAGTCCTTAGGTGACACTGGTGCATACTGCAGCTAGGGAGGTCTGGGGTCACTCAGTAAGCGGTAAAGAACAGCAGGCAGAGGTCTGTAAGCTGTGCTGGGAAAGGACTGTTAGGATGGTGTGATAAGATATAAAAGGTACTTGATCATTTATGGGTGGATAAGAAATAGCACAGGAAATGGGCGATTCAGTACATCTCCCATCTGTTGTTTTTGGATGAATCCATACCCTCCCCCTGTCCCTTTGCTGGGGATAAATAGATGGTACTTTTAACACAGAGAAATGTGCTCTCACTACTTGTTGTTGTGAGAGCAGTTTGAGAAGCCTTTAAAGAAAGCAATTAGAGTGCTAGTGCTTGAGTGCTTTACCACTCTTTCTTTTTCAACTCCCTATCAAACAGAAATTTTTATTTTCTCCTTGTAGGTTTCATTCACTTAAAACTTGTAAAGAGAAAAAAAAATGCATTCTTCTCTTGCAGCATGGAAAACATAACAGATGGAAATTCATAAGTTATCTAAAAAGTCACCTCTAAATTTGCTCATAAGGAAGGATTAAATGAAGCCTCATGTATATTTAAATTCACCCAGGTCCCAAGGTGTTCAACATTTGATGCTTTTAATCGCTGTCTCAAATTCCTCTGGTTGTAGTGGAGTTTTAAACAACTCAGGTTTTAGAAGGATCAACAGCTTTAAATACAGGCCCCAGACGTAATGAACTTCACCATAATGTCTTTAGTTGCATCAGGTTTCCCCCAGAAATTGCAGCATTCTTTCATCATTTCCCAAAATTTAGTGATTATGGTTTCACTGCTGGTATTTTAAAGCACACAACAACAACCAGGCTTAATACGTCTGATGAGTCAAGCATTTCTCCAAGCTTATTTTTCACCACTGATTTAAAAACAGTGTTTTGTTTTAGATATAAAACGTAAGGTCTTTTTTTGGTGTTTGCTGAACAGTAATTGTGGAGTAGCACATTTTCTGGCCACTTTGTTCTAGAAGAGTCTGTAAAGTATCTCTGAGTTCCTGTTTTTTTTTTGTTTCATTTTTTTTTCTTTTCTAATTTACTTTGTTTTGACATTTTCTTTCCTCCTGTGATTTGAATACAATATTTTATAGCTTTTCAGTACAGTTTTCATAGTTTCTCACAACAACGAGAGAGACATTTCTTCCATTGTGTTTGTTTCCAAATGTATTGAGTAGTTTCTTTTGTATAATGTTCTTGCAGAAGCAGGACATTAAGCCTCCATTGGGATGAATATAGAGGATGAGTTTCTGGTTCTTTGTTCATGAATTTAGACACATATCTTTCATCAGTACATTACCTGCACTTCACTAAAGTATATTATTTAATAGATGTTTAGAGCCCAAAACAGTCCCTTCCTTCTTCCTCTTTTGTTTCAGCCTGTTATGTGGAAACAATAATAAAACTATTTCTGTCTGATTTTCTTATTTATCCCTTTTTTTTCCACCTATATTACTCCCAGTTCAAATCAAAATAAGACTTCAGTTTATCACAGTAAAATAGGACTAGAGAATTTCTTCAGCTGATTATAACGTCAGGTAGTGACAGCTGTGCTGTATAGCTTACTGGTTCACCCCCTATGTTACAGAGTTCTAGCACACTGTTATTGGTAATAAAGTAAAGCCACGTTGTACAGATCTGGGTCCCCAGCACAAGAAAGGTGTGGAGCTATTGTAGTGGGTTCAGAGGAGGGCCTCAAAGATACTCAGAGGGTTGGAGCAACTCCTCTGTCTATGAAGAATTGATAAAAGAGCTGGGCTTGTTCAGCCTGAAGAAGAAAAGGTTTTCATGAGACCCCATTGCAGCCTTCTAATAATTAAAGGAGCTTGTAATCAGGAGCAAGACTGACTTTTTGCGCAGGCAGACAGTGATAGGGAGAACAGTTTTAAAATAATGAGGATAAATTTAGATTAGATACTAGGAGGAATTTTTTTACTCAGAAGGTGGTGAGGCATTGGCAAAGGCTGCCCAGAGAAGCTGAAGATACCCCATTCCTGGTGGTGCTCAAGACCAAATTGAATGGTGTCCTGGGCAGCCTGATCTGGCTGGGGCAACTCTGCCCATGGCAGGGGGTTTGAACTAGATGGTCATTAAGGTCCTTTCCAACCCAAGCCATTCTATGATTCTATGATAGATGATTCTATGAGTCTATAATTCTATCAACAAACAAGAGATACTGTTTGTTACGATATACATATTGTATACATATTGATATTGATATTGTATAACATATTGATACAATATACTGAACAAGCAGTATTGCTAAACCATTATAAAAACCTGTCGTAGAGACGGCACAGCTATAACATGCATGATTCATAACATGGCAATGATTCTATAGATCATTTTATGGGACAACATAGGAAAGCAAAGTGAACTAAATAAAAGGAAGAGAAATGCTCCTCCCCTCCATAGAACCTGAATATACAATTGAAACAAGCTGTTATTACTAGTTCATGGATAGTTTGGACTAGGTATATGGAGTTAAATTTATAAGATACACATTTCATCATTTGATCCCATTTATTGAAATAGATCTATTAGAAAGGCAGAAACAAGTCTTTTGGAAGCACGGAGTAAGGGAGGAAAAAGAAATCAGAGGGAAAAGAAATAGCTGAGAGTGTCTCTGATCAAGAAAAAAAAATCCAAATCCAGACAAAAATCCCTTCTCTGTTGCTATCACGTGGTAGGATGGCAAAAGCAAGAGAGAAAGGGAACTAGTGCTAATGAAGTACCAGCACTGCCAAAAGAGATAAAAGAAGCAGCATTACTACACAGCTGAGCTTTGAGTTTTGATGTTTCCCTAAGGAACTTCAGATGTTGTGCTAAGAATGACCCTGAAATAACTCAGAAAACCCAGAAGATACTGCAGGTTTCCAATAATCTGGACCATGCCAATAAAGTTAATGGCATGCAAGCATATATTTGTGAGAACAGTCAGTTAGCTCAACAGCTGTTGTGGAGATAACAGACACGCTACTGAAACTGAGTGAGTGCCTGGAGATGAGAAGAGACCTAATTTATACAGGTTTTACAAAAAGGAAAAACATCTATCAGGGCTGGCTGAATCATTCAATCAGACATAGACTTAACTCACCATCCCATCCCATAAAATATCATCGCTAGCTGTAGCCTCTGTGTTATAAATGTGTAATGGAAAAGCTGTGTTGTTGCTGGTTCGAGAGTTGTGATTAAGGACCATTAGTGCAGTGGAGCTCCATAAAGGTTCCAGTCATTTCCAGTCAGATCTAACAGCCCCACATTGGGCACAGTTGAACCTGACATTCAAGGTGGCCTATGGCAAAATGCATTTATAAGAAAGGGCAGAAAACAGTACATATTCAGCAAGAAAAGTGTGCAAGAAACAGCCCTTCAAACACCAACGTGAAAGAAGAACAAGGGCAGGAGGTGCTCCAGCTGCCTATTCTCTGGAGAGGACTATGAGAGAGCAGATGGGTATTTCCTGACTGCAGCCCATGCAGGGGAACTCTCACTGAAACAAGCGAAAAAGCTGACAGGAAGGAATGACAGAGGAGTTGTTGTGAGGTGGCAACAGTCGTCCTGCACTCTGGAGGCAGGTAAAAGAGTCAGGAAGGAAGGGATGAAGTTGATTAGTGATTGTGGGGTTAGGGAGAAGTGGTGTTTTAATTGGTGTTTTAATTTTTGTCTTCATTTTTCACCACCTGGATCTATCTTAAATGGCAATAAATTAAATTCATTTTCCCAGATCAAGTCTTTTTTTCTCATAATGGTAATTGGTGAGTATTCTCTCTGTATCAGTCCACAGCTTTTCTATCCTTTGTTCTCCACCTGCTCTGTAAAGGAGGGCACGTGAGCAGCTGGGTGGCTCTCAGGCTGTTGGCCAAGGTTAACCCACCACACCGAGAATATTTAAAAGACTGTTTAAAGCAGTAAAGTGCTACCAGTAATGTTAGTTCTACTGCAGTAAGCTTTAGATGGATCAGTCAAGGCTTGATCCTACATCAGCAAAGTCAGTGCCTTTTTCTGACATTCAAAGAAGTATGGCACAGAAACATGACATAGGTCCCGCACTGTGGCACTGAAAACACTATGATTTATACTCAGAGATATATAATGCAAATTTGATGAGAGCTGTACATAAGCTTGAGACAGATTTGGCCTAAGGGGCCAGTAAGCTGAAAAGATGCAAGCCAACAAGAAATGAGAATGAATATTCGGTTTTCTTCCTCCCATAGGAATTTGAGGAAAAAAAAATCAGATTGCAGATTGAAAGGTGTTTGATTTTTTGTTTTTTTGGTGGTTTTTTCTTTCAGTGCTTCCAGTTTTGATTTTTTTTTTCTGTTATATGTAGGCTTTTATTTTATATGGGACAAGATTGAATTTTCTGTATTTTATAAAAAGAATGTATTTCTGTGTCTAATCCAAAGCCAAGAAATGAAAAGCCCCTACTTGTTTTTTCTATCTAGCATCTCCTCTTTATATTTTTAAAGAGCAACTTACTGAAGGAAGGAGAAGAAGGGCATTTTGATAGCCTTTCTAAGCAGAGCTAAGAATTAAATATGAGAGAATGGAAGAAGACTTCTTTCTATATGGCACTGAAATAATAGAGACTGAAACAGATGGAAGAGTAAAATAATGCTTGGATTGCTTGTAGTTGGCTTCTGTCCTGTTCCTGAGGAAGTCCCAGTGCTGGGATAGGCTCCTGCTGCTGAGCAGATGACATCAGTGCGGTATGTTCCTGTGATGAACTGTGACTTCAGACCATTACACAAAGTCTCCCATGGGCCAGCAGTATGTTTATATGGACACTGGCAAATGTGGACTTGAAAAGCTGTTTCATTTAAGTTCAGTTAAGACTTTTGAGCACAGTAATAGCTCTTCAGTGAGAAAGTTAATAGTGACTACCCTAATAAGTACTTTGAAAATACCACACAAAAATCAGTGTTGTTGTTTCTCTTAACAAAAGTATTAACGTGTCATCTACTTCTGCACTCTTCAGTGACTATGAGCAGAAGTTCAGCTTTTCACTATCTTTCTTTAAGTTGACTGTGATTAATTTGATTTGAATCTTCTTTAGACTGATATTAAATTGACAAGAGAAAACAAAAGCTCTGCTTTCTTCCAGAAAGTTTCAGATAGCATATACTAAGCTGTCCTACTGAATTTCAAAATTAACAAATGGCTAATCACGAAGAAAATTACCAGCCTACAAAAAGAAACACAACATTTCAGTGGATGAGCTGATGAGTTAAAACTTCCTGTGCATATTTTAAATTATTCTTTGTGGCTGAGAGCAAATATAACAGTTTCAAGCTTGATTAGTAAATTCCCATGATACAATAAATCTTAATACACTTTACAGTTTTAAAATTCCAGTTCCTGAAATGAATTAAGAATCTTAGTTTCCCCATTCAGAATCTGTGTGGTGTACTTAGTGAAGAAAGAAGGCAACTAAAATCCATTTCTGCTTATATTTTAAATTGTGTGAATTTTAAGCTAATGAAATGAGTTGGATTGAAAGTATTTGATCACTGAAGGTTCATGGCATCACATGTAATGCATTTTAGAAAAAAATAAAAGTTTTTCTTTTTAGTTATTTTTTCCCCAGTACAATCAGTGTTGCAGTTTGTAAGAGAAATTTAGAATTCCTTTTGCTTTGCGAAATCTGAAAACTTTACAAAATATCAGATATTAAAGCTTCTGTGCTTTATATGCCAATAGTTCAGTATTCATTAAATATATATATATACAATAAAAATTATAAATAAACATTATTTATGCAATATATACTTCCTGGGTTAGACTCAGGTAAAAAAGACACAAAGACTTATACAGTGAACACCTGGACTGGGCTAAGTGAATTCTCAAAATATTAGCCTATTATTCAACATCCCTCCAATTAATGAAAAAAGCAACCTCTGTCAATTTATCCAAGCAGTCAAAAAATCTCCAAACCTGCTTAATTAATTTGTGAAACAGAATATTGGTGGTCTACACTAACAATAAACAGGCTCATTTTTCCAGTCCCATTGGCCTAAATTTATTAATTCTTCTGTTGGCTGGTATTGCTCAGAAAAATCCATCAGCATTCCGGTTGTAAGAAGCAAGACTGAGTATCAGAGGCAGGCTTTTAGAACTCACAACATGAGACAAAAATAATTTCCTACAAAACACTAAAAAAATTATCTTTTGGAAAACACTCTAAGAGAAAATACATATTTTCAATAATCAGTAAAACTTGATTTGAATGGTAGGGGATGGCACCTTCTTTGTTTTCTTTCTCGCCTCTCCACCATCATATTACAAGATTTTCTTTCTCTCTGTCAACAGCAAGATGTAGAATCCCCATACCAAGACAGTGGCTTTCCTCATCAGGCCAGCTATGGTTATCGAAATAGGGAAGGACGAAGTCCTGAGAATTCTTCAAGACTACCCTATATCCTATTTACAAATATTGTTTATCTAGCCTGATCTTAATTATAGCATTTATGTTTGTAGTTTCCTAGGGGAAGCAGCCTCTTAGAGTGCTTCACCACACTTACTGTAAACCATTTTCCAATATCTAAACTGAATCTTTTTTTATATAGATCTCTCCTCACTACAATCCCTTATCACATACTATGGACACAGATAATAGATTTCCTTCTCTGTGCAGTAGCCATTTTGCATCCTTGAGAACAGAAATCAAAGTCCTCCATAGTGTTTCTCTATGCTAAACGTTCACACTTTTTGAAAAGTTTTCCTCATGTTTTCTAGACCTTGAAAATTCTTGCTGCTTTCTGAATTATATAGCTCATGCTTACCCCAAACTGCAGAAGTCAGTCTGAGACTTAAAAATATTGAAGAGTGAGAAAAGTATTCATGCGTTTTGCAGCATGCACTTCTCCTCTTTATGTGTCCCAGTGTCACATAATATATCTAACATAGTGCTGTGCATTTTATTGTACATGCATTTTTCACAACATCAAGACTGTTTGTTCGAAGTCAGGCTGTGATCGCCTGTTATTCTTTACTTATTCCTATGGTCTTGATTATTTCTGCCTAAGTGCTGTTACTTTTTTACTCCGTATAATACTTCTGCTCACCAAGATTATTTTAAATTCATTCCTGCTCTCTAATATACCTGCTGTTCTTCCCATCATCTGCAAATTCAATGAGAATATACTATATTCTATCAAGAAGATTACTATTGAAAATCTTCAACAACACCAGATTTTGGCTAGATCCATACAGAATCTCAGTCAATATGTTCTTCTCTTTTGTCAATAAACTATTACTACACTGAAAATGGCTTTCCAGCCAGCAATAGTAGTTTAATTTATACTGTGTTTATTTCATTTATGTACATCATATTTGAAGCTTTCCTTAAATCAAGATGTTTGGCATCTACAACTTCTCTTCAGATCATGACATCTGTTTAAAACAATTTATTCTTGACAAATCCACATTGTTTGATTGCTTGAACACCTGTGGGTAGCCTGTTAATCTGGTCAACCTTAAATTTTGTCTTGAGGGCAAGATGTTAATGAAATACTTATCCATGATGGAAATAGAGTTCATCAAGACAAAACCTACACGGCAATGTTTCGAATGGCCTTTTTTTCCTTCGCCTTTTTCTTTTTAACTTACTATATGACCTATTGAACTTTTATTTCTATCTCAAGCAGAGCAAATGGAATTAATTTCCCCTGCAAATGGAATTAATTCAAACACATCCTTCTTGTCCTAGTTTTTTTGTTGCATTTATTTATTTATTTATTTATTTATTTATTTATTGGAAAGCACTAAACCTTCCCCTTAGTAAATTGGCAAAATGAAGATATACAAAAATTTAATGGCCTGTAATGAATTAAGAATTTAGGACTCATGTAATCCATTTACTTTAAGGCATGCCAAATTAGAGACAGTATACAGAATGTTCATTTTTTCTTGGATGTCTTTCCCATCCTAAATAATTCTATGGTTCCATGAATCTGTGATTTGATAATTCTGTGATTCTAATAAATATTTTTCAGGTGAGACTCTACAGTTTCACAATCAATTTTTTTTTTTTTTCACTCTCTACTAGTTTTGAAAATCACTATGTGCATAAAAATACAGTATGTAATGTAATAAGGTGCTATTTCAATTGGCCATAGCAGAAACTACCTATTGCATAAGACTGACTAATTAAAATAATCTGATTTTGTTGGGCTAAATGTTTTGAATTTTTAAAAATAAAATTTTGTTAATGGTATCATAGCAGACTCATCTCTCTGTATTTCAAAGAGTAACTTCATTCTATCTTCATTATTTTGTGGCAAAAACAAATAATAATAATAAATAAAATGGAAACACTTAAATGAAAGGATCAGAAAGGTGAAGGTGAAAGAGAGGAGATGAAAAGTTGCAAAGTCTCCTGGGTTTAGGGTAATACAATTACTAGTGAGAAAATAAATAAATATATATATCTTCCATTAAAATTAAGTCCATTATTTTGTATTCTCGCCAGACAATTGATTTTATGTTTGGTCAGCACTTTGAAAAAAGTACTTCTCCTAATGTATGATTCTATTGCACTCTATATTCTAGCTACTTCAGAGATTTGTATAATACCATAATGACCAAGAGATTATTTCAGTTAAATTCATTCTACGAAGTCAGGAGCAAGTGACTCTCTGTATCGCGCTGGAGTCATCCCAGCCAGTTCAACCTCATTGTAACAAGACACGTCTTTGCCGCCGTTTCTCAAATTGTGTTTGCTGATAAGTATAAATTCTAGCATTCAAATGCCCCTAACAGAAGAGGATCTAAGGTGTATGAAGCAGATCCGGGGCATTATATCAACAGTCTGAAGGAAAAAGGAGATAATTTCAGAAGAAAATCATGATGACTTTTTCAGTGTTAGAAAATGACCTTTTGATGAAGATTTTCCCAGAATTAGATTATTTAGAGGCCTCATCTAGCAAATGCCAAGTAAACATTCTAAAAAGGCATATTCAGAACAAAATTGCATTATATTTAGACTGAACTTTATATAAGCAGTTTAGCCATTAATGAAACAAGGAAAAAAGAGACCTAGCACCATAACTAATTCTATGCATTTAAAACTGAATAAATTCAACTCATTAAAAAGACTTATTTCAAATTCATAAATGATATCAGAAGCAGTTTAATAAGATGGAGAGAGATTTTAATTCTGTACAGGCATACAGAAGAGACACTAAAGCATCCTCAAACCTTTTGTAGAATGTCTGTCACACATCAAGAGAGTGACTCAGCACTGTCAGCGCCATTTGCATGAGAAACTCTACATCTGCAGGCATTCCCTTGCCTGGGACAAGAAATGTCACATCCACCTCAGAAAGTAGATTGTTTTTTTTATCCAGAAAGGAACAGTGCTCTCATTTTCAGGAAGTTATAAAATGCAAGTAGTGGACAAAAGAATATTTGCAGCTCATGTTCCACCAGTGCTGCACCTGATGTGTTCCAGACCCAGAAATCCAAATAAGCATAAAAGAATTCCAGCGTGGATGTTTAGGGTGAAGTACCCGAGTTAATTGCAGAATAATAAAGATTTATCTTGATATAGAAAAAATAGTATTTGATTCAATTAGTCCAGACAATTTCATATTTTGTGAATTGTTTCCTCTTTTTTTTTTTTAATCCCTTTCTCATTTTAGTACTTCTTTACTTTGTTTTTCTTTCTTTGTTTTATATTTTCCTCTTCCTTTTCTTGCCATTTACCCTGCATGTGTTTTCTTTCTTTTTTGTTCATTTACTTCCCCACCTTACTTTCCACACTCACCAATGAAATGAATGTCAAAGAAGAAAAGTTAAATGAATTCTTTGAACTAGTAATCACTGTAGAGGAGCTAAGGGACTGTCCCTGTTTTATGGTAGAGAAAGTAAGAGACATGTCTTAAAAGAAAATGAAAATGAGGTTTACTGCCTACAAAGGTAAATGATCCACAAGTGGAAAAATAATCCCTTATACTGACAAAATGTTGGCTTTCAGATGAGCTACTATCATTCAAAATGTCTTTTAAGACATATTGTATTCTTTTCTTTTCTTGTGTGTGGATAAATTAATTACTCCACAGACTGCAAAAACATGAGCTGAATGTTCAGAGTCATAAAAGAGGCAAAGTGGATGTTAGGATTAAGAAAACACAGAGAATAAGATAGGAAATGTATCTATAGGACTACATAAACCCACAATGCTCTTGTGCCTTGAATTCTATGTGTAGCTACATTAATTTCATCCGAAGGAGAAACGGATGAGATAGAGGTGATCAGACATGTGGTATATTCATTACAAGGAGACATTAAAAATTTGTGACTCTGGAAAAAAAAAATTGTCTGAGAGTAGATAAAATGCATGGGTTACAATAGAGAAAGTGAGCAGGGAAAGTCTGTCCATGGATTTTCACAGTATAAAAGAAAAAACAAATGAAGTGAATGAGTCTGGAAGAAACGCTGTCACAAGGAATATCCAGTACGGGAACTTGCACAATACCAAATCATTTTACTGTGAAATGTAATTCTGCAGAAGTTTGTTAATTTTTTCTGTCAATCTCAGATATGGGATCTCACTGAACCACATACTGCTTGACACATGAAGCCAGAGGAAAAATTAGGAGAAAGGAGATATTCTTGGCAAATATGATTGAATTCTTTCCTCTTTTTCGATAGTGTCCCAGTATTCCCTTTTCCTAGCTCAAAGTGTTTCTTATTTCTTATTCACTTTGGTGAATTTCTTTTTAACATTTCTTTTTTTGTGTGTGTGTTTGGTTTTTTTTTTTTTGGTTATTGTTTTTTGTTTGTTTGTATTTTTTGTTTGTTTTGTTTTCTTCCTGCTGTCAATAAGCCAGCCTCACAACTTACTGAAGGTGGGCACAATTGGTCTTTCCATGCAGGAAAGTTTTGCTAAAATAAAAATAATTTTACAGCGATCAAGGAAGTAGAAAATATTTTACTCCTAAAAGATAAATCTTGGTGACAAACTTGATTTCTTTATGAACTAGAAATAGAAAATCACTAGGTGATATGAACCACTACTGGTGAAATAGTTTAGTGAAGAACTTGATTAAATGAATAATGACATCTTACCTGGAAAATTAATTCAGATAACTTTTTTGATGTGGAAACATTTCTATATTGACTGAAAACTGTAGAAGATCATAAACAAAGTGCACTGATAAAGACGAATGTTCAAGGAATGTTCGGACGTTGTGCTGAGGGACATGATTTAATGAGAACTATTGGTGATGGGTGGATAGTTGGACTGGGTGATCCTGTGGGTCTTTTCCAACCTTTGTGATTCTATGATTCTATGATTTTATGTTAAGTCCTTTTTAGTATCTTTGTTAATGATCTGGAAAAGGAGAATAAACAGCAGGTTGATGATATTCAGGTTCTGGAACAGAGTCTGAAGTACAGTAAAGACAGAGAAAGAAAACAGAAGTACAACCAGAAAACAGTGAAGAAATCTATTTTGGAAGCAGGCAATTTAGAATAGCTGGGATGATCATAGAAATTAGATCACGAAGAAATGTAAAACATCAAATATTACAAAAGCTGTCTAAAAATTGGCTGTGGAGGGGCTGGGAAACTGACCTTAGTTCTATCTTCTTGAATTTTGCATAATAGTTTTCCATGAGATTGAATAAGATTTGTACTTTTTGATCTTAACATGAATGTATAAAGGCTATTCTGTCATAAATGGACAACTCTACTGGGAAGTATACATTATCATAGAATGGCCTATAATTGGATGGTCTATGATTGAATAGCCTATTATGTACATATACTGTACAGGGAAGGGCTAAGATAGACAGTTAAAGGAAAGATCCCCATTTCATACCAACGTAGAGCTGGTATTTACTGGAGTGGTCAGGGATCCTTGATTGATTACTCCGGAATCTCTTTCTTTAGAATCCAGAACATTCTGTTTCCTGAATATGTGAAGTTTTACTTCAGATGATGCTATAGTAAAGCAAGCAGGAAAGCTCAATTCAACAAAATTTTGGATTTTATTATCATTCAGATAGTTTAACATAATTTTGAGTACTTCATCTTCAGCTTTACTTCCTGTCCTTCCCTCCACTTCCCTTTTTCTTCATTCTTCCTTTATTTTTACCCTCTATCTTCTCTTTCCTCAGTCTGCCACTTTATTTTTTGCTTTTTGTGTTTATGTATTTATTCAATAATCACCTTTCTCCCATACTTATCAAAGATACGGCAAGGGTAAAATAAATTAAAAAAAAACAAACAAAAAAAAAAAACAACATATTTCTGACTCCCCAGTGATTTGTTCTTTTAACCTGATAAACTTAGAAAATCTTGCCTCTGGCATTTGAAATTTGCCTTTATCTTCTTGCCTTTCAGCATACAAGTTCTAAGTCCCTTCAGGTGAAAATAGCACATAGTTATGGATGCATTCCCTTCACAGCAATATCCTAAACATTAAGCATTATTTAATCTCTTTGGAACAGTCTGTGTCATATTCCCTGAGAAATCCAGTGATTCAAGTGGGCTAATTAAAAACAGCGTTTATTAATAGATTTAATCAGCTTCAAATAAGAGACAATTTGCATAATATAGCATGTATGATACTTAGAAGAATTCTAACCAGAGAAAAACTGACATATCATCAAGTGATTTTATACTCCTTTTCATATTTTTGACCCTTTTGTCTAGACAGTCAGTAAGAGAACTATCCTTGTTTTCAAAGCATATTATTTTCATCTTCTTATCAAATCCTGTATAACCTTAGGGTTAGAAAGATCATTTTTAAACACCAAGAACTTTTTCTGTTCAAACAAGGCAAAGTATTACCCAATTAATATTAAGACTCTTCTGTTGTTTATTCTTAGCCTCATAGTTTCTGCTTTCCCCTTCTTTTCCTCTCCTTTTCCTTTCCTAAAGCACTTTAATTCCATTTCCTTGTTTCACCTTCATATTTTAACACTGCAGGCAAGAATCACTGTCTCCAATACCATCTGCCCTTGGTGCTGGCCTTAATGACCATGATTTTGCATGTTAATTGTCTTGGCAGGAGGTTACCACGTTTTGCATGTTAATTGTCTTGGTTTTAAGGATGCAGAATTTATATAATTATTATAATTTATTCTTAGCTTTAATTCTCATCTGTCACACATGACTCATGGAGAGATTAACTCTTCTGTCACATTTCTTCCTTTTCTGTCAGAAAGAGACACGGAAAGAGAAAAAAATTAAAAGGCATGAGCTATGAACAGGAGAATTTTAATAAGTAAGTCCTGACCTACTGGAAGAAAGAAAGATCCATTAAGCTATTAAACTGGCCAGATTTTAGCCTGTGGTACTGCTAATATTAGACTTCCACATTTTGTAGTTGTTAATTTATTTACTCTTTTAATAATGCTGATGACTTTTAATCATACAATGTCATTTTCCTTTAAAATTCTTAAGTCAAACTGAGAACTTTATTGAGATATAAGTGCATCCAGTGCTTTGTTTCAAGAACTATTCTGAGAATGCAATGCTTTTTAATGATCTTGCTAACCAAGGAAAGTGAATGATATTTTCTATAGGTTTTCCCATATAATATTTTTAACATACTGCAAAAGCAGTGTGTCTTATACATTGGAACTTTTGGGATAGAAAGGTGGAAGATAGGTTTCCACAGATAATGAAAACAGGTTTCATAAGTATCTGACATTACTGTGACAGTAACAATACAGAAGGTCAAAGGAAATATGCTGCAGAGATCTACAGCAAGCAACTATATATTATAGAAAATCAATATAGAAGAAAATGGCTGTAGGAAGAGACAACAAAAATAAATTTAACATATTTTTTTCTGTTGTTTTAGTGATTGGGGAGAAATTCACAACCAGAGGATTTTGTCTTCTCATCTTGTAACCCAGAGGATGAGAAGATTCAATATCCACTTCTTTCTCTAAAATCACCACAGTTCAATTTCTACCAAAGCTTCAGGAATTCCCACATCCCTATTAGAAGTGGAAGTATCCAGGCTCATCTAAAGTCTTGTAAGTCAGTATGTTAAAGATTTTATATTTTAGAGAAAATTATTGAAGTGATTTTCATGTAGAATGTTAGGAAAATGTATGAATTGCTTTAAAAATCAATAGCCTTAAGCGAATGCAAAATGTAAATTGTGTTGTACAAATAGTACTCTCTTTGGAGAAGCAGTACTGTGGTGGAATATTTCTTTGAGAGTAGAATACTTGTCACAGATATTGTACCAATGATTAAATTAAAGAATACAGTAATTAAGCCAAATGTATGATAGCTATGAGTAGATTTGTGTATATACATGTGACAAGATATAATTGCTTTACCTTACTTTAAAGCTAACATTTCTTTTAATCATTTTCAATTATGTTTATGTCAGTCACTTTATAATGCACTTTCCAAATTTACTATCACAGCAGCCAAGAGGAGGCACATGATGCCTTTGAAAAACAGCCCAAATGAGGAGAATGTGTAGCAAAAAGTACTTGCAGATCTTGACAAGCTCAACCAAGCAATTTTATGAAAATAAAAATCTATATTCTTTGACATAAAATAAATACATATATTTAATAAATATTATGATTGCCACACTTGTGTATATAAGGAAAGAAAGAGAAAGAAAAGGTTAACCTGTTTTCCTGTGGATAGCATCTGTTACAGACCAGGTTGGAAAAGGTGGTCTTCGTACATCTACTTAGTTCGTATTGCTCCTCTCTGTTAGACTTGAAATTTTCTAATAAAGATCCCAAAGGAGATCTACCTTCCAGTCTATTCCTCACAGATAATTACTCCTACACATTTTAACTCCTATGCTCACATATAGAAATGAAAAGAGACTTACTGGAAACCTAGGACAAAAAATACACAAATAATTTCTTGCTCTAATTCTATTCACAGAGAAGCTACAAACAAAACTTTCATTGATTTTAAGGAAAACAGGGCTTGGTCTTCAGTGTATAACTCCCTTGTAAATTCACTTAAAATTCCTTAGAACTGCTTCTTGACTGAAAATTACCATGGTAAACTGATCCTGTACAAAATATAAGTATAATTTTATTCAAGCTCTCAGAGATTATTAAGCTTGGCTTTGTATAGAGAAACACATTTCTCCTGTTTATTTTTCTGATTTCAGTGATTTGAATCTAGATATTGATTTATTTATATACATATTTCACTTAGTTTCTTTAGGCTGCATCTGTGTAAATACAGTCACAGACTAGACCTGTGTGTTGGTACCAGTTGGTCTGCTGCAGGTAAGTGTCATGTTTTTATGATTTTTGGTTATCGGTATCCCACATCATAACATCATGCAGTGTACTGGGAGTTAATGAGCAAATGCTCTAGTTCTGGATACTTGTCCGGGAGAGAAGAACTACGTTCCCCAGAAGACTGTTTGAGTACTATTATCATTCCACTACTATCTCCAGGAGAGATTGTATATATAATATTGAGTACTATTATCATGCTCAGGGGAACAGATATAAGGCCTGTAGGTCACCTGACCTGAGTTTTTCTTTCTTCTCGTTTCGTTGTGCTCGCTTTCAGATTGTCTCGCTGCTGCTCCCAACTGCACGCAAGGCTTCAGTATTAGTGTAAGGCCTTTAGCTCTCGGACAATCCTTCTCTCAATTATATTTGATTTTATTAACAATCATATTGAATTATATTGTATTATAGTGTGTTATCGTGCATTCCAATACTATATTTAGTAAATTAGTTTGTTTCTCCTCAGATCGTTGCTGCTGTTTTTTTTTACTTATTCTTTTTTTAAGGCTCCTTTGTTTCCCTTTTCCGGAGGCGTGGATTTTGCAAAAAAAATCCCTCTGCCCCACTAGTCACAGAACCAGGCCGGACCAGCCCGTAAACCGTTGATTTTGAGACAAAGTCTTTCTACCTTGTGTATGAAGTACTGGATGTTGAAGTTTTAATAATTTGAACCTAGGTGAGAAAATAATAATGAACGCAGTGCAACTTAACTATATGTTACTGAACACGCAGCTTGAAGAGGATATCATGGGATCTAACAGAGATGAGTGTTATCTGAGTGTTATCTGGCCAGACTGTATGAACAAAGCTTAATGTACATGACATGTATGTATGTATGTGACATAATACAGAGTACTGAATAATGCTACTAAAAAATGTATATGTTTTGTTTAAACTGAGCTACTTATGTAAATACACTGATAAATATTATGTTGTAAAATTAATGAGCAATTATTCCATGCAAAATAAATAAAATAAAATAAAAAATAGGTCAAATATTTATGTGTAGAGAACTTTTCCTTTGTCTGAATCTCACAGCTAAATTCTTGCAAAAATGCACCACTCTGTATTCCAATATTCTAAAGAAGAAACTGAATTAACTATAGAATCAAAGAATGACCTCAGTTGGAGAGGACCTTAAAGACTGTCTATTTCCAACCCCCTGACATGGGCAGTGTTCCATCCAATAGATCAGGATGCTCAAGGCCCCATCCAACCTGGTCTTCAAAGTCTTCGTGGATGAAGTTTCCACAGCTTCTCCAGTTTTTCTCCTTCTATTTAAAGATAAATGTTTCTTTCTGTCCTTCTATTCAGTCCTTTTACAAACTTTATGATTCTACTTTTTTTTTTGTTTGTTTTGCATCTGTCTATTTTCTTCTATTACTGTTTTCCTCTACTTTATCCATTTTCTGTATTCATTCTTTCTTATGTAGCCTTTTTAATAATTTTGAAAATGGATATACGATACAAACAGTAGGATTATAGTAGGCAATTTCATTATTTTTGTTTGTTGTGTTGCTAGTTAAGGGTGTTGGGTTTTTTTTTTCTCCTTTTTTTTCTCTCTCTCTCTCTCTTTTTTTTTTTTTTTTTTTTTTCCAGTGGCTGCCGTTTTACTGTGTTCCTAAGCACTTAAAGCATGTATTTCAACCAAGAGACCAGTTCAAAAGTAACTAAGCTGAAGTTTGTGTAACAAGAGAAAGGAGCTGGGAGGATAAGATTTTTAATGAACAGCAATGCCATTTTAAACTGAAGACAGATAACACAAACTGAAAGAACAAGATGGGAAGGAATGGAAAGACAAAAATCTCTCTGAAGAGCTAAAGTGTCTGTTAGTGTAATGGATTACATTTGCCTAATGGCTTGGCTTGGGACTTTCTTCTTTAATTTTAGTCACCATGCTATTAATCAGAATTTTAATATCATTCAGTCCAAGCTGCAGATGATGTTTCACCTTTCACTGCACACATTTCTTCATTTGAATGGACCACGCCTCAAGTTCTGTAGTGATGATTAATTTGAAACTAGCATGATGGAAGAAGCTGGAAAGAAAACTAAAGGATGAGGCACACAGTAAAGCATTTTAGAGTGACACAAACTTTCATATTTCAAACTTCAGCCTTTGATTTTGGTTCTGGGAAGAAACAAAGGACCACTTCTGCAAAAGTATCTTATGGTAGCAGCTTACTCAAGGCTTAGTGGCAGTTAAAATAAGTCTACTGTGAAAGACCCAGGGCTGAATGGCACTTCTCAGGTTGGATGCAAGTAAGCAGGTCCCTCTACAAAACCGATTGGAAATATAGTAGCTGTTTTTACTGTTTCACCTCGCTCATTTCAATGCATCTGATGATTCTATTACAGTCTGTGTTGCTGCGCTGCACAGCACTGATACGTCATAAGAACCAGGAAAACAAGTTTGGGTTGGCTATAGAGTACTGCCACTGCTACAATAAAATATTTTAAAAGCTTGAGCTGTTGCCTAATAAGTTTGGATGATTGTTATTCAGTACATGGGGAAAAAGGAGCACATAAGGCCAGTAGAAAACAAAAGCGACAAATGGAGGAGTTAAAGACAGAATTATAGACAGGTCTGAGCTCCACTGCACTGTATGTTGCTGAAAGTGCACTATAACATGGAAATAATCTACCTGCATTACCTTCCTTCTGTGCCTGAGCCATATGTCCTGCCCCACAGAGGACACTAAATGAGTGTACAGTTATCAGACTAAAGACCACAGGCATAATAAATGCACCAGCCTTAAATATTTTGTGGCTCATGGGCTGCTTGGACCTGGAATTAATGGAGGGCATTTACTGCTAGAACTGTTTGTCTTGCTGATTTAATCATTTCTAGGTTTGCAATTATGGGGAAAAAAAACAAACAAACAACAACAAAAAACCCCAAATATATATATAGATATATTTGTACCACGAAATTTTAAGCTTTTTTTTTTTTTTTTTTTTTTTCTATCCTATGGCTCTATCTCCAGACTGACAAGCAACTTGAAAGCATTGTTTCTGGACTTTATGTCTCTCAGTGAAAACAAAGCAAAAAATCCGTGCTAGTTTGTTTCTCTTGTTACTTTCCTTAGGTCTGAACCTTTCTTCAAGTTCCTCAGAATCTTCTGATATCTTAGTTGAGCTACAATTGTAAAGATTACACTACTTGGAGTGGCTAAAAAGGTATCTCTATTGTCCAGAGTACTTCACAAAGTTTGAAGCACTTAGTAGTACACTAGTAATAGACAAAAGGGGAAAAATAACACAGACCCTAAGAGCACAAAGGAAAGAAAATAATCCCAATCAATTTACTTGAAGATCATTAACTATTGTTACAGTAAACTGTAGCAAGAAACATAACACATTCCAGTGCACTGTAACAGACCTTAACTAATGGTGTCGGTTTTCAGGTAGTCATCTTTGATTATTCTCACTTGATATACTTAAAAACATCAGAAGAGATAGCAAAATAAAACTAATCAAAATGTCACAGGTGCAGATGCTATAAAGTTCAACTTATTTTTCCTGATTGGTATTTCTACTATGATATCCAATGAATAAGAAAATTTTTTTAATCAGAGGAGCATAGTCATTTGAAAGTGGATTGATCAAAATACTTTAGAGTACGTCTTGATCATTTCATGGATCTTCAACAATAACTGGGTTGAATTCCCAGATATTATTTTCAAATTCCATGAGAAGCTTAAGTGTACCTTAATTACTGAATATATCTTAAATGATAGAACTAGTAAGAAAACAGGAATATATATAGAAGAGAGTTTGATATGATTCTTTATATGAAGTTGATTATTTTTTTCCAGATCTATAAGCATCTCTTTCCCTATTCCCTTTCTTCAGTGCCATATTATAGCTCTAACAAAGGGGTTCACAGCTGCATTCATTGCATTGGTGTTAAAACATTAGCAAAGTCTTATTCAGCTAGGTGTCTTATTTGCTGGTGTTTGATATTTGTATTAGCATTGAGGAGACTGCAAAGAACAGCCAGCATGGAATCTCCTGTGAGAAGAATTAGCAGAACACTGGTGGTTGCAAATATTACAGATTATTTTATTTTCCATCTGCTTTTTTCTGTTACCTAAGTTAAGGAGAACTAATAAATCATATTACTAATAGAAAATCATGGAGTCATAGAATGGATTGAAAGGGACACTAAAGACCACCTAGCACCAAACCTCTGCTGTAGGCAGGATTGCCACCCTGCAGATCACGATTCCCAGGGCCACATCCAACTTAGACTTGAATACCTCCCATGATACAGGATCTACAATTTCTCAGGGCAGCCTGTGCCTCTGCCTGTGCCTCACCACCCTCTGAGCGAAAAATTTCCCTGTGACATCTTCCCTCTTTTATAAAACATTCTTCCCTGCCTGTCACTATCAGACCATATACAATGTCTGTCTCTCTTCTGATTATATGTTCCTTTCAAGTATTGGAATGCCGCAATGAGATTTCCTTGGACCCTTCTCTTCTCAAAGCTAACTAAGTCCAGCTCCTTCAGCCTCTCTTCATAGGAGAGATGCCTCAGCTATCTGCTCATCTTCATGGTTGTCCTCCGGACTCAATTCAATAGCTTCATGTCTTTCTTGTGCTGGAGACCCCCAGTCTGTACACAGTACTCCAGATGGGGCCTCACATGGGCACAGCTAAGAGGGACAGTCACCTCCCTTGCCCTGCTGGCCACTCCTCTGTTGGTGCAGTCCAAGATACAGTTGCCCTTCTGGGCTGCAAGCTGCCAAGAGTTAATTTGATTAAGAAATGTTTTAGCTGTCTTACTCTCATTCTCTCATTTGCAACCATCAGCTGTTCACTGTTTTTACTGACTGCCGTGAGCAGATTATAGCAGCAAAAGGAGCTTGGTTGGCTGAATAAGAATGACTAGCTCAATGAACCTGATCTTCAGAGTTCTCTTAAGACAGTAAAAACAAATGTTTTCTCTTTCCAACGTGTGAATTCCAATGTGTTTTCTCTTTCCAACATTTCTCTTTCCAACCATACAATTTTTCCCAGTTGTACAAAGTGCTCACAGGAGGCCACCCACCATTTAAACTCTGGTTTGAGGACAAATGGCTTTTAGCAAAAGATTATTTTTTTACATAATCATCTATGTCATATATCCTTTACAGAGGTTATGGCATAGCAAGCTTCCATTGCTACTGATAACACTGAGAGAACAAGGCATAGAAGTATAAAGTACATGTTTTATTGTACCAGAAGCTTTTTATTTTCATTCACTAATATTTCCAGTGACATTTACACAGTGTATTATACATTCATAGCTATATGAAGCAACCATGCAAAGCACATTAAGTAAGCTTTCCACAAAAGCGGAAGAGAATTAGATGCTAAATTCCCACTGAAACTGAATGAATGAAAGAATATAATTCATGTGCACTTTTTGAAAATTTCAGATCATATAAAGCATTTTACAGACATGCACATTAACTGGAATTGCTCTGCTTTATATTGACTTCTTTTTGCAAATAGGAAGAGTTTTGAAATAATTGTGATGACATAGTAATATAATTCTATGTGTTATGGATAGATTTTGTCATTTGTAAGACATTTTAAATTACTATTTTTCATTATAATTTCACTATAATTTAATATTTATGTAATGTCATTTCTGTGGCTATTGTGGCTTTTATTACCTATATTATACATCATGATACTCAGAAACAAATATCTGTTAAGAATTAATTTATCATCATGCTAATATCTCAGATTTACAATTTGCTTGAAGCATACGCACTCTATATTACCAACTCAAGTTACTTATCCCTGAATTGAATTTGCTAGCAGCCTCACATAAAATTCTAGTTTGTTTAAATGTCACCTGAATCAAACAATAGTATATGGAAACCTCATATAGAACTCAGCTCAAAAGAAAGTACAGGATTTTGAGGTCAGTGATACTAGCTGTCAGCTCTTCCATGCTACTTTATTGTACTAATTTTTTATGTCCTAGTTTGATTTTTCTTTTCCATTTTGAATTTGCCTTGTGCAAAGATTATTGAGTTTGAAATACACTTAAAAAAAATCACTGAATTCACAGAAGGCTTACAAAGCCTTGAAGAAAGTAATAAAAACACTTTGGTTTTAAGAACTGTTAGAGAACTTAAGTATTTAGAAAAGTAAATTTTTGCTATTTTCAGTCTCTATTAAACATTAATTAGCAGTAGTAAGGAATTGTTTCAACAATAGTTTTGGCTATAACCTCTACTAGGGACTGTAGTTTCTACTAGGTTGTGTCATAGCCAGGACAGGTATGGTCCTGCAGCAATGAGTGTGAAAAATATCACATATGGACAAAACCATCCACACTCTGTGAAGGCTACTGCTATTGGAAAAAGTCCTATTATAAATCAATCTATGATCAGAAAAAATAATAATAATAAATTAAAAAAAAAAAAAAGGTAAAATGATTTATGTTAAGAGGTCATATCTCATTCTTTAAAATAAAAGACTCAAGTTATATGTGCCTGTTCTTAGATGTCTCTGAAAGATTATTTAAGCAAAGAAATGTTTTTGCTGATATTATTAATGCTGCATTAGTTGTATTTTTTCTAATCATGAAAATTCCAAGAATTTCATAGAATCATGGAGTGGCCTGGGTTGAAAAGGACCACAATGATCATTGACTTCACAACCCCCCTGCTATGTGCAGGGTCACCAACCAGGCGACCAGGCTGTCCAGAGCCACATCCAGCCTGGCCCTGAATACCTCCAGGGATGGGGCATCCACAACCTCCCTGGGCAACCAGTTCCAGTGTGTCACCACCTTCTGTGTGAAAAACTTCCTCCTAATATCTAACCTAAACCTCCCCTGTCTCAGTTTAAGACCATTACACCTTTTCCTATCACTGTCCACCCTCGTAAGCAGCCATTCCCCCTCCTGTTTATACGCTCACTTCAAGTACTAGAAGGTCACAATGAGGTCTCCCTGGAGCCTTCTGTTCTCGAAGCTAAACAATCCCAGTTCCCTCAACCTTTCCTCATAGGAGAGATGCTCCAGCCCTCTGAATTTGTGCAAGCTGACAAGTTTCCATAAACGCCAGATGGGAGGTGAAACTGTTAGATCATGTTCAGAAAGAGTGCAACCGAAGACAGCTGGAAATGTCTGACTTGAATTTTTAAACAAAGCATGACTAAACTACTTAATTGAGAAGTCAGTGATTAAATAGATTCCATTGGTGCATGTTACCAAGAATACACAAGAAAATTAAGTATATCCAGCCCCATGGTCTTAAATTATTATTTAAAATTAAAAAGATACATCTCAACCAAAACTGTAGATATATTCAGAAGTCTTTCCTTTTTTTATTCCATAATGGTGGTTTACATTAGTGAGATTTATTTCTCAGTTGTTATAGGAATACAGACTTACCAGAGCTCAGCTGCTAGGCAGTAGTAACTCATAAAGGCAGTAAGCTGGCTGCTTTTATTCATCTGTCTGCAACTCCCACATCGCCGTCCTCCCAGATGCTTTGATCTTGTGGGTCTGATCCAACACTGTCACTATTAGCTATGTGAAAAATTAGAGCTAGGGTCGTTGCTATAAAGGCAGAATATTTCAGCGATAAGTTTCCTTTGTTTGGCTGACTTTAGCTGGGATTTAGATTTAGAGAACTTAAATTGTGTGCTTTTTTTCACCCTGCATAACCTCACACCCTTGTGATAGCTCTGTAGAAGTTACAGATATGATCCTCAAACAGCAAAAGTAACAAGCAAAGAAAAAATGCCAGCATGATCTGACACAGTGCCTCAGCTCATTAAAAAGAAGAATCATTGTATTCTCCTCCAAAGCTGCTAAGGATAGTCACTGATCCTCTAAGATAGATACTAGTTCAGTAACAGCTTCACAGCAACAACTTCTTTTGCAAAGCTCATATGGACAATCAGCGGCAGAGAGAAGGGCTGGGAGGAAGAGGTAGTGAGAACCCTCTGTGAACGTCACAGGAAAAAGCACAGCGATTGTAGTATCAGATGATTTACCTAACTGCAAATTATTTGTAGAAAGTTTATAAATATAATAATACATCTGACAGTTGCCTCTCAGGATCATTGTGCAACCTGAAGTGATGATATTTCACTCTAACTTGTTTAAAAGATCTAGCTTTCTTCTCAGACAACAAAAGCAGAAGTCTTGACTGCAAGAGCGAACAATTTGTCTTTATCCCACAGCATTTTCAGATAAGCTTGGAAAAGATTAAACTCAATAACTGAACTATAAAAAAGTCAGCTGGTTTATTGTTAGCTTTATTTACATTTTCTTGGTCTAGACCATTCCAAGATGAAACTTTCTGGAAAATCTCAATGGGAAGACGTTAAAAAAATAGTTCCATTATATATGTATGTATGTATGTATGTATGTATATTACTCACTTTTTTTAAAGAAGTAAATGACTTGTTTTGTTTAGCATATAATCCAACATAAGTTATAGCCAAAATGGAGATACAAAGAACCAAATAAAACCAGACGAAAAATAAGATTAATAGCTTTGGTAAGAAAAAGTTTCATGTCAATAATATACATAAATATTTGAACACTACTCAACACATTTAAAATCAGCCAAGGCTTATTGGCTGATATCCCATGAGATACCAATATATTTATATGTACTGGATTTTAGTATTTTTATGCAGTAAAGCTGATTTTATTCTCATTTAATCTCTGCGTAATTTCACTGATTTAAGTTAAGAATAGACAGATATACATAAGCAAAGTGGAATCAGAAGTGAGTTTTGTGCTTCTTTTCCTAAACAAAATTATTGCCATTCAACATAGTGTGAATTCTGGGTACCCCCTTGTTTACAATCTCGTTCCAGATTAAGCTAAACTTTAAAACATCATAACTACTATAACTCCAATATTATAAGATTGCTTTAAAAGGGCATTTAATATGATCAGTTATGATGATTTTTCTTAACAGTGAGATTTCAGAGGATATGGGTCATGTTTTCAAAGTTCTACCAGTAAGTCTGAGGCTCATTTCTTATCACAGAGTTGATGAATAATACTTTTGAAGTATCTGAGGAAACTATGGAGATTTCTGCCTACATTTTGTCTAACATTAAAATAATTTCTTAATGTTATGACTTTTTTTATAAGCATTTAATGAACTCTGCCTCAGCTTCTGAATATTTGGATGGTCCCTGCATAGTGGATCTTACACAAAGTCCCTGCTCAGAGAGAAATAGAGGATTCAGTGGGAGCCCAGTGAGAGGGAGGATCAAAGGATCTCCTCCTAGGAGCATTACTGCCTACTCACTCACTGCTTCTCTTGTGCAATGGCAGCTATCTGCATGAGCAGGGGAAGACCAGACTACTGTAACTTTGGAAGCAGCTGTGGAGACTTAAGGCTTGTTCACACATACCCTTCTGACTACACATGTGCAGGCAAAAATACAGTGTTTTGTTCCAGCCTGACTCCAGTTGCCTGTACTGCCTTGTTGCCAGCTGAGCTGCTTATATGAAATCACCCTAATTATTTTCAGTCCCAAAGAAATGCTAGCAAAGAACAATACTTTAAATTTCTCAGTATCATTTGAACTTCACCTTAGCAGGGAAGGTTCAGATGAGTTGTTGACTTCCAGTGGTGGTAACCTATGTGTAACGGGATAGTGGCAAAGAGCTGGCGAGGGAGTGAGAACAGAAACTTCAGCAGGCAGAGAAAAGTGATGTGTCAACAGGCCTTACTAAGCAGGGATTTCCTCACCTCTTTGAAGTCTGCTTCACCACTGGGCTCAGTGCTTGTCTCTATTACTTTAAATGAAATGAATGTCTTGTGATTTACCATGGGTAAATAACTACAGGGGGAAAAAAAGAGTAATATTTTACTTTTTTTTTTAATGAAAGATGATCCAAAACAAGTATTTAAGTCCATGCTTGCATATGCCAATATGACAGTATCTGGATCTGATTATATTGTTCATCCTATGGAAATTTTCCTCTGCTTTCACAGGAATGTTTTGTAGCTGATTTTTTTCATACACTTTTTTTCTTCTTTGTTTATTAGGAAGATTTAATTTACTTCTACAAAATCTTCTATAGGCATTCAGTGTTAAAATGCTTCACCAACATGAACTTAACTTTAGAAAGTAAAGCATGTCTTTTTGAATATATTTGGAAATATAATGAGAGGAATACATTTTGAAATCAAGTAACAGGAATTCCAAATGTGAAATAATACACTTAGCTCCAAAAATTTATTAAAGTGGGATCAGTTTAAAAATAATTGGTATTCTTCAGACTCATATGTGAATTCAGTTAATGCATATATCTTTCAATTTGAACTGAGTTCAGCAGTGAAGAAACCTTGGCAGTTATGAGTAGCAGGTAGTACTATACTTTACCCTTCCCTTCAAAGAGTCAATAATCTATCACATTTCTGTTTAGTAAGGTATAAAGGATTTATTCTGACTATTTCATGAGGCAGTGGTCTCCAAATAATTTGTATAGACATTGGATTCTCTCACAGGACCGATGCACAGACAATCAATAATTAACTTTGTCAGGTGGCTAGCAGCCAGAACCAATTATGCTGCAATGCAGACATCTTCAGTCTCTTATAAAAAAGGAAATTGCTATAAAAACAGAAAGCTGAAGGTAAATAAAAGAATTCTTTTTACTAACATGATAAATAACATATTCCCTATTCAACTGGCTTTCACCTTCAGCATTTTTTTGTCTTGCTGATTGCAAATAATCAATACTCTGAAGTAAGCTGAAGAGATCTGAAATGCTTACAGTCTATCTAATATGGTTTTCTGTAACACTGATTTTGTCATTAATTCCTTCCCTCCCCCTAGCTTTCCTTTACCCTTCATTACCATCACATACATCAGCAATGACACAGGCATTCTCTCTGATGTTAAGGTTAAAATTCCACACAACTGGCAAAATAAACTTAGTTAATTTTGGCTGCACAGTCTAACCCGACCCATGTCACTAATCACTCTGCTACAGACAAAACAGTAAAGATCAACCAGGCTCATTACACATTCTTTCTTGCAATTAAAATCATCCAGGTTTTAGAAGTGTAATCTTGTCTGCCTGACTCATATGGCATGACTGTCATCTGAGATGTCATGTGGGTGGCACTAAGGACTCAAGACATCAAAAATATGTGATTCTACAGCTCAAGTAAATAGGGCTTTACCCTGTAGTTGCCTTAGTTGGGTGATTCTGGTACTGGCTGCTGAGATCTGTGCACAAGACATGGACTTTGATGCAGCCATTTTTCCAAGGATGGGGTTAGACATGTCAGAGATGAAATTAATGTGTGTCAGCACTTGGTAAGTTTAACAAGAAGTTTGACACAGCAGGACTCAGAGGATCACATGAGCAGAGAGCTGCCTTCTGCTGTGGAGGGGCCCTTTCTGTGTGTCTCTGTGTGTGTGTGTCTAGCACAAATCCCATGAGCCACAACCACACCACAGCTGCTGTTTGTGTGTTTTCTTTTGAGGTGACTCCATCCCAGCCTTCTCAGAATTGTCATGATCCAGTTCATCTCAGACAACCATGACTAGACTGAGCTCATTTGCTTATAGTTTCTGTTCATTTATCTGTCCTCTGATATTTAAGTTTATATAATCACCGCACTTGTAAATTATAAATGTTCAAACATTTCTTTTCACAATATAAAATCCTAGGAAGTGAAAAGTGTCTACTGCTGAAAGACTAAATAAAAAATCTTAATTTGAAACAAAACCAGACCATAAAAGGGACACTTCTTTCTTGACTGACACAGCTGAGAACAAGAGATTCCTTTTAGTTTCAAGGCTTGATGGAGAGTCTTTTTACACAGACTGTGTTTTGCACAGTACGCATTCTGAACTTACATAGTTTCCAACTCAGTGTTCTCCACAAGATAGAAAAATCAACAGTGTTTCACAGCACTTCTTGAAAGGAACATAGAAGCATCTGAAGTTAAGCAAATTCATCCACAAAAAATATTATGTATGTCATATTTCATTTCCCATGGTGCACAACTAGATTCTCAGTGGAGTAAACAGACCCTGTGAGACTGAAGTATGGCTAGTGAATCTTAAGAACCACAACCGGAAACCCTGTCCACTGCGGGGGTTTTTGGAACTCAATGATCTTTAAGGTCCCTTCCAACCTAAGCCATTCCATCTTTCTATGATTCCAGGCAGCCATTAGAAATTAATTCTTTGACAATGACTGATAGCTTTTCAAGAAGCACGAACACTCTTTAATCTAAAGGTGGCCAATACTTTTAAAATTAAAACTTTAGAGATTTTTTGCATCATTTCCCAGTTTCATGACACTCTAGATTATTGTCCAATTTTTTACCTCAGGTTATTTTTTCCACGCTTTCTTTCCTGCTATATCTTCTACAAAACTTTCATCTATTCCAGTTTTCTGATGAACATGAGCATCATGATCTGTGCATTTATTTCATTTATTTTGTTTTCCAAAGAGGTTTATTTATGAGTATACGATATTCAAGATTTATTTAATATTAATCTTGTCACCTGCTGCATTATTCTGTAGTCAAATTACAGTGATATTTATTCTGACTTTTTGTTTTGGGTATAAGCTTATGTTACTTCACATGTTGTCCCACATTTATCTCCTACCATATGTTAAAATTCAAACATACACCCATAATAACTAACAGAAAAAATGTAACAAATATATGACAATGATAGAAATATTAAAACAAAACAAAAACAAACAAACAAACAAACAAACAAAAACACATAGTGATAAAGATTTGCCTAGCTTTGAGAATTTAAAGAATGCCAAAATTAATAATGTAAAGATTTAAGTAAAGAGTTTTATGTCTTCAGATAACAAATGACAACTGGGCTCTACAGGACCTGATGGAAACTTAAAGAGGAATGATTGCAGAGGGTAAAGGACACAGAAAGAAAAATGTTCATATCAGCCAATGCAGTGTTAATCATTGTGGCTGTCCTTGTGTATTAGTATGTACTTCTATTAAACACTGAAGCTGTGAGTAACATAATGACAAAGAAAAAAATAAAAAGAGAGTGAAAGAGAGAAATAATTATCCAGAACATTATTGTGGATAGGACTCCATCTTTGGTGTGAACTTCACCAAAGCCTTTAACCAGACTTCAGGTGTTACAGACAAAACTAAGCACTGGCAGGGGCATCATATTTTCCAGTCCTGAGCAAAGCCAATATATCACTTCAACTCTCATGAGCAGATGTCCTAATGAGAAGGCAGTGCTAGCTAATGCTGTGGGAAAATATAGCTCAACTACAGGTGAGATTGTAAACTTCTGTATATGCTGGAAAGAGAAGTGTTTTTCAGATCCCTGAGAAGCAATGGGTAGCAGCCTTCTGCAGCATTTCATGCACTATATCGCTCAAGGCCTCTAAATCCTTCAACACTAATGAAGCCAATAATGGGGACAAAAGTAACAGAACAAAGAAAAAGCAGACAAACTGCTTTATCACATCCTGTGTGCAGATGACTGACTCATCCTGAGGTAAGAGTTTTCATCATCTAGATGTGAATTAAAGATGTGAAAGACTTCAGGAATGACAAACATTCTCAGGCCGGAGATCTAAGTGCTGTTAACAGTGGTGCTGCATGCATCCTCATAAATGTAAAGAATTACTGAAAGATCAGGCACAATAAATGCTGTAAAACAGCCCCCAGTGAAAATATTATTGCATAATCCAGGTTAAGAGTACACTGTACAACAGTATGTTTTAATGATCAAATAAATTCCCAAACTACTTACATATTCTTGAGAGCTATTTACCACATACTGGTACATGCTCATAATGCACTCTTGTAATAGGTCTGTTTTGAAATGAGCTTCTAATAGGTATAGGCATGTTTCATGTTTTGCAAGACTATTTTATAGTTGTATGCTGAAAAATAATATTCAATGATAGTCATGATAGTCAATGTGATCCTGAAGGAAAGTGAGACAGTATCCTAGAGTTTGTTCTTTGGGGGAAAAAAAAATGGAAAAAAAAATCTAAGGAATCTGATATCATGGACATAAACTGCAATGTGTGTTCAGGGTATTTTTGTGAATTTTCT
Organism: Gallus gallus; assembly: GCF_016699485.2. Lineage (NCBI taxonomy): Eukaryota > Metazoa > Chordata > Aves > Galliformes > Phasianidae > Gallus > Gallus gallus. Next base: position 123,141,285 of record NC_052533.1, on the reverse strand, counting down.
TTTATACTCACCTGTTGCAATGGTTGTCACAGTAAAAAATTTAGTTCTGCCCCACACAAACTGTAATTCCATACAAAAATATTCTTTTTTTGACATAGTACAGTGACACAAAATCTTTTCAATTATATGGAAAGAAACAATGAGTCTGTTATGGTAACATAGTTAGCAGTGTGTAACAGACAAGAAATTCAAAGGAATTTTACTGTGCAGCTAATAACCAACTTGATTTTGGCAGTTCTCATTTAAATTTTGTGTATGCATTTAAGATGTATAATTCTTAGACAGAAGATTAATCAGAGGTTCTTCAAATGTGGAAGTTTACCACAGTGACAAAAAGCAGGTATGAACTGTACTTGGCACTGACTGAGTTAAGCATAATGGAAGGGAGAGTTTAGTCTCCACTTTTATGGATCACAGTCACAATGGTATATTTCCAATTTGTAGGTGTATTAGTTGTAAGAAGATTAGATTTCCTATCTTGAGCTAATGGTGTAGCTATATAATGTGCTCCACTTTAAGTAGCTCTGGTTCCAGTCCATCAATTCCTCCCATCCTATTAATATTTAAATTCAATAACTGTTTTAATACTATTGATTCTTGAACTTTCCGTATTTTAAATTGACTCCCTTGTGAAGATTTAAATTACATCCTTTCCCTTCCCCATTTTTCATTCCAGGCTAATACTTCCATGGGAACATATGAGAGGGGAAATAGATGCCTATGATGAAGAGATATTTGTTGATGGAATTCCTTGTAAGTAGAAGAATGAAATACAAAATAATTACCCATCATTATTTTTATGCATTATTGCCACTATAAAATATCTATTTTTGCAACTACTAGATAGATGTAATTTGCTTCAACTGTTTAGGTATCTTAAAGGGAAGCTGAATAATAAAATCAGCCTGTAAAAAAAAACTCTTGAGAGAATAAGGAGCCTAATATTTAAAATACTTATCTTTAAGTCCACCAATATTCCTAAAAGCCATATAATTCAAGAGAAATGTGATTACTCATACATATTTCATGTTCTTTTAAGATTATTTTAGTTTTTAAATCTTTGAGATCTACTTACCCTTACTTCTCCAATTATATAAAATTAGATTTAGTAGCAGGGAAGCCAAATCAGATTAAATAAATATCAGCTAGTTTTTATCTCACACTTAAGCGAAATCCTTCTGAAGAGGCAATAAATAAATAAATAAATAAATAAATAAATATTCTGATTCCTAAATGCTTTTCATTTCACATGCTTAATAATAAGTGGGCCATGTCAAATCTTTTTTTTTTTTTTTAATCTTGCTGTTGAATATACATAATTTAAAAACAAAACATTTTTACTTTGATTTTCATATACTATGACCCAAGAAGCCATTAATCAGATAGATTACAAATATGAAGTGGTTGCTCATGACAAATTTGTATACATAGGTTGCAAAATAATAATATGCCATAGTTATTTTCTTTATTTCAAACAAAAGAATGATCTTTGTATACACAAACTATATAGATAAAACAAATCAGGACTGCTCCAAAAGTAATGCCTCCTATTTTATTTTTTTGTTGTTTATGTTTTACCCACAACATCAGATGCAGATGTTGGTGGCACAGCAATAGAGCTGAACCTTCCTGTCAATATTCCGTTATGTTTTGTTACCATGTGACAGATGGCAGCAGAGGGGCAGTCTAACAGAATGACATCTGACATGGAAGTGCATATGAAGCAAAGGTGTGCCACTGAATTACTCCATGCAGAAAAATAGCACCCACTGACACTCATCAATGCTTCCTGAGCAGAGACCAAACAGTGGATGCTGGCACAGAGAGGTGGTAAGTGATGCATTTTTGCAATGGTGACAGCAATGTGAAAGGTAAGCCATATTCTGGATGGCCATGCAGATTTTTTTGAGCATGGCATGCACTCTTTTTCAACACTGGTGAAAACATACAGCTAATAGTGGTGACTGTGTTGAAAAAATAGTGTTTTGTAGTTGAGAATTTTCTCTATCATAGTGTTATTGTGTTTTTTTTTTTTTTTTTGTATCTGTTGTAGTAGTTTACATGGAAATAAATAGGATGCATTACTTTCAGAGCAAACTATGTACTTATTTAAAATAATATTATTAAAATTGCAAAGTCAAGTGCACAAAAGCTGGAAAACACAGCCTTGTTTTTTCCCCCTTGTGCAGTCACTTTATCCTACAGGCCATAATTCTATACTTATATACCTCTGTTGACTTATCCAGTGCACTACTATGTCCACAACGTTAACTGATAAACACAAGCAGTCATCATTCCAGTACCTCCTGTCTGTGCATTAATGCCACGTTCCAGCACACTAGATCTAAAGTTGAAATGCTGCACCTGCAGATTTTCACTAGAAGTGTGAAAAGGATTCAGGCACAAAACTCTGTTAATTATGGTTTCATGGCTGCACACAGGAAGATTTCCTTCTCATTTTTATGAAATCTTTCCAAGTGACTTTTTTTAAAGACAGGGAAAGCAGAAGCTCAAGCAAAGCATGAGAGAGTCTGAGTATGTTCTGGCTTGCTGAGTGAAATGACCCAAAATGGACTGCAGGAGTCAGTCCACTGAAATGATCTGGCTGGTGACTTTGATATGTAATAAAAAGTAGGTCTCCACAAGGGCAGATGCAGCATATGATATCCAGCAGCTATACAAACAGGGAAGATTTGTTGTTCCCCATGGCATTTTGTTAGGCCTTCCAGAAGGTCAGAGGTATCAAGCTGACCTGAATCTGAAAGCCTGGTACGTGCAAGTTTTCAGACACTCTCAACTGCTGCTTGAAAGAGTCAAGTTACTTTTTTTCTTCAATGGCACAGTCACTTTCATCCTAATTGGAGGCAGTGTGAGCCTTTGGTAAATTAAGAAGGCCTGTGCTGTTTAGACAGACTGCTCCAAGCACTTCAGTGAGACTGTGCTGAATTAGTTTTGGCTGGCTGTGGTTCTAAAAGAACATTCAGAGACAGAATCATTTTTTTAGCTCCAAGCTACTACATATAATTTATGCTTTTAATTTCAAATTCTAAAATGTGGCAGAAGAGGTGGGGGGAAGCTGGAGCAAAGAGTGTGGGAGGGAATTACTAGTCAAAATATCCAAATCAAAGATATTGATCTGGCATATACTGTGGCATGTCTTTTATATTCTGAAACGTAAATGATTATAAAATGCTAGTTTTCCCTTTAGTTTAAATGCTAAAGAATGGATGTCAAGGGGAAGTTCTTCACAGAGAGAGATGTGAGATGCTGGCACAGGCTGCCCAAAGAGGTTGTGGATAATCCATCCTTAGAGGTGTTCAGGAACAGGTTGGATGGGGCCCTGGGCAACCTGGTCTAGCACCAGATCTGGAGTTTGGCGGCCCTGCCTGTGGTGGAGGGCTTGGAACTTGATGATCCTTGGGGTCCCTTCCAACCCAAGCCATTCTATGATTTGATGATTCTATGAAGAAAGAAGTTTCAGCTTGTATCTCATTTAGTTGCTGGGAAATTTTTTGCAAGTACTACACACTCAGATATTAAAAGGACATAGGTGACTTTCCATCTAAAGTCTTGTTTTCAGTAGAGACTTAGGCACTGGGATGAAATCCTGGTCTCTCTGAAGTCAAATGCTAAACTCTCAGTGGAAGCTGACTTATTCCATGAGAAGCTGAGGAACTTTTAAAGGCAAGGAGCCTTAGACGCCTAACGGTTAGAAAATGCTTAGGTTAGATTTAAATCTCCCTGAAGGGAGACGGATTTAGCCCTGCTTTCCACACAAGCTGATCTAATCTCATATTTCATAAAAAGTTACTATTGCATAGATGGGAATTAAGTAAATTGTATACTATATCGCTACCTGACATCTGATGGATGTATATCAGGATCCCTATATGCACTTTGCACATTCCATATATATTCCACATTCCTTCTTTGGCATTCTGAATCTCAGCTGATTATAAGAATAAAAACTACTCTTTAGTTCCCAATTGTACACATTTTATGCATTGAAATCTAATTAGTTCTCACTATAAAAGAATTGAAGTGCATAAGATTTACAGCTGAGAAGACTGAGGTACAGGGGCGAAAAATAAAAGTCTCAAAACATTACAGCAACACTGGGATGAGAATAGAAATTGTTGGATTTCAGCATTAGATTTATCCATTAGACCATACCACATCCCACCTTCTGTTCATGAATATTTCTTCTCCATTCTTTACCTGGAATTACAGACATAAATCTTCTATGCACTGATGAGAGAAAAGTCTTTCTTTCATCTTAGTGAATACACATCTGGTATCTCCTATTCAAACAGATTGGTTCTTATTTTAAAGACTCATTATAGAGCATTATATAAGAAAGTGTTTTGAACCTTGAGTTATATTTCTGTGTGCTGGAGCGTATAACAAATACTATAAGAATATGAAATATTAACAGGAAATTTTCTGACATTTTTTCCCTTTCAAAAAAGCATTTTTCAAATTTTTCTCATGACTTTTTCTCTCTTAAAAATTCAGAAGCAGTCATTTTGATGTGAAAATATAACCTTATTGCAGGAGAATTAGGAGTTCATATCTTCTGGCTAATAGTGTTAAGTATCTGGTTTGATTGGTCCTAGTGACAACTCAGTATCAGTTGTGGTTAGTCTACATCCTAACTATTTTTAATATAGTAGCAAACAGTTACAAACTTCACTAAGTCAGATATGTGGAACAGTATTTTAACTTGAAAGTAATTTTCCCAAACTCTCAGATCTTTTTTTCTCTCAGGAGCACTCATTCATATATTTTTTTAATTTTCTTTACAATGTTTTTTTGAAAGCTGTCCTACATTCCTTGACCATTTTATTGGATCATAGCTGGGCAAGAAATATAAGAGCTGCTCCATAAGAAGTCTACTTCAAAGTATAAACTTCCCATCAACTTTTGTTGGCCTGAGGTCAGACATTACAACCATGTTTTCAAGCTGAACATACACAAGCAGAAGCCTGTGTTACTGCTGCATTCCCCAGTGCCGATTGGATGCCCAGACAAAGTATCTTGGAAGATTCTCAGTGCTCAAGTTTGGTTCACTGTCCACAAACTAACACGATCTTCAGATGTACATAAATTGCTCCAGTGGCTAACTGCATATTTAAAATTAACTTTGTGCTTACATGCTGTCCTGGAACAAGGCCTATCTTTAGTAAGGTAATGACTGTTTCTACTTTCAATGTTGTTTCCTTAGAGTCTTTGATATGAAGAAAAAAATGGTCTTCACCAAAGAGAGATTTAAATTAGATACAATAATCTCCTGATTTATTTGAATCTGCTTCTGAAGAGGCATATCTTTGTACCCCTGTGAAATACATGTATGAAGCCTTGATGGACAAAGATATTAATGCTGATATCCTGAAATATACATCTTTTACTGTAGTGCCCTGTAAGATCTTTGTTTTAACTATCTGAAAACTACATATGAAGTTAGAGAGCAAGAAACAACCTCAGTAGCACTCTGAGAATTACATTTGTGTGTGACTGTCTCCAGCTGAGGCTCTTTTAAAATAATTTCCAGAGATTATGTGGCACTTGCTCAGTGTATCTGTGTGTGTGGCCTTTATCATTCAAGCAGACTCGTGTTCCTGTTTTTGCCTACACACAGAAAAACGGTTAGTAATCTTTCTGAAGTGATGTGTTCTTAATATAGTTGTCATTACTTTAAATGCTTTCACAATAATTTTGTATTGTGTGGAAGGAAGCAGAAAGCAGGCCAGAAAAGAACACTGGATGAAAAGCAGATGAATGAAAGCTTCAGTGCTGTTTTTCAAAAGGTAGAACAAAGCCTCTTTTTTGAACAAGTTAAACCATCACATCAATTAATTTTATTATAAATTCTGGAAACAAACAAACAAAAACAAACAAACAAAAACAGCAACAAACCAAACAACCAAAAATGTCCAACAACATAACCATGTTTTAATGGATCTGTGATAGCTAAACCAATGTGTACAAGAAGGAAATAATGCTGTGTTGCTGAGAACCAGGAATTCTTGTCCTGATAGTGGATACAGCATGTATCTGCTGAGCTACTTGCATCCCAAAACACCTGGAGCAGAGAAGCCATTCTATAATCTATTTCCATTAGAGACAAAAAAATTGTGCTGAGTTCCTTTCTCATCCTCTACTGCTTGTTTCCAACTTTGCTGCGATTCATTGATTTGCTGGCTGCACTGATACAGCTGCCTGTGTTGGGTCATGCCATAAACGAAATGAGTCATCTAACCATAAAAGTGACCTCCAGAAATACTTGATTTAACTTGGGATCTCAAATTAAATCACTGATCTGATTTACAAGTCCTCCTGCAGGCAGCAGACTGAAAGGCAGAAGTGGACAAGCATGACTTCCTGAATGGGAAGGTGGGTATGGGCAAGAATTAATTAAGAACTTAGCACATTTCGGGACATAAGCAATAAAAAAAACCAGAATTCTAATATTTTTTGGTCAGTCAGCATTTTGGGATTACTTCCTAAAAGTGACAGTATTAAGAAGACACTAAGCTGTTAGACTGTATAAAGTCACCTTTCTCACATTCATTTCCTCTTGTATATATGTGAAGTTTTACCTTAAAAATGCAGAAACAATTGAGTTAATTATATATTGATATAATAACTGTTTCTTCTGATATGTAACTTGCGAAGCATTTAACAAAATTAAGTGTTGGTTCCAATAAGATAGAACTCGTCTGTGTTAAAAAAAAAAAAAAAGTATTTTGAATGCTATGACACAAAGTTAAAGAAACTCTTCAGTTGCATTTACGCTATGAGATGTGTCAGTTGGATTTTTGAAGGCAGGAGATAACAGAGATAAGAAATCTTATGCCTACATTTTCGACAGATAATTATTTTTTTTCTTAAAAGCCTGACATAGAATCACAGAATCCTAAAAGTTGGAAGGAACCACTGAAGGCCATCTAGTCCAACTCCCCTGCAATGAACAGGGTCATCACATCTAAATCAGGCTGTCTAGGGCCTTATCCAGCCTTGCTTTGAAAGTCTCCAGGGATGGGGCACCAATCACATCTCTGGGCAACCTGTTCCAGTGCCTCACCACTCTCACTATAAAATATTTTTTCCTTATAATTAACCTAAAACTACACTCTTTGAGCTTGAAGCCATTTCCCCTTGTTCTATCACCACAGACTCTGCTAAAGTGTCTGTTCCCTTCTTTCCTGTACCTCCCCTTTAGGTACTAACAGGTTTCTATAAGGACCTGGGCCCACTCCTTGAGATTGTCCAGGTCTTTCTGGATGGCATCCCATCCTTCAGGCGTGCGGACCACACTCCACAGATTGGTATCATCAGCCAACTGAGGGTGCACTCAACCCCACTGTCAATGTTATTGATGAAGATATTAGAGTCTAAGTCCTAGCACTGACCTCTGGGGAGCACCACTTATCATTTTTCTCCATCCAGACACCGAGCCATTGACCACCACATGCTTTTCTTGTGTTTGAGGTACAAAATGAAAAATATAATATCACTGCTTAGAGGGATGATGATAAAGGACATAAAGACTGAGTTCAGGACTAAATTTTGACACAATTGTTGTTGAATGAAACGAGGTGCAATTAGAGAGCAGGTCCCAAAATATTGCTTCTTATAACAAGAATCAGGTGGCACAATTACTTTGGAAGTATACCCTCAACACTGATAGATGAGGGAGGTTACCAGAGGAAGAGACTTATTCTGTAGGAATATCCTATTGCTGAATTTAACCTTTATTTCTTCTTTTTTTTTTTTTTTTTTTTTTCAATTTTGGACTTAATATTATCATAAGAAAATAACATTTGTGCACTCATACATGTAAGGAGTTTTTTATTCTTAATTTAATCTGACGAGAGAACATATTCCAGAATGAAATGACAGGTATTGTATATTTTAATTCCTTTAAGAACAGCAGTTCAATATTCATTAGCATGCAGGCATCTTCTTTAGGCTCTGCCACCCAAAATGTGTCATAATACTTTGTTTCTTCCTCAGTCAGCAAGGGCAGATAGCAGGGATGCTAGTATCAGCTGGTCAGTCAGTGGGGAAGACATTCCCTTCATAGGTGTAAATGAAGGTTTCAAGGACAAACAAGAGGTGCCAAGCAGATGGCCTCTGGCTGTTGGCAGTGCCCTGAGTAGGCTACAGAGTTAGAGCAGTACAAAGGGCATGGGCACTAATTGGGTCTCCATAGAATAACCAAACTTTCTCATCCAGGGAGCTTCCTGTAGCCTTATCTGCTCACCAAAGTATCATCAGAACCAAAGCTCAGACTATTTTTTCACATAATTTTGTGATCTTTTTTTGTGTGTTTTGTTGTTGTTATTTTGTCTTTCTTTATATAATTAGTAAATGTAATTAGTCATGCAGTGACCTCTCCCATAGAAAATGCACGTGCTTCCTAAGTATGTATAGGGCTGTAGCATAAGATTGCAAAGTTGTCCTCTGGATGCAGGAATGTTGAGCAAAGAGGACCAGATGGTTTACCCTAATTTGGATCCCCTCCTTGGACTCCATCCTAACTCAAACCTCTGCTCAAATTAATCACATATCTTCTCTGGGAATTTTCTATCAGTCAGTTCAGAAACACTGCTTCTCTGTTTTCTTTTCAAAATGTCTGTTGCTTGGCTAACAAAATACCTGAGCATTCTTTCTGAAAAGCATGTGTGCATACTTCTTAGTGAATAGCTTTTTTCAGCTGATTTCAATTCGTTCATCAGCTGATTTCACCTCATTCTGTTTAGAAGCCATCTATGAACAGATTAGGAGAGTCTCAATGGCACTTTTTACATTAAAGTACTGCAGCATTCCTTTTTTTGAGAACATTTCCATGGCTACTGATAATGCCACACCACTTTCTGCCTTGTCAGAACCTGTCACTATCTGTACAACCAGCACTCTAAACATCAAGATGATTTGCAACCAATTTACAGAAAAGCTCAAAATGTCTTCTACAGTAATCTCTGCCACTGGAGAAATGCCATTTTGCAAGATGCAGCTTCATATTTATCAGGCTTTATAATACTCAGATATAATAGATTGTACATAAAACTACAGTGGCTCACAATCTTAAAATCAGGGAAGAGCATCCTAGAAGGGAGTAAATTATTAAAGCCTTGATGAAATCTACATTAATTGAAACATACCAGTGCTATATTTTATTCATTTCAGTGGAGCCCCCAGTAGTTAACCAGACTAAAACACTTCAGTTGAAACAAAGGTGTGTCATCTATGGTGTTACACAGTTATATAAGTTATTCTTGTGTTAATCTGGCATCAATATACAATTACAGATATGTCTATTAAAAGAGCTAGGCAATTTCCTGAGTAGCTGGCAGTATTTTTCTGCTCAAGCCTAAAAAAGACAACAATTATGCATAATGGAATACATTTAATCTCTCTCAACATCCTCAATAATTCAAGTCAGAAAGGACCACTAAAGTAAGAGCATAAGAACAATTATTTTGGGCTGGACCGACCATTTATCTATCTCAGTATCCTGTTTATTACAGTGGTGAAAAGTGAATGCTTGGACTAAGAACAGAAGTAAGAAAAAAGTCAAAGATTCAAGAGAAATTTTTTTCCTCATATGCCTTTTTTTCATTCCATGTATCTACAGAGAAGTCACGTGGAGGAAGTTACAGATCATCTCTTCACGACACACTAATACGCAATGCCATGCTGCCCAGTACCTACATATTCTAACAGCTGCAAGTTTTTTTCTATTTTGTCATAGTTTAAAATACAGTGAAACATATTTCTTAAAAATATTTAGTGCTGCAGTGCTTCAGTCTCTTTTGATGACCAAAGCCAACTGAGAAATTGCCCTGATCCAGACCCTATATTTGCTTCAGAAGAGACAGTGTATCCTAGAGCAAGAATGGATTTATAGTGTAACTCATTCCAAGCATAGCCATCTTCACAGATGATCATTACTCAGATGATTCTACCTGCTTTGTATACTTTACCTTTTTTCTATATCCCAAAGATTTCTGATTCTCTTGAACTTGCTCTGCACACCAAGACAATGTCTGATAACTCTTCCAAAACTCTTAGATTCATACTGCCAGCTCCTAATAATATTTATGATACTCAACTCTTGTAGGTCATTTTCAGATTTTTAAATTGGAATGGAAAATGCATAATTTCAGTTTGCCAAAAAACTCTATCTGTCTGTTTCTCCTTATGATATACCTAATAATGATTTACTTAACTTTGCTTATTTCTATGATTTAATACTTTGTGTTCTACACTATTTCTACTGAGTAATATACTAGCACTTGTTTATGGTTCCTATTCTTCTTGCACTTTAAAAACCTTTTATGTTCTCTTTGTCTTTGATGGCTGCATCTCTTCTCCTTTTGTTTCTCTTCTAAATTTATACATTTATATCTTTTTTTTTTTTTTTACAGTCACATCAACTTTCTTTCTGTTCCTCATTCCCCTTTAAAAATTATGAACTTCATCAGCTTGGCAGGGCATAGGGGAGAGAATTAAAATTATTAATATTTCTTATCCTCCAAACAGGATGACCACTTACAGACTACCTATTTGGAGCGCTCCTTGTCCATCATTAATATCCATATGGTGTCAGAGAATTGTTAGGAAAAGTGCTGGTTTGTGCAAAACCACATCAGGGATTGTTCTAAACGTTTGGAGGTTTGGACAATTATGTTCCAGTGAAAAGAAACATTTGCTAGCATTGTATAATTTAAAAGTATAGGTAAATGGTACTAGTTTTCTAACATAATATATCTCTTTGTTCCTTAAATACATTGTAACAAGTGATTTCACCGTTCTAATATTTCCACAAAATGTCAGTGAAATTGCATTAGTAAAAATCACTTAAATGTTAACTAACAATATAATATTCTTTATTACATGATTTTTACTTTTCACTTCCTGAAGTGCTTTGATTCATTTTCTTCTTGATCTCCTGATCTTTATATAAGAAATTATTGTTCTTATAACTTATTTTTCATTCTCTCTTCTTATTGATAATTTAACACTCTCCTGACCAATTTTCCCAGGGACCCTAGTTTTTCTTTGACTGAGATGAAGAATCTTCATTGATATTTAAATATTTTTTTCATCTTAATCCCAGTAATCTTAGCGCTTCTTTAAAATAACAAAGTTTTTAAAACTAATTCTTTCTGCGGTTCGAGTTTTGTTTGATATCTGTTTACAAAACAGGATTTTGAGACTTCTATATAGATTATATCATTACATATATGGACTTCTGAATTTTAAGTGACTATAAATTTTCTGGAATTCATTCATATTCCTTACATATGGACACCAACTTTACAGATCTTTGAGGAATCTACCTCACACCAAAGTTGCTACCTGATCTTTTCTGAAGCCAGACTTATACACAAAGGGCAAGAGAACTCAGAAATCATTCATCTTTTGACATAAAGAAAATCCACCTCAATTCTGTCAGGGAATATGTGAGTTGGATCTCAAGCCAACAAATTTTGTTGGCATGGAAATTAGTTCAAGTCTATAAAATATAAACAAGAACCTGGATAAATACCCAGGTTATTATTTTTCTTGAGTTTATTTCTACTCTCACTAGTAGTTTTTAAATTGAAAACTTTTGATGTGGGAGAGACAGGATGCCCAGGAACTCAGAGCGCCATGGATGCAGCAGGTCTGAGGCCAGATGTAGTACAGGCATAAAACATATAAGTTACAGTAGAAGCACAAAGAAGAAAAACTTTCATGGAACTTCTAGCAGTCACTCTGGTTGTAATCAGCATCTAATCTAATCTGTCTAAAAGCTTTTCTGATTAGGGGGCATATTCATATGAGAAGCCATAATTAAGAAGAGCAACAGGGGGAACTATTACTGTCTGGCATATGAGATCCCTTGTGGATAGCAAAAGCATTAGCAAAACAATTTGGGGCTTTTAGCTAAACACTCACTGCTGTCACAGCAATGTTTTTTCACTAGGAGTGGAGTCTACATACAAATTTGTCAGCAGTAATATTAATGTATTGTTTTTTCTTCTACTCTTTTAAAAATGTAGAGTATGCAATGCTCAGTTGTTTTATTTGTACTTAAACATAACCCTTATATATAAGTAGTGAATTTGCTGTCTATATTACAATAATAACCAAAAAAAAATAGTATCCCACAAAATGTAGAAATGCCAACAAAAATAAAACAACGAGAGATCTCAACAGCAAATGAATGGATGAAAAAAAATGAGTGTATAATAGAAAGAATTCCACTGAAGAGACAAGAGAAAATGAAATGACAGGCCATTCCACATATATCTGGCAACCACAACTCATCATTAGAAGTCAACTTTGATTTGTAAGTATTATTTGGAGTCATCTGAGAGCCAGTAGTCAGCTATTTATAGGGAAGGACTAGGGCAGCTCAGATATCACTGCCTTACATTCACTAACTAAAATGTCACCTTATTTATTTGGTTATATTAATGGAAAAAACTAAACTGGAGTTTAATATCAAGACAACAGTTTTGATCCACTTTGGTAAACCAGAATTCTGCCAGATTTCTTTTTATCTGGTTCTGACAAGATACCCAGGAGTTTTGCCCTTCCATTCTGTCAAAGTCCTTTGTCTTTATTCAGTTATTCCTGGAAGACAGGAGAGGGGGGAGAGAGAGAGGCACAAATAGCTTTCCTGATGTGATTGGCCACAGAACAATCGATTAAAAAGAGGTTTCTTTTTCAATTTTAAAGGCTTTGATGATCTACTAAGGGATTTTCCTATCTCCTACATTTATTACATGGAAAGCTTTTTAAACATCAGCATTTCCACAGGGAAGAGCAAAAGTAATGTTCATCCATTTCATCAGATCTGGAAATCCTGTGGTATTTTTCATCATCTGTCTCTAATATGCTTTTCAAACAAATAGGAATCATCAGTCATTTCACTAGGTATAGCGAATCTTTCCTGATATCAATGAGTTTATGATGATCCCCCTGCCCCAAAACAAACAAACAAACAAACAAACAAACAAACTAACAAATAAATGTCTAAGTAGAGGTGAGATATTTAGAAAAAGAATTTGTTTCCTTTCTAATATCTAACTAAATATAAGAGAAAAAATATCTTAAGTATCTTCTAGATAAACTATATTTTAAGGAATACGCTTGAACAGATCATTCTGATTGCTGGAGTTTTTCCCCCATAACTTTTCTCTGGACAAAGTTTTGTTTCAAACTAAAAAGCTATTAATACTTCACTTAATAAACCTCCTTGACATTTTGTAGACTAATCTGTCATGTCAGGATGACAGAGATGGCTAGGCTGTGTCAGATCATGCAACCATGAATCAGGATAGACTAGAAAGGCCTATTCAGCTATCTTTGCCACTTGATAACTTAGAGAAGAATGCCTAATCCATATGACCAAAATGATGTAGATATGATGATCACAGTATTGTCATTGCACGATTTCTTCATTGTATGTCAGATAGCATTTTAGATTTTGTGTACATACTATTAAGAAGAAATCTAGGTTGAACTACAGTTCACCTCATTTAGTTTTCTCTCAGTGTTAGAACATGGAGGATTTTACAGTAAAAGAGAATTATGTTTCCAGATCATGAACTTTGTGGTTTCTCTGAGTACTGCTTCCAAATGTCACATGTACAAGAGAGATAAAAATATACAAAGTTCAAGACCAACATTTTTCTCTGCAGATCCTGTATTTAACTATTAACTTCCATGACTTGATCTCTCAGAAAATGCATGTAGTTCTTTTGCAAAGCGAGAAATAAAGAAGTAGTCTGAAAAAGTTTTGAAAAAATTTCAATATAGTAATCTTTACATAGAGTGAGGTATGTTGGAAGTAGTGATGGAATGTCAGTAAACTGTCAGGAAGCCAATTATGCTTCTTTGTTTCTCAGACTTGGCTTTAATAAAAGCCGTGGGTTGTAGTATATTACCTTCATTCCCTGGAAGAGGTACCTAAAGAACCCTCAGAAAATTGAGAATAATTTTGCCATTCCACTCAGGATGTTGCTAATGGTACCTCTGTATTTAGGAAGACATCCTAGCCAAAAACATTCATAAATTACTATTTCAAAATTTGCCAGGTACCTGGGAAATCATGTGTTTCATAAGGCCATGTACTGAGCTTATTTAATGACCGAATTCCATGTGTCTAAATAAGTGAAATTCAGTTGAGCAATTAAATAGTACATATTTTTTAAACCAATTTGGCAAAGAAAAAAGTTGTAACAAAGAACAAAAGTATATTTTTTACTTTCACCTCTTACAGGTCAAAACTGTAAGAAAGCTCTAATATGATTTTGCAAAGTAGCTGAAAAAAGAAAGCCAACAGAAGTTGCTGCAAAAACTAAGTTAACAAGAAGTTCAAGTTTGAATGTTCAGAAAAATAGCCAGCATGATTACTGAAAAAATGAATAATTTGCTTTTGTGGATGAGGATTTGGGAAATTTTTCTTAGTCAGTTCATCCTTCGGAAAACATAACTATTTCTGGGATTGGACCTCAGCAAAATCAGAAAGAAGCACACACAAAACAAACAACCTAAAATTCCCCATCCTTCCCCACACATCAAGTGATTGCAAAATAAACAAACAAAACCCATCATCCTTCCTCTGTACACTTGGAAGACTTGAGTGTGTGGAGGTGTGCACAAGAAAAAAGCATTTTGCTAGTCTACTTTGTCAAACAAGTGGAATTGTACATTTTAGATCTCAGGAGTTTGATGGTTTCTAAATATTTAATGAAATTACAAAAGTGAACAGTTTTGTTCTTATTTCCAGAGCAAGACAAACTGTTTATATGGTTTATTCTGTTTCATAATGATGAATTAAACACTCTGAGTGATGAATCTAAAAAGCTTAAATTTAATACTTTAAAATGTTGCATCCCTAGAAAGTAGATGCCATGTTCCTGGACACTGGTCTAAAGAGAAGAAGGAGATCCCATCTAGATCAGTTCCTTCTCTGGTGGGAATGGAACATCATCTAGAGAAAACCTCTTTTCTGAAACTTGCTGGCTGCTTCATAGACCTCTTAGGTTGTCAGCTTATGTGCTTTCTATGCTTTATGCTTGGAGCTGCCCATTAGAGCTGTGAATTACAATAGTCAAATATGATCTGCTCTTTACATAAATGCCTTGCCTCTACCTCATTTCACAGTTTTCAGCATTCCCTGACATCTCAACATTTCATGAGCAGTTAGATCTTTGATAAATCAGTCTGGGAGCTTCATTCAAACTTGATTTGAGAAAACGGGTAAATGCCAACACATAGTACAAAGTCAGAGGACAGTGAAAAATCAAAACATTTATTGCTCACTACTCAGAACACTTCTCTGTTAACACAGGCAAGAGGAAAGGAATTAGTAGCTGAATTGTCCTTTTGAGGGATTGGGCAAATTGATGGAGAAGGTGACAAATCAGACTTGTACTTCTACTACAATGAATAGCTAAAGCTGATCACGGCTGTAGTAGTACCTGTGAGAAGGCCTGCTACAGGTGTGTTTTGGTTCAGGTTCACGGGGCTTCTTCTCACAAATGCTGTGAGGATTTGTCAAGGCAGATGCAGGTAGAATAACAACTAAAGTAGACACTGCTGTCAGCAATGGTAATTTTGAAAAGAGCTTTTCTTCAGCCTCATTGGCATCAGCACAACACAGAACAGGGAAAAGCACTTTTAGAGCTGGAGTTTTGTCACAGCCTCAGTGAGCCACCATGCTCAGCAACTGCTTTGCAAAAACCAGTTATGGACTCAAAGCTTCTGTGAACACCATTAAAATCTCCTTTCTTCTCTTTGTTCCCTCCTTCCACACTAACCAACCAACAGCATGAAAATATCTGCCCTATGGCAATACGCACTTTCAGAACAGAAGTCCAAATTTAATTTGTTTAATTAGACATAATATTAAATCTCACTTTTTTACTTCCTTCTATTATGTTAAAGATTTTAGTATGAAGGAAGGTTAGAAAGCTTCACAGCTCAGTACACCGAAAACCACCTTTTTTCCTTGTGAGCGATAAATGCAGGCAGAAGGCTCATTAAGACTATTGATTATTCAGTTTCTAGAGTTAGAGTATACAAAACAAACCAATTATAACTTCTTTGTGAGAAACCCTTCAGACTTATTGTAAATAAAAGCAAACAAAAAATCTTGGATCAAAACAAATTTCACTGTCAAATTTTTCAACTATGGGTGCTTATGCTAATTTTCTAAAGGACTTTTTAAGCCACCAAATGAACATGGTATGATTTCCAGGAACTGTGGAACATTCACAAGTGCTAGTAAATTTAAGGAAAGCTCTATCTGATGACTGCCCTTGAGAATATCAGCTAGGATATAGGATTGACTAACTCCAGCTTAGAATACCTGATCTGAAAAAACACAGCTTTATCTCCATTGTGGCCACTGGCATCCACACTGAGCTCAGTTTTGAAGCTAGGTTTAATAGTACTCTGGGAAAATAAACATACCAGAACCTGACACTTGAAAGGTCATGCTGATGTTTCAGTCCAAGGAGAAGAAGTTGTTATAAACCATATACAAAAGTTTCTTTTTGCAGGCATAACTTCTCTTACTGCCAAGAGAGCTGCATACATGATCCAAAACAAAATATTTCCTTCTGTTTTCCACTTAATATGATATTTTAGCTAAAACTAAAAGTAGATCTTACAACTGGAGCTGCAGATTTGTGGAAACACAGATAAATCACTGCAGAAAATTTTGTTGTGTGGAAACAGATGAACTAAATATCTCTGTACAACTGTTTAGCTTAATTTGCCAGTTTTCACTTATTATGGCACTGTTTAAATTTTACTTTCAATACATTTCTGCTATCTAAACTCTCACAGCTTTTTTTTTCACAGAATTACATTTTTACAGGAAAGTTCTGACAATGTCCTTGAGCTTTGCATGATCTGAATCTTCTTACTAGCTGTTAATAAATGTAAATAATGAGTAATAAATCCTCAGTGCAGAAAAACTGAGCTACTTATGGACTGTCGTACTTTCAAACACATGGTCATGTGAGCTTCAGCTAACAGATTCACATTCAGATGACCCATGCAGTGACACATGGAATCATAAAACTCTTGACTCTGAAAGACTTCTTCAGGAGATTTCTCACAGAGCACTGACAACCTTAGTACTTCTTTCCTCCATTTAATGATTCTCGTTACCAAACAAACAAACAAACATGGAATTAGATATAGTTTCAACCCATCAGGCAATTTGACTATTTTTTTTTTTAACACATTTCAAAGAAATTATTAAAAGCTAAAGGGGGTCTTTACTGGATCTGGAATGAATAATTATTTCAAAATTATTCTGATGCTTAATTTGGAAGCTGTAGTAGACATTGGAAGCTGCAGTAGTTTCAGATTACTGGGATGTGAACAACTATAAAAGAACAATAATGAAATTAATGTAATCACAGCAATTATGAGAAAGAACAACAGCTGGCTCTAAGTAATCTTGGTCAAGACAAAAATCAACAAAAAATACAAACCTGAAAAAAAATTCTGACAATCATTGGTCACTGTTGCAGAGAGGCTGAGATGGAGCTCCGCTGTAGAGGGTTATCTCTCAAGGTAAACCACATGCTTACATTTTTTTTTTATAAGCCACAAGTTTATGCTTTGTAGAGAAGTCTCAATCTCATAACCTTTTTAGGATTACATTAAAACCTTTACTGTATTAATGGTTTTCCACTTGTTCACAGCAGGCACTATAATGGCTGCCATTGTACTGCAGTGTCTTAGAATCCTCCTTCATCACGCTTCATCTGGCATTTTGAGGAGACAAAGCAGAAAAAACTCTACACATGTTGATGAGGTCCACCCCAAGTGCCTGACATGCCACAGGCTTTCCAGTGACTGCACTGAACACAGCACTTCTTAATTAAACATTCTGAAGTTTAGAGCATGGATCTACAGGTAGGATCAAATTATATTTGACATGGATTTACAAAGAGGTCACTCACTTCTGATTGCAAAAAGTAACTTTCCAAGTTATGTTGGGACCTGGAACTGATTTTGGTTCAGCTGAACTCCAAGGATTGGCCTGTATTGTGAAATACACATCACTGTGTCAGTCCTCCTCACACACACAGCCCTCATCCTACTCATCACCATTTCTTCCTCCACCGTTGCTCAGCAGCAGACAACTCTTTTCTCAGGGGAAAAAAGAGGAAGGAAAACTGGAGCTGTCTATAGTGGTCAACATAACACAAACCAGATGTCTCTCTCACACTTGCAGAATTAATGCCTCTAACACCATTACCAGTCTTGGCACTTCTCCCCTGATGGGAAAATGTAAACACAGACTTGCCCTGGCATGACTCTTTCTCTCAGGGGTCAGGCAACCGAAAACTCTTTGGTTTTCTGCTTTTAATGCTGTGAGAAGAGCTCTCAGGAATCCAGGATTAGCTCCTTCAGCAAATCATTAGGAAACAGGAGAAAATATTCTGTATCTCTTTAGGATGCTGATTTCCTGCTGCCATATGAAAGAGTCCTGGCTACAGTTCACAGCCTGAAAGGGTATGACAGCTTGAGTAGCTGATAATGCTGGTAATGAACCTCTGCATGCTCTTACTACTGAGTGCTGATACTTGCTTCGGTGGTGGTTTGGACTTGACAAGTGTGGCAAAAAAAAAAAAAAAAACCAAACCAAAAACCAACAACAAAAAACTTCAGCTGAATGGGTAGGTCAATGTTTTTCCACTGCCTTTTGAATAGATGTCTGTCATGGTTTTGGTGTGGATCATTAGGAGCAAAATTAGGGTCATATAACATTTCCACCAGGGCTATTTCCCTCAAGTACTGGATACCTTTCTCAATTGTATCCCACGTTTTCATTGAATACCTTTCCCTCACAGCTATGAGTATTCAGTCCTAGAGGGTTGCAGCTCCATCCAAACATCTACTAATTCCTCTGTCAATAGATTTGTCTCTGGCAATGTCTCCTAGTTGGCGGGCTTCGTTACCATCTAGGGACAAGCTACTGGCCCCACCATCCCAACAGCGAAGCAACCAGGTGACAAGAATTCCATTCGGGTGTCGTGTAAATTCCTTTCTTGAGCTTTGGATTTCAGTCATCTTGAGAGGTCGACGAACAGTAATAGAGATCTCCTCTTCATCGCTCTCCTCATTCATCAGTCTACTGCATGTGATCATGTAGATATCCATTACAGGCTGATGGCCATTTAAATTTTAGCTGGAATCTAGTGAGACAATAATTCCATCTCAAAATCAGGGATAACACAGCTTACTATCAGTACCATCTCATGAAATAAAATCACAAAATTTATATACATCTGGATGAATTTAATTACCTATATTAAATATAACTGTATATTAAATATTATCCCTTTAATTAACAATAATTGAGCATAATTCCTGATTTCCATTCCTTTGTGACTGTTGTTGCTTTGTGTAGCAAGCTTTGTGTAGCACACTTTTAAGAATATTCTTCAACTTAGCATGAAAATACTACAACATTTAGGGGATAATTTTGAGAGAAGGTTGTGAAGAGCTAATTATATAAAAAGATGAAGATTTTATCCCAAATCCATTTACACTTGAGCTGAGAAATCACATGAGAATAGGCTTCTCACTTGATTTTTTATTTATTGTCGTATATTAAGAAAACACATCAACACAACCAGGTACTGTTAAAAGAGCTGGGAACCTAAATCCATATATGGATTTGTTTTCTTCCTTTGCAGAAAAGTTATGTTCTATTTCTGCTGTGAAATCTTGCAGTAATATTGCTTAGCATAAAGTGACTTTTTAGGAATTTAGTTCTCTTTTAGTAGATGTCTGTGTGAAGATTCAGAGTAGCTATAAAACTGAAAGTGAAAGCCTAGTGGAGTTATTGCAAGTATTTTTAAAGAAATATGATGTAATTCAAAACATGTCAGTATGTTTGAAAGTACAAAAATCCTTTGAAGATCAACCACAAGTTGTCATATACAAATGCTTATTCTTTTTTTTTTTTTTTAATATTGATATATGAATCCTTTAAAACATGATATTGTTCTTGATTTAGAAGGATTTCATATCATGAAAACAGCACAAACAAAACAAAACAAAACAACAACAACAACAAAACACAATTTTAAAAATCTATCCAATATAGTTAGATACTAAGTTATGGCCTATCATTATTAATTTTTATTCATACTGTCTTAAAGATCTACTTTAAAGCAGTATTCAGAATGGAAGGTGTCATTGAAAAGTCACTGTTTCTCTCTGAGTTTTGTCATGTAAAATTAAGATTTAATCTAGGATATATACAAAATGCAAGAAAATGTTTAATATAAATTGATTTGAAGTCATAGGCCCGTGGCAATACATTAAACTTCACTAAAGGCAGTTTATGTCCATTTTCCTTGTTTTGTCCCTGCATTTAATCAAAAATTTCAGTTTAAAAGATTTGCCTAGTCAACAAATCATGTAAAATTAAAGTAAAATAAAGAAAAATAAAAGAAAATGTCAGAGTGAATATTTGCTGGACATAACAGAGTATATTTTATATATTATTTCAGGAGCTCTTACAGTAACTTTTACTTTGGGACTAATTCACATTGAATATACTTTCAAATACTTTCAGAATTGATCGGAATTAAAAAACAAAATTAGCTCATCTCATCATTCTGTGATCTATAAATTAATTCTCAAAATATGGCATTTATTCATTCTCATTTAAGGAAAGCTGTTGCTGTTAAATAACAATATTTTATTGTTGTGAACTCATGGTATTTTGAGATATAGCCCATCTAATCAGAAGCTACATGCCCACTTTGTGAGATTACTTTTTCAAAAAGTCTTGGTATTTTTTTGACCACCAGGCTTCAACACCATCATTTTACACAGAAGATTTATAAACCCACAGTATCTATCTGCATCCACATGTACTAGACTACATGAGGAGACGGAGCCCTTTTCTATTATTTGGCTTCATGCAGATTGAGAACTACGCTTTTTGATACGATGGAGAACAGTATATTCATTAGCTCCATCAGCAACACTTCTACTGAGAAAAAATGAATTTAGTCCAATGCAATTTGCATAATGAAATCCCTTTATAGCAGTAGAGTGAGTTCTCAGTAATCTTCAGCTGTGGTCAATAAAGTAGAATAGAAGAGAGGTAGTGTTGCATGTTACTGCTTTTGAGTAAATCCAGTGTCCCAGTTGCCATCTCTTTACTTAGAATGTGTCTTTCCTTATGGTGCCTGAGATGTATTCATTTATGAGACAATAAAATGAGTTAATGTCATTCATAGAGCAATTTGCCTAAGAAAGCCTTAAATCATGCTTATATCTCCTGCACAACTAATGTGCAGAAGAGTCTACCGGGAGGAAACCAGGTATTGTCCCATTAGACAACTGTGATACATAAAATTTCTGAAGGAACACTGCTGGGACTAATTCTTATGGAATGTGCTTCTTTTTTGGCAGACGATCACTGTGGGAAGAATTGTCTTCTTTGGATGTCAGGATAATTAAAAATTATAGTCATTCTGACAAGAAAGTCAGAAAACAAGGTTCATGATAGGAAAATGAAAACTAAGAACTAAATAAAAGCAGTGTATAAACACAAGTAAAAAGATAAATTTAGAAGAAGCAAAATGGTTGGTTAAAAGTTTTCTCTTCAACCTCTTTATCACTGAAAATATTAGCTGCCAGCCAAGTTGATGAAGTGAGTTATGCAGAAGATAGATAGCAGTTCAAGCTGTGTCTTCAGTGAATACTGACTACAGTGAGGCAGACTTCATTAGCTGCACTGCTGACCTTTCCTCATTTGATGTAAATAGGGATTTATATTATCAGAAAAAATGTAGATGAATGGCCCCAAGCCATACGCCAGCTCCATGTGCTTGTCTTGTAGCAGTCTCCCTTATTTCCAAACTCCAGAAATAATTTATACATGAGAAAGAAAAAACAATAACTGGGACAACTGAATTTATATACTTAGCAGCACAGTAAAAAGTGGAAATGAGAAGGAGAGAAAAGTGGTTTTAAAAGATAAGAATGTTTCACTTAGATGTGATGTAAAGAATGACCTCTTTTCTTATTTGTTCTTGTTAAGCCTAATAACCTGGAAAAAAACTTCTAAGCATACCCTATGAAAAGAGCGTTTTATGTTTCCCAAATATAATGCCTTTAGAGATCTCCCAATTACTTTTCTAAGGCACCTCAATATTAAATGCATTAAATCACTATGAATCCTCCTAAAAATAAATTGAAATCTTCCCATAACAATCTCTGATAATATGGTATTCAACTAAGACCTGTATTTCAGCTAGATAGACTAGAAATCATGATTACACACTATCTACTGCAAATACATCACTGCAGTTAAGAACAGGCAAACACTGAAGGCTGTTTTTACCATGCACACTTACTTTAAATGATCTTGGCTGCTGAAGACCTGTCCCATAAATGATCTTGGGCTACTTTCATGCAAGGGAATTAAACAATACCTCTTCAAATATCTGTTTTCAACATTCAGAACAAAAGTCTTAAACAAAATTTCTCTTGCGGAGGATGAACAACTGAGCAGTTTCCATTCTAGACACTGATGTTTAGAAATGCATGCAATTGCCCTCACCTGGACATTGCTTATGTGCTGTTTTTGTCTCAGGGAGATTCACTTTGGTTCATTGCTTTCAGTGCACAGAGAAATACACATTATTTCTACTCAGGGGCACAATAATTAAAACAGATGTTTTGGAGGGGGGTTAATTTGTTTTATTTTGGTTGTTTTGTTGTTGTTGTTTATGGGCGTTTTTTATTATTGTTGTTGGTTTTTGTTGTTTCTTTTTTTCCACTGAAACACTGTTTGAAGGAAAAATGAAGGGGAGAGATGAATGTACATTTGATGATGAGCTTTAAGGCTAGTGGTCTTAAAGCAATTTGTTACTGAATTCTGACAAAAGCCTTCACAGTGAATTCGTTCATTGTAATGGCTATCCTACATTTAAAGGCAAGGCATATGAAAAGATTAAGGATTTTATAATATATATCTATACATTGGAATATTTAATTTCTCTACATCTTTTGAGAGTGGTTAGTGATACTGAAATACATAAATGCAAATATTTACATTTTAATTTTACACTGATTTGCTCTTGTTGTAAAACAAGATTTTCAAAACTGTCCTCCAAAAAAAGAAAGAAAATGAAAAAAGAAAAGAAAAGCAGGGAGCCAGTCAAGTATGTTAAAGACCAGAGCCTACATTCCTAGCCCAGGAAAGAGATGGGGTGTAACCTTCACATGTGATTGGCAGGTGAACATCTGTTGTGTAAGCCCAGCATACCACATGCACAGCTTGAAGTATAGTGGTTCTTTGTATTAAAGATGTGGATTGCAGAAACAGCTTGAGTCTTCAGGAAAAAAAAAAAAAAAAAAAAAAAAAAAAAAAAAAAAAAAAAGGTGAAATTCAGCTGGTGAAATGAAGAGTTAGGTGAAGGGTCTTACTCTCAAAATAATACAAACACTGAAAAAGAAAGTAATTAAACTTTTTTTTTAACCCCAGTAGGCAGTACTGTGTAACCCCAATATACAGCCACTCACTTAGTCCTCCCACAGCAGGATGGGTGAATCAGAAAGGTAAAAGTGAGAAAACTTGTGGGTTGAGATAAAGACAGTTTAAGATGTAAAGCAAAAGCTGTGTACACAAGCAAAGCAAAACAAGGAATTCATCCCCTGCTATTGGATCAGCTGTTCAGCCACTTCCAGAAAGCAGCACCCATGATGTGTAATGGTTACTTGGAAAGACAAACACTGTCATTCCAAGCATCCCCTTCTTCTTTCCCACAGCCTTTATAGCTGAGCATGATGCCATAAGTTATGTGATCTCCCTTTGACCATTCTGTCAGCTGTCCTAGCTGCTTCCTCCAAGCTCCTTGCACATCCCCAGCCTTCTCACTGGCAGGACAGCATGAGAATTAGAAAAGACCTTGACTCCTTGTAACAGCTGCTTAGAAACTACGGGTGTCTTATCAACACCTATTTCATCATCATAAATACAAAACATAGCACCACACTGGATGCTGTGAAGAAAACTAACTCTATTTCAGCCAAAGGCAGTAGATTTTCTATAACTTAGTCCATAACATTTATATCATGCTATGGTCAAACACTATCCAATACATCCTCATTAACCTATCCTGCACTTCTTACCCTTCAATTTATAATCAGATATCAGTGTCCTATTCTGTGGATCACTGTGGTAAAATGTTCATAAAATGTCCATTAAATTAATTTAGTCCATGACTTGGATTCTATCCGTTATGCATGGAAATTGTAGACTGGTTTATACCAAATGAGGCCCATGCTCATATTTTCCTGCTATTTTCAAGCTACTGTCATGGTATTTATGTTTGGGAAATAAACAGATTGCATGCTTTCAAAATATCTACTGGTTCATGTTATGACAAACTGGGTGTGTGCGGGCTGGACAGGAAACAGACAATAAAATCTCTAAGATAGATATGAGATTTTCAAAACAATGGCCATACTTACTAGTTCTTATAGAATCATGGAATCATAGGATCATAAAGGTTGGAAAAGACCTCTAAGATGATCCAGTCCAACCATCAACCCATCACCACCATGCTCACTAAACTTTGTCCCTCAGTACCATATCTGCACATTTCTTGAACACTTCAAAGGATGATGAGTCAGCCACCTCCCTGGGCAGCCTATTCCAACGCACTGACACTTTTTCAGAGAAGAAATTTTTAATAATATCCAAACTGAACCTCCTCTGGCACAACTTGAGGCTATTCCTTCACATCCTGTTGTAATTACTTGGGAGAAAAGGCCAACCCCCCACTTCATTACAGCCTCCATTCAGGTAGTTGTAGAAAGCAATAAGGTCTACTCTGAGCCTCCTCTTCTCCAGACTGAACAATCCTTCTCTCACAGCCGCTCCCCATAAGACCTGTGCTCTGGATCCTTCACAGCTACATTGCCCTTCTTTGGACATGCTCCAGGGCCTCAATGTCTTTCCCAGAATTGAACACGGTATTCAAGGTACAACCTCACCAGTGCTAAGTACAGAGAGATGGTCACTACCCTAGTCTTGCTAACTACACTGTGACTTTCATCTGTTGCAGATTGTCTCAGAGAAGTTTTGAAATATGATGCCAACGTAGTCAATAGATTAATTGATATATGGTGATTCACTATATTGAAGGTATTTAAGATGAGGTTAAATGTTTTTCTAAAAGGTACTAAAGCTTCCTATTGATTCAGAGTTTGATGCAACTACTTCAAATAAACAGGTGGCCTGTCTGCCTGTTCCAAATGGTCTCTAGGGTTTCTGTAAAAAAATAATAATAACAAAAAATAATAATAAAAAGACGGCATGTTGAACTGGCACAATACTAGCAGAGGGAAAGTATGAGTTTTGAGCATATGGGAAAGTCTGGAGAAATACTGAGAGCCAAGATGCTGAAATCCAAATCTGTACTCTGCCACTCAAGTTTTAGCTTCTGCAGATCAGCTTTCATTGATTATGAATGTAGTGATTTTTTTTTCCTATTTCCTCTCTTTATTCTTTTGGTTCATGAAAAAGAAGGAAATTTATAGCCTCGTTTTCCTTTATACTCTAAATGTTAATTCTTTTCAAATGTAATCTTGTTAGCTTTCTTTGTTTATTAAAATAGTAGTGTAAGCTTAAGGAAAAGAACATTACTTGAAGACATGCTTTTCTTACTTTTTGGAGCAGCCAAGTACTTCATCCATACATAACATTAGTTCTTATTCATAGTCATAGAATAGCTTGGGTTGGAAAAGATCTTAAAAATCATCTAGTTCCAATCCCCTGCCATGGATAGAGTTGACACCCACTAGATCGGATTGCTCAGGGTTCCATCTAACCTGGACTGAACACCTCCAGAATGTTTTTGTTTGTATTTACTTTTTTTTTTTTTTCCCCCTACAAAAAATAGGGAAGTTTGGAATGTGTGTGTCCACTCGCCTTTTGGACCATGAGAAGCTAAAATTAAAGCAATGTATATTATATATGCAATATTCACAATGTGTAACTTGATCTGTAAAAACCTCTTTCAAGGAGAATGGAAATATGTTAGTAAATGCAATGTAATTGGAAGTAATGATACAAAGAAGAGGTTTATTTTTCCCCAAACCTGTTAACTCAGGACAAAACTATGCTAAAAATAATAACAGTGGGCCTTTATGCTTTTGAACAAATTTATATTAAATTTATCCAAAGTGATCTGAATGACCTTAGATGGACTTCTACAAGTCCTTATATATTGATCAAATTTATAACAAGATTATCAGGGAACCGACGAAAACACATTCATTTAAATTGAGAATATAAATTGTAGCTGACACAAACAAATTCCTTATCAAAGTTGCTGACTAGTTCATGAATGCTCAAACTGAAGAGATAAAAATATACTGAATGAAAATGTTTCAGTCTACACATTTCTCTGTACTGTTTTAGCTTGGACATTTTGCTGCTCATGTGCCTACCTATCTGATACAGTAGCCATTTGTTTATTTGAAGTAATTGAACCCACTAGCATTGGTCATACACTTGAAAGAAAAAAACTAGAAAAGAATTCTGGTTTTCTCCTGACTTCATTAAGTATAAAACATTTGAAAGCACTTTTCTTCTATTTTTTTCTTTAACTTCATTATAATTTCTGTGCTGGGTTTCCTGTGCTTTAGAAGACTGTGAACCTCCTTGCAGGGATGACATATTTGCCATGCTTCTTGTATCAGTACAGGAATGTTTACAACTGAATTTCTAAACTCATGTATGGAAGACAAGACATGTATGACAGAGCAACACACCTTATAATTGCATGCTTTACCACTAGGGCCTCTGGCAAAAATAGGAGCCACATCAGACAGAGAGTAGTACAGTAAGTGATACAGAAGGTCTCTTTTAGTCCTACAGTTCTGGGGGAGCATTCCCATTTTCAGCATATCTGAACTAATTTGTAATGCTATTTAGAAATATAGGATATTCATGTTGTTGCACCAAATCGTATTTCCCAAGTGTGTATCAAAATAGAAACCATGTCTTAGAGCACAAAAAGATCTACTTTATATTGATTTAACTTTTCAGCAAGCATTACCATGTATACTCTGTCATGTTTGTACAGTAATATTTTACAGAATTCTGTCAGATATCAATCATAAAAAAATTACTAGGACTATAGTAGCAGAAAGGATATGATTGGTAATCAAAGGATGGGAGCAATAATTTAATTTGAAAAAAATAGTTGAATAATATTGCTTGCATAAGAAAACAAAGGAAGCTATGTTCTGAAATTTGGCATATTACCACTGATTTTTACAGTCCTAGGTAGTGTAGATGCCAATCTGTGTAGCTATAAACAGATAATTGGGACCCTGTAGCTTTCATGCTAATTCTGCAAAAGTTAGGGTCAACAGAACTCACACATATGGTATTTATAAAGTAAATTTATTTTACTGTATACGGTCATATGATTTTACTTTTTCTTAGGCTTCTTGTAACTCATGTACTTTTACTTTTAGATTTCTGAAGATAATTTAATAATTATGTCTTTTAAACAAAGAACAGTTACTGCTCAAATTGCTTTGGCAGCCTTAAAACAAAGTATAATGACTGAAGCAATTCATCTGATAATTTTTCTATGCAAACCTGGACCATTTTCTGAACTTTATTCTGTGCCACGTGAAAGACTAAAAGGTACACTAAAACTTGTGTTGAAAGTGATCAATGCTTAATTTTAGTAAGTTCAAAATGTGTGTGCTCAAACACTATAGATCCATGGTGTATCTGTAGCATTTAGTATCACTCTTTCTGCCTCAGACCTCTGATTATTTCACTGACTTTTTCAAAACTTCACCTACACTTTTTTTCTGTGTAATGTAAGCATGCAGAAGAATCCATCCAAATCTAAATTTTCAGGTATGTGCAGACTGATCTGCATACATAAGTAGCGGCAGAAGAGGCCCATTTGTTGACCATTCAGTTATAAAGAAGTTAGGTTCTACCATGTCACAACAGACTAGAATAATCTTTCCGAGAACATGATATTAAAATAAAAATAAAAATAAAAATAAAAATAAAAATAAAAATAAAAAATTGGCCTATGAGTATTTCATGATGACCCAGGAATGTTGTCAAAATTTTGGATTATAAATCAACATTTCCATCATTGTATAGTACTGTTCTATTTGCAGAATATTTGAGACATCTGAAATAAATGTAGTGTAAATTTAAACTCCAAATGAGAATGGTTCCTTCAGAAACATTCACTTATACTGTCACATCCAGGAAATTCACATTTATAGGAAGCGTTGAAAATGAGCAATCTTCTACTGTATGTGAATTTTTGCAATACTTTTCAGCTGTTAGTTTTGCTACCAGAAAATTTCTGTTCTTGGTTTTTTCGTGTTGTTTTTTTCCAAAAGCAATCCTTAAGAAAGGCTAGACCTTCAAAAATGGAAAACTTTCAAATTAGGCCATGTGTAAGAAAGCTTCTTAGAAGCCTTTTGGCTCCACAAATCCATATGTGATTATGCAATGGCATTGCAACATCTTAGAACTTACCTCAAATCAACATTTTGTTCCCAATACTGTGTGTAACTCCTTTGATGACTAACTTCATCCAGAAATTGTTCTCAACTTTTCTGAAGACAGTCACAGTGTCTTTGTTTGGAGACATTCAACTTCATGATGCTGGAAAATTCCAACATCACATAACAGATATAGCCATGAGGTTAATCTCTACTATAACAAACAAAACATTCTGTCTTTATTTTTATAGTGAGTCAGAAGCTTGTGACTGTTCTTGTTGCTTTTTGTCAAGAGCAGAGAAAACTGTCTTTCTTGACTATCTCATAATTTCTGAATTTTTTGTCAGATTTTTTTCATCGATTTTTAATCATTATTATTCTATTACCATTTAAACACTTTGTATGTGATTTGAATTCTCTTGCAATGTACTCAACATAAAGGTTCTTTGTTAATGTCTGGTGGAATAGTTCTCAGTTATTTACATGATTCTCATTCCCGGTCTACATTTTTTTTTTCAAATCTTGCAGTATGTGAATATGCTTACATTTTTTCCAGTGGATAATCATCTCTGGATGATCTTATCACAATGCTTTTCTATTGCAGCATTTATCACAAAACTTCCCTTTTCTTATCTGTTTATTAAACTCTCAGGTTAATTACTTTAAATTTCATTCAAAAGGATATACATGCATACTCTAAATAACATAATCTGTGATCTCTTCAGTCACCATGAATTCATAACAGAATCACTCTTTCCAGAAAAAGTTCCAAACATACATCATGAGCTGAGTGAAGGGATAGAGCACACTCTCAGTGCTCACAAGCTGTGAAGAGTGGCTGACACACTGGAAGGCTGTGCTGATATTCAGCAAGACCTGTTCAACCTGGAGAAGACCAAAAGGGAATCTTATGAACGCATATAAATATCCAGTGGGTGGGAGTCAAGTGAATGGAGACAGGCTCTTTGCAACGACAATGACAGAACAGGAGGCAATGAGCACAACGTGGAATACATGAAGTTTCACATAAACATGAGGAAAACTTCTTTACTTTGGAGGTTAAAGAACACTGGAACAGGCTGCCCAAAGAGGCTGTGGACTCTCTTTCGCTGGAGATATTCAAAATCTGCCTGAATGCTTGCCTGTGTAACATACTGTAGGGAACCTTCTTTAGTAGGGGGTTGGACTAGTAGACCTTCTAACCCCTACAATTCTGCGATTCTGTGTCTATACAGAAGAAAATGGGCAAAAGGTACTCGTGCTTGTTAGAACGGAAAATCTGTTTCTCTCTTTCTCTCTCTTTCTAGCACACAAACTCACACAAAGTGTAAGTCTCAGAACTTGAATAAAGTATTTCTCATTTGAAGAAGTATATAGCTCACTCAGAGAAAATATTAGTTTTATTACTAAGGATCTGTTCTCAGGTAATGATTGCAGTGCAATTAGCTTCCACATAAACTACAGAGCAAAATATCAGCAACTTTGAAGAAGCTGCTAAGTTAGAAATAAAAAGTAGGAAGGAAATGAAAAGGCAGATGGTGTGGTTATCACTTAAAAATAAATAAATAAATAAATAAATCTGCTCCTAGTAAGAGCATCTAATTTAAAAACAAAAATCCTACCAAAGCCAGTAGACTGTAAATGAAGGCAAAGAACTGTGGGAGTTATGGCACTTGGCATCTCAAAAATAAGTGTCCTACATATGGCAAAGTCTGCAGATTTGCAACATAGACTGACATGCTACAAAATTATGCAAAGCAAATAAAGTGCATACAGTTACAGAGACTTAGAAGCTACTGTTAGAGCAACAAAAGAGCCATCTATGGAAACTATGCCCGGAGCCATGCTGAAGATAAAAAGCGACTTCAGATAGAAATCGCATGCTCCTATCAGAAGATGTCTGCCATAATAATCAGGTATAAACCAAGGAAGGAGGGGAAGAACAATCAGAGAAAAAAAAATCCAGGAATATGACCACTGACATTCAGCTTAATTTATCTCTAGTACAGTCAGCCTAGAGAAAAGGTTGAAAACCTAATTATTTTTAACTGGACAAAGTCCTAGACAAAGTAATATAGAGGAAAATGATTATGCTGACATAAGACAGAAATGGATGAACTAATACATATTTCCATCTTAATTTTCCATTTCTAACCCCTGTGATTTTATGCCTCTCAGATAGTTGAAACTATTTTTTCCTTTGTAGTACAATAGCTGGAGCAAAATCTCTCTAAAAATCTGTTATTTCTATTAGAAGGGAACAAGAAATAATTTCCATTTTTTTCCTGCAGTGGCCTCTGCTACAGTTATTATTTCACAGGCAGAGGACATGGCCACTGTCTGGAAGAACAAGGCAGCTGGGAACAGGCTGACTTCTGCTTTTCCCTAAATATATAGAGAAGATTGATGTAAAGGAGACCCCAAAATCCCAGCTATGACACATCTGGAACATGTGAAAGCCAGAAGCTGAGCTGAGAGTTACTCTGGAACAGGAGAGTCAGAGAGGGAGCAGGCTGAGACAGGGCTAAAATATGTTAACTTTGTGGATATTTTAAAAAGTTCTGCTATTCTTGGGGCCGATTATGAATGCAACTGTTATTACAGCTGCCCACCAAATTATGGCAGGGATGAAAGTAGGAAAAGGACTAATTTCTTAATCATTGTTCCTAGCAGCTCTTTGTTCTCCACAGACACGTGATCCTCACATTTCTTGGAGGAACTTCATCTTTACTCATTCTCCATATTTATATATATCCTCTATTTATTTTATGAGCAAGAAGGAAATTTCATTATGCAAATATCTCATGTCAAGTACAAGAAGGTCCAAATTCTGACCCAAGATTCTGAGGAAATTTATAATCTCTGAAATAATTGTAATCAAAACTTCAGCATGTAAAAGAAAACCAGTCATTTATGTGAAAACTGTCAAAACCAGAGTATTATTTATTAAATACTAAAAAGAACCTGGAAATCAGAGAATTTTTGTCCCAGATTTTCAACATAAAATTGAGTATTTCCTGTGAAAATTAAAAAGTATTATCTACCTTCTGGATACTAGACTTGATAACTCTTTTTGTATTATATGATATTCACTACACCGGTACTAATCAACTATGGTACAGGAGAATTGTTGAGTAATGCCATTTAAAATACAAGGAACTATCAGTAACAAATTCTCTTGCTAATTTATTTATTTTCAATGGTCATTTCAAGAAGGAAAAAATGTGACAGATTTTATTTTATTTCCTCTTCACAGGGGTTTTAAAATGGAAATTTCCATAGTCCATATGAAAACAAGTCATAAAAATCCAAGATATTTTTAGCTTATGATATGCTTTCATACAGTCTGACATATACAACTAATTCAGTTATAAAACCATCAACATGTATACATTCATTCCTATTCTAACCTCCTATACTGGAATGTGATTTGCTGTTCTTCATTAACTCTGATTTTGCACTACAGTTGTGCAAACTTACACTCTTAAAGACAGAATATTATTTCTAAATAATCTTTCTCTTAGCATCCATTGTTTTATCTGTTATTTCACAGTCTGTCTGGATTATCCTTCTTGTATTTGCCACACAAAAAAATGGTCTTTATCCTCTCATGATAACCCCCCTCCTCAAACACACTCAGAAGTGCTGCTAATGCACCAAACAGCTAGTGTTTCTACTCAGTTTCTCTGCATTTATTCGACAGAGGACAGAAGCGCAAATGCTGCCTTAAACTACGGAGCTTCTACCAGATCTCCTCAGAGATTAGATATACTCTAATGATTGGATTAAATCTTTCCAACACAATACATAGCCCTTCCAGAAAAGCAAAACTGGTGTCTGCTGTCTATGGAGGTGAAGAAACACAACAGACTGAGTTGCTGTGTCTGGGTCAGTGGTAAAATATGCACAGGTGGAGAGAGCAAACATCTCATGGGGTTGAGTGACACTGAAACACATGGTGAGGTGATGGTGGCTGCCTGACCAGAAGCATCATTGCAATGTATAGGCACGGTGCACATGTGGCACCCTCCATGAGGGATAACAAGGACTGCTTATTCATTCCATGTTAAGATGATCGCTAATAACATAAATAAAGATGCCTTGGAAATAGAACTTGCTCTCTCTTTTTCTGGTCCTGCAAGTCTGACACTGTAGTCTGTAAAGTGGCATAGCTATACTTAGTAGGAAAATAACAAATACTTGTACAGAATTGATGAGAGTTGAAAAGATATTGACTCAAACCCTTTCAGGGATAGAAAAAAATGGAACCTCAAGGTTCCATTCCAAAAATGGAACAAAGTGAGAAAAGGATTTCTCACCTTGTGTGTGAATGCTTTTCTACACACACACACACACACACACACAAAAGAGCTGATGGCATAGCCTTCTTTTATAATCTTAAATGAAAATAACAATACAAACATAAGATATGTTGCCAAAACTGTAGACTCCATAATTGTTTAGTATTCAGAGTGTGTCTATTACACTGAGGGCTTCTGGTCTCCACCTTGTTAGGAGATCCAAATTTCAATTCTGACACTGCACAGGCAGTGACTATATATGTAAATGAAAACAAAAATCTGGACATCCAGAAAACTTTATATTAAGATACCTAAACGTAGCTTCCCGTAGTTCTGACAGCAGCTGTGCATAGAACTTCATAATGGTAATACATTTTAGGCCTCCCAGAACTGCCCGTTGACATTTATTAGAACTGGCCCTAATAGCAGGCATTCTGCTTTTTTTTTTTTTTTTTTTTTTTTTTTTTTTGAGTAGCATGAAAAAAACAGCACTACATATCTTGCAGTGTCATGTGCCAGGCTGAGACATGGCATGGCAGTTTTCAATAGGTTAAATTTATTAAATATATATATCATATTTTTTTCCATGTTTTTTCTATGTTCCATATATATATGTACATACATATATATATGATGTACATAGGGTGCTCTGGAAGTAGTGCCTCCTACCTCCTATTTATTTCCATGGAAACTACAACAGATAAGAAGAACAAAATAACACTATCTGATAAATTCTCCACTACAAAACACAGCTTTTCAGCATAGTCACTACCATTAGCTACACATTTTCACCAGTGATGAACATGATCCTTCATGCCGCTTTTGTAAAAATCTGCACCTGCAGAGGTTATCCACTGTTTCAGAGCTGCTATCATGGTGGCATTACTAAGAAAAATGTTGCCCATGCAGTACATCTTTCACTGGCACAAAAAGATTGAAGTCAGAAGGCATACATTCCAGACCATGTGGTGGGTGTGGTAGGAAAGTTCAGCCAAAATTGGAAACGTGCTTCATGGTCTTCGAACTGATGTGGGCCTTGGCATTACTGTGTTGGAAGAGAAAGACTGTCTTCTTCTCTGATGTGACTCTGGAAGTTCAAGCTTTTAGCTTAATCAGCACCACGAAGTAGCAGTCAGAGCTGATGGTTTGTCTGAGCTCCAGAAAATTCAGAAGAATCACCCATTTTCTATCCCAAAAGACAGTGCATATCACTTTACCTGCCTGGGAGCTGAGTCTTGAACCTTTTCTTCAGTGGAGTATTCACATATCACCAGTTTATGGATTGACATTTTGACTCCAGCTTGTAGCTGTGACACCACATCTTGCTACCAGCAATGATACTATCCCAGAAACTATCACCTTCAGCCTCATATTGGTTTGATAGGTGTTGACAAACCTTCATATGGTGTTCTTTCTTTTCCTGTGTGAGCATTAAAAGGGCCCACCTGGTGCAAACTTTGCATTACTCCATCATTTTGAATGCACTGATACCAATATTCAGTTCTGGATTTAGTTCCTTGGTCATAATCTGCCAATTTGCATGGATGAGCTGATTGTGATGCCTTTCATTTTGTGGTGTGACAGTTGTGTATGAACATCCAGAACGTGTGTTGCTTTTCATGTCGCTGTTGCCATCGCTGAAACACACTCACATCCACTGTTTGATCTCCAATAATGTTCAGCAAGCACTGATGAATTTCAGTGGATGCTGTTTTTTTCCACATGGAGTAATTCAACGACACACCTTTGCTTCATATGCACTTTCATGTCAGAAGCCATTTTGTCAGACTGTCCCCCTGCTGCCATTTGTCATACAGTAACAAAATGTAACTGAATATTGGCGGAAAGGTTCAACCTCTACTGCTTTACCACCACCATCTGCCAACATAATAAAACAGGAGGCACTGCTTTCAGAGCTGCCTTGTACATGTCATATACAGTATGACATATATATATAAGCAGAAGTTATAAATAGGATATATAAAAATATATTATAGCCTTATCTTCAAAGCTAAACTTACCTTTGTATTTTTCAGTATGTACCTAAAATTATAAATAAATAAATCTGAACTCATCCCGGTTTCCTTCATAATCAATGGAGAAAAATAAAGACATCAAGAACTCCTGTCTTGGCTCATCTTAGATAAATATTTGGATGAGACAAATTACCTTCTCCAACCACCTTTTTCTTACTTCTTATTTTAAATGTACCAGCTCAGACTTAAATGATTCAAAGTTAAATATCTCAATTCAGGTAGAATAATCCAACCCTATGTGTCAACCTCCTGAAGGGAAAGGAGACAAATCCCCAAAAAAGACATTTACTAATTCATAAAAAAACCTCCCAGATGGTCCCTAGCCTGTTCAGAAATATATATATATATATTCTTAGTCAGCAAAACTTATTTTCAAATTGCTCACACATCTGTAGTTTCAATTACATGCATACTGTTCTTTGCGGGTTGCAATTTTGTTTTACTGCCAACAGTAACAGAAAAGCTATTTCAGCTGTGTCAGAGTGGAACAGCAATGTCATATAAAATCCAGTGACCTATTAAATACAGGTATTTGTAGAGTTTCCACCCTACACCCACCCTGCCCCTGAACACGCAATTTTTCTCCCCAGAACACTTTTCTGAATGTGAAGCTTACACGAAACATTAAATATAGCCATGATTTCCATTGTGTTCCTCTTTTAAAAATGTCTTATATCATTAACAAAGGTTCTAATTTTCCATTTTGTAGTCTTTTCTTGCTTATCTGAGACATTCCATTGCAGAAATGTGTGGGATACTCACTGTATGCAGAAAGTACTAACAAAAGAGGAAATGGAGAACATTAATGCATATTGTTTCCAAGGAAACAAAGCATCAGATTATACTGAAAAGAAAAGAAAAAAAAAGAGAGAGAATTTCTGTTCCCCTAGAAAACAAGGAAACATAGGGAGTGAAAAAGCTAATGAATAAATGACTTAGGTAAATAATCAACCAATTAAAAAATTATCCAAATTCGAGAAATTCTGTAAAATAGATAATATTGCCTAGTTTTCAACTACTGCCTTACATTCATTTTTCTTTTTTTCATAGTACTTTTTATTGTGAAAGGATAAATGCCATTCATAAACCATGCTTATGATGTCTTACTGATCAAAAAATGTTTTTGTTCAAGACCTTATCCATTACTTACTTTTTGAGATTAAGTCTTTACTGAGTATAAAAGGGAGTTCTGTTATAATCAACTGGAGAAACTAAAAAAAAACAAAACTCTATTAAAGCTTTCAAATCACACCATTTCAAATACCAGTTTTCAACCTAGATAAACACATACATACCACAAGATCCACAGAGACTTTGATGTTTTGTTATCAAATAAGTATCATGTTATGTCACTGTTCACTCACAAATTCAGAGCTCAGTAATTTCGGCAATCAGGATTCTGATTTTCTGACCAAGGGTCATAATGTAATGTTAGAGATCTAGGTTGGCTTAAGAAAAACACTGAGGACAACAGCTAGCTCACAGTTTTGAAAAGGGGGCTGAAATGAACAGGAGACTCAACTATAGAAATGGGAAAACAGCCAGATTTGTGGAAGTACTTCAACTTGGAGTTATATAAGGAAGTCTTGCGTGAAGAAGAGGAGCAATGGCAGGAGGTATTTTCAGTTTTAATGTTTTGCTTGCAAATGGTTTAATGTTTTGCTTGCAAATGGTTTAATCAAAGACAAGTCTGAAGAGGCAGAATGAGCAACAGATAAGATTTGACCTTTACAACTACATTTGAATTTTTGCCAGAACATCAAGTAATTATTTTTTTTTTCTCCAACAAACCTAAGGTTGGCTAAGCAGCAATTTACAAAGCTTTTCTATCACTAAATAAATAGAAAGTGACTGGACTGCATTGTTCATTGGAAATTTAAGCAAGAAACAAGCAAACTTGGCACGGGCCCAGCACAGATTACTGCAGACACTCAGTTTTGGAGCAGAGACCATCCCTAAAGAGATTTGCTTATTGCATTCATTTGTC
This sequence comes from Gallus gallus, assembly GCF_016699485.2. Classification (NCBI taxonomy): domain Eukaryota; kingdom Metazoa; phylum Chordata; class Aves; order Galliformes; family Phasianidae; genus Gallus; species Gallus gallus. The sequence continues at coordinate 123,104,401 of NC_052533.1, read as the reverse complement.
ACATGGAAAAAGGAATTAATGTGTGGTATAGTGCTGCTAGCAAATTCTGAACTGCAGGGAAAATGGCAGAAGAAAATCTTCAAGGCTGTATGGTGATACTGGAGTGACAGATGGGGGTCCTTGGAGCTTTTTTGTTTGAGAAATGTGGAATGGAAAATGGAAATGGAGACACTTCTTGAAGTATGGTGAAGTATTCTTGAAGAATGGTGAACTTCTTGAACTAACTTCAGAAGTGAAGAATCTGGCCATGTTGAGACAAAAAATTGTGAATGTCTCCAAGATGCCTCCTCACTAACAGTTTAGAATTGCTCTTTTGAAGCAAATTCCCTAACTGACCACATGTATATTGTAGAGGAAATAGACCTGGGGGTATTGATCGATTCTAGACTGAACATGAGCCAGCAGTGTACCCAGGTGACAAGGAAGGCCAATGGCATCCTGGTTTGTATCAGAAACAGTGTTGCCAGCAGGAACAGGGAAGTAATTGTCCCACAGTACTCAGCATGGTGAGGCTGTACCTCCAGTACTGTGTCCAGTTTTAGGCCCCTGGCTGTAAGAAAGACATTGAGGCCCTGGAGCATGTCCAGATAAGGGCAACAAAGCTGGTGAGGGGTCTGGAGCACAGGCCTTAGGAGGAGCAGCTCAAGGAGCTGGGATTGTTCAGTCTGGAGAAGAGGATGCTCAGGGGAGACCTTTTTGCTCTCTATAACTACCTGAAGGGAGGTTGTAGTGAGCTGGGGGTCGGCCTCTTCTCTTGTGTGACTAGTGATAGGACTAGAGGGAATGGCTTCAAGCTGCACCAGGGAAGGTTCAGGCTAGACGTTAGGAAATACTACTTCTTTGAAAGAGTGGTCAGGCACTGGAATGGGCTGCCCCGGGAGGTGGTGGAGTCACCAATCCTGGAGGTGTTCAAGGAACATTTGGACGTTGTGTTGAGGGACATGATTTAATGAGAACTGTTGGTGATGGGTGGATGGTTGGACTGGGTGATCCTGTGGGTCTTTTCCAACCTTTGTGTTTCTATGATTCTATGATCTACTTTACCTGAATTCCCTTTGCTGTGTGCAGTAGATAAGCCAAATATGAACCACAGAAGGCAACATTCTCTGTCCTTTTCCATCCACACTGTGAAAGAATATACACTAACTGTCCAGCTAACTGCCTAGTTATGCAGGGCAAATTACAGTAAAGTACACTACATTATGTTATGATGTGGAATACCGATAACTGAAAATCATAAAACCATGACATCACTAGATAGAAAATTGTCATTTACTCATGAAGGTTCTCTAATAGAAGCTGTTAAAAGACCTAAATAATTTCAGAATTACAGAAACTATTTCATATTTTCAGTCTTGAATTCATGAAAATAGTAAGGTGCATCTCTCCAAATCATTGGGTTTAACACTGGAAAAGTTTTAATACTTCCTTCTATTGCAAATATACTAATTAATTGTTTAATTTTCTAATTTAGCTCATCATTCTCCAGTCAGATTTAAAACAGAAATCTTTAAATTAATAAAGATAGGAAAGAAGAAAGGATGTATGTACATTTTGGGGCAATATAGAACAAGAAATATATATATATCTGCTAGAAAAATCTTTAAAGCCTAGCAAATAGAACTGGCATGTGGTCTTGTATATGAAACAAAAAAAAAACATGTTTATTTAATGCCTATATGTGTAATGCAGCATAGCTAAAACATGCCACAACAAAACAGAAAAATAAGAAATAAAGATTTTATTTTTGTATCAGAATGTGTATTTAACAATCTTTCTAACATATTTTTGCCAGAATTTATTTCAGTGGATAAAGTTATCTTAACTCAATATATGACTTTCTTTGAGAAGTTATGTTGAATTGCAGGAAAACCATTTGGAAACCATTATGAATGGGTTGAATACTGAGTGTTTGAAACCCAATGAAAAGATGAATGCATACTGTTTCAAGGAAAATACTGTATATGGAGAGATTCAATAGAGTGAGTATGCATGGTCCAGAAGTTTTATATTAGGAAATGGTCTGATGTTCTACCTTGAAATGGGAACTTCATCAATTTCTCAAAATATGTGGTATTTATTACGTCTATTTATACCATAAGTGCAAAGGTGCAGACAATATTTTCCTTATATAAGTAGACATATGAATGCTATGAAGACTTAGAAAGAAGATGATTATGTTAAAGACAACTTTCCAATTAAAATTTATTTTCTCTTTTTTCTGAAGACTTTTGTGATATTTTTTTCTATAAAATAAATACATATTGGAATTTATTTAAGCTGTGAATAAGCATCATTTAAATAACACACAAAAAGGCTGAGAACATTAGAAAAAGAAACATTTTATTTAAAAACTGATAAAGAAAAGGATATTTCCATAAAATGTTTTGTGTAATATTATTCTTCCCGTCCTGTAAATGTAAAATAACATGTAAAATAGCCACCTCTTCTCGTTCTCATCATCATTCAGTCTGTTCAGGGATACCAATTTTGATCACATTTTCAAGTTCATAAAAGTCTGAGGGGAGTCTGTTTGAAAAAATATATCAGTACATATCCAAAGTAGATACCATTTATTTAGTGTGGTACTAGAGCAAACACCTAACTACTGTGTTTTTGTGTTTGTTTATCTGATTTTAATTCAAATAAGAATACAAAATCTGACAGTGTACTTCAGACACATAATTGTAGACTTTGAGATTACTCCTAAAATGGAGCAGTAGATTTAGAAATTATTTTAAGTTCCAAGGCTGTCTTGCTTGACTGGATATAGTGTGTATTCACTTTTCTAAAGGGCTTGTTAAGACTCACAGATGCAAGTAATGGATTTAAAAAGACAGTGGTAGAGGCTCAGCATTAGAGGGGCATTCACAACTTGCATTTTAAAGTCTATGTAAGAGCATAGTGAGTACTGTGAGTTTTGTTGGTCTTTCACATAAATAAATATGTGCTATGCAGTACTTGCCTCTGATATTTTAACCTTTCTTTTTCACTGTAGGCATGCATTTTGTGTAGGGATATGTAAGAGGAAAGGAACACTGTTGGAACAGAAGACAATGCTGTTTTTTGCTGCCAGTTCATTCTGCTGTTGTGGAAATTCATACTGTAATATCTAAATTGGGTGGATTTTGAAAGATCACTGGAGCAGAGAGTCTAGTCATATAAATAAAATCGTGTCTGAAACCATCTTGTTTAAATTTACACTGCTGACTAAATGCTTTTGGGAACAGAAAGGCTTTCTTAATTTGAATGAAGTGTATTAAATCTGTACTTAAATCTCATAGTAACAAGCATATATATAAAATAAAAATTGGCAACGTCTGATGTGCATATAGAGGTAGTGTTTTAAAGTTTAAAGCAGTTGCTAAAAGAATGTAAATATAGAAGTAAAAAACAATGACATTTTTTATGATCAGACATTAATATGCAGGATATTCTATTCTGATTTCACTAGTAGAAACACAGACTGAGTGGAACAGCTCTGAATATTCTATCTTAAGATACTGTGGTACTAACAAATGTATTAAGAACAAAACATGGTGAAATAACATTGTATTAGGATAGTTCTTGTCAACAGATTCATACAACTAAATTGGAAGAGTTTCACATTAAGTCTTTGCAAAACTCAGAAAAAGAGCTGAATTTCATCTTGGCATTCAAAGGTTTGCTGGTCAGCCTTGATAAATTAATTTCATGAGATACGTGCATTCTAGTGGGACTCAGCTTTCTGGAGAATTTAAATAGAAATTAATGTTTCACATTTAATACCTTGCTTTGCTCAGCTAATGACATGAAGACTAGATCTAAAATATTAGGCAACAAATGTCTAGAAAAATTCTGAGCCATACTTGAATAGTTGTCATTATCAGTTATATGAGAAATGAGTTAATTGTATGTTGGTTCAGTGCTGAAAACACTACTGTTTCTTAAGAAATATGTTGAGATTGGTCAAAATGATGACTTTCAAATTCTACTTTCATGATAGTTCTATATTTAATTCACTCCTTCTTTGGATGTTCATGCTGATCTGTTGTTTATTTTTTTTTTTCCCCAGTAGTGTTGTGTAGACACTTTTTGATTTTTAAGGAAGTGTTGTTTTGCACTGCTGTTGAACAGTGCGCACAGATGAATTATAATGATTAGGAACTATGGAAGTCCTTTCTATTTCCAATGTAAAATTTTTCAGTCGATTTGAGGTATGGCAAGTTCGGGTCTCTCACTGACTTCAGCATGACTAGAAACATACAGTGATTTGGTAAACTTAGCCTATCAACATGAAACTATATTTTGCTTCTCTGAATTTATCTTATGTTCTTTTTAATTTATATTATACAACTTTTCTCTATTTTAACATTTTTAATGAATAGAAAATATTATGGTAAGATACTGTAAGCAATGAATTTACTCATTTACTGATAGGCATTGATGTCTTATTAGTTTTCTTTTTTTTAAAAAAAAAATTTTTTCGACTGCTAGTCTTGTCAAATTTATATTGCCATTTGATGCAATATTGACATTTGTTTGATTGGCACAGTACCTAATTAACTGCTGTTCTGTGATAACTGCCTACAATATTTTTTTTATACAGAACATTTGTTAGTGCTCTTCAGACTTCTGATGTGATGACTACTATGCTTGAAGTAACTGGAGCAGAAATTTAGTAAAAGTTCAATACAGAGCTGTGCAATTTAAAGCCAGATTGCACTCTAAGCTAAAACAATGTAAGCTCTCTTTGTTTGCTACTCTGACTGCTTGCTTTGAAGTGGAATCCTATCAAGAAAAGCCCTTGAGGCTTTGTCAACAGAGGAGATCAACTCTGGCCTGGTAGCTCATTTAAAGGTCATTATTTTGTAAAGATTTTTCAACAGAATTCATACTGTCTTTTTGAGATCCATATAAGTAAGAATTAGTGTTGCATGTTTTAAAACTAAGCAACCCTTTGGAATGAAAATCTTGGTGTTTTTAATTTGAGCTGTCAGTTATGTGACTGTACACAAATTGGAATGAAGATGATGTAAGAGATTATTCTTTTATATGATTGACTCACAGTTTGCTGAGGGACAAGCCCAGGCAAGTCCTGGGCAAAGGTAGAGAAATCTTCTTTCTGGAGGACACTGATGGACAGGTCCTGGCTAAGGGTTGTGAAATCCTTTAAGGAGCACAGATGGACAAGGCCAGGGGCAACAAGAGAGGGATAAGCTGCTGATAATGGCCGGGAAACGGTCTTTTTTGTGGACTTATCTCGAGGAAGATGGCCATCTCAGGAGGTACGCACAAGACTCTTGCTCAAGCACCCAGGGATGTCACGTAGGCAGGAAAAAAGGGATAAAAGAGGGTCCAACAACCATGAAAAGAGGGGTTTTCTGCCATCAGATCCCTCACCACGACGGACTCGAGGTTTCTGCCATCAGATCCTTCACTACGGACCATATGCTGACGGACTTCCCTGGGCCTGCTACCTGAGACCTGCTGCTTCCTCCCAGACTTACTCTGCGGCTTTTTCCTGGACCCACCCAGTACCTGCACCTTCTCGTTGCCCAAGACCGGCCCCGCTGCTCCTGCCCTTCGGCCTCGGACCATCGGAACGTCATGCAATGGGACTACTGCCGGATCCTGGTGGTGACTATCCCTGCTTTACGCAATTCTTGCTTCTTTCTGTCTTTTCCATTGCTCGCCTTTCTTCCCCATCACCCCAGTCCGTAATAGTGTCCGTCCTCCCCTTTCTTCATCTCCCTTGTTAACATTTGTAATAAACTGGTCGGACCAACATTTGAACCATTGTTTCTTAATCTCACGCCGGGCATACATATCTCAAAGAGCCTCCTCTCCCTCCTATAAATTGGAGCGAGACAGAGGATGTTGGATACAACTCAGGATGCTGTAAAGTACATTAGACAGAACACATGTCTGTAGGATTGTTGCACCTTTCCAAGACTTTGCAGTGAGTAATTCTCTTTCTGAAAGATAATTTTTTTCTTCATGGTTTTAGTTCCTCGGTGTAAGCAGGTTTATTTCACTTTTTACCTTGTCAAAAGGTGGAACAAAACCCAATCAAACTGGTCACAGAATATTCTACAGTGTACAGCAGTCATCAGAGGGCTCAGGCATGCTGGCAGTGAAGAGGTTTACAGTCACTTTTGAGATGTCTTTTCTTCAGCATCTGAGTATTTCTCTGGCATTTTATTTGAGAAATGCTGTACGCTAGAATTGTTAATGGATCTCAATTCTTAAAAGTTACTATCCACTACCAACAGTATAAGGAGGTTTTATTCTACTGTTCTTCAATATTAAGAAATTCTACAGACAACTACTGCTATAACCACAGGTTACATTGTTGGCTTTTTGGCATTCTCCATTTAAAATATATGGTGCAATTAATCAAAACAAGGTATTTAATAACCATCTGTTAAAAGTCATCTGTCAACCTTTTGGTGTCCACTGGTCAAGGATTTCCATGGTTAGCTATTTTCAGGAATATTTTTTTATGAGTTCTTATGCGGATAACACACAACTTTTTACCGCACTCTCATAAAATACACTCTAGGAGGACTGCAAATAATGTAAAGGAATAATGCCTTCCCCAATGTAGTTGTCAATTATGAGTCTATTCATTACATTATTTTCTCTAAAAGTTTTCAAAGGTCAAGAGATCTTGAAGTCTTCTAAGAGTAAAACATTTAGTATGATACAATATGAGATTGGTAGGCATACAATAAATCAAAATGAATTTAGCTGCTAAGAATATTTCCAGCTCTCTTAAGATATTGTGCTTTCAGTGGTAGTTTCTGTAACATCTTTTCAGTTTCTCTTTAGCATGTAAGGTACCAAAACTGATTTATAGAGATGGAATATTTTCATTTAAAATTGAAATATATTCACTGTAAATGTAAGCTGTACATATGTTCCTGAACATTGCAATGCCTATGTTTGTGTTTCAGTTATATAGCTCTCTCTTGAAACACGGTACTGATCTATCTCTAGAGTTTAAACTTGCTTTGAATGAGATGCTTATTTTAAATGAGCCCAAATATTAACAAATCAGTCATTACAAAAAAAGTCACAGAGAACGTGGTTAAATTGACAAAATGCAGTCATTAAAAAAAGCTGTGAGAAAATCAGTCCTATCTTGAAATAAAAAAAATTGAATACTACTCAGTTTGAAATGAGTGAGTTCCCAATTTCCTATTCGTTTTCTAGTTCTAGTTCAGTCTTTTTAATGGAAAAACAAACAATCTGCCTTATTTTGTATAGTCCATCTTTCCTTGCAAGATTGATAATTTTTTGTTATCATAGAATGATCAATTTTTGGAAGAGTAATGCGTAGACAGTAATACAAGCCCTTTGTTTTAGTCCTATTATGAAAATACTTAATCAATACTCAAAGCAGTTTGTAGTGTTAGAATGAAGGCTACCCCAGTGAAAGAGGATGTAGAATTTCTAAGTTATCTAGTGAAATGAGTGTACTTACTAGAACCATTTAAATAAGTATTGCAGTGAAAAGCATTGCTTGTGGTTAATTGGATATAAGTGGAAAGTTGGTAGAAAGCTGGTTGTGTTGTTTTGAAGACATTAACATTTTTAGTATGACTCAAAAAATATAATTATGTTAATGCAGCAAGCTCTAAAACAGCTTTGAATGATTCTTTTGTCATGCATTCAAATGTGAATTAGTTTTCTCAAATCCTATTCTACATGTATGGAATGTAAGAATAGCACAATTTGTTTGTAAACAGATCATTGTTCCATTTAAAATTCAGTGCCTGAGGCTTTGAAATACTTGTCATATTCAACTGGGCTTCATAATTTTATCTATGCATTTGTATTATTCTTAAAGTGATAATTGTCTTTAAGTGAAGAAAAGCTCCACAGCTGAACAGTCTGTCCTTCAAAACCTGGTTTTCTCTTCACCAGAAAATATAAAACTAGAGGAATTTGCAGTGCAAAAGAACTTCTCCAAGTATTTGGTCCACAGCTTAACAAATTCAGAATGTGACCTCAGTGCAGAAGGCAAGACTTGCTTGGTAATTTAATTAACATAATTATACCTGAGCTTCAGAATTTGAACTAGTAGGTAGGTATCTAGATGAGGTTGGAAATGGTGTTACTTTTAAAACTCTATGTTGTTTAGGGTAATCCATTTGATTTTCTCATTTCCTAAGTCAGGCACATATCTGAAAGGTGTTAATAGAAGGAGTTCACCTACGCAATTTGTAATGCATTCTCTCCTTTACCACAATTCAGTCTAAAAAGCAAGGATTACTGTTGATTCTAGCCATTAGGCTTTTGATTCTATCATTTAAGTAAATTCAAACTTTTTTCCATCTACACCATTCCTTCTTCTGCCTATCTCTTGTTTTGAAATCAGTACCTAACTCTTTCCAAAACCAATAATAATGCAAAGTCCTACTCCTGGAGGAAAGTGAAAAGAAAAAAAAAAGAAAGAAAGAAAGAAAGAAAACAACAAGAAAATTCATAGAAAACAAGGCTTTTACACAAATAAGAAAGAATTTAAGTATTCTATATACAAAGCACCATACATGTACAATATATATATAAAACACATGACTTACACATATATATATATATTTCCAAATACAAAATTATTTACACGCTCCAAAGAAAAATCAGTTTCCTTGGAAGGTGAGAAGAAAATAGTAAGTTGCTCCTGAGTTGCAAGCTCAGATTCACTTCTGAGTGGCTTAGTTTGCTGATCCTATCTTACACTGAGAAATAATACAATTATGGTAGTGCCTGAAAATTAATGTTGTATTCTTAAATTAACTATGCTTATGTTGATTTGAGTCTTTTTTTTTCCAAATGAAAAGTCTAAATAAAAATAACTACTAAAATATCTGTACATTAATCTCTTGTATCTATTCAATTGATAGAAGATTTCCCATTCAATACATTACAGAGAATGGCAGTAAAACATGACAACAGATATCAAATATTCCAACCTATAGTAGAGTACCTTCCTGGGAATCTATGGGAATAAGAGATTCATTAATATATTAAGGTACATTACCATGACTGACAAGAAATACACTCGTAATGTAAACTTCCTGTTTAATTTGCATAGATGCAAAACAATTCAACTGCTTTCTTTTGACAGATAAATTACATGATAGGAATGTAAAGCGAATTGCAGGCAAAATTTTCTATTATTATATTAAAATGTTAATAAGAGCAATGGCTTATTCATGGCAATGTATTCAAGGAAAAAGAAAGACAAGAAGAATTGATTTGATGATTGATACAAGAAAATTGTTTTATGTTTTATCCATGGTGGAGAAGAAAATAAAAGCAAAAACCCTCAAAGGACTGAACAAAATGGAAGCTCATATGCTTCACAGGTAAAGCAAAGACCATAACAACCTTACCATTCAGTTCATTTGAATTTTATTCTTTTTTACTTTTGCAGACTCTGCTTGGATTGCAAAGACTGTAGAATGCATTCACCTCAGTTTCTTTCTCTGGTGACTTTAAAGAATAGAAGAATTCTACCTAGTAGATTCTGCGTGAAGACAACCATTACTAGTTTAACAGTGTCTATTTCCTAAAGAAAACCAAAGAAAGTTTTTCCAGCACTGTCAGAAAATTCTTTAGTTCTTCCAACAGATTCGAAACATACGTGCTTTGTATGGGTAGTGACTTTTTCCCTGTTATGTAGTAAGCATTAAAAACCCAATTAAGTCATTTTTATCTACCATCAGATAAGGTTTCCAGTATTGGAGTTAAATAAATATCAGGAACAATTAGATGAATGAAGTCAGTGCTCTTAATTTGCTTAGATACTAGAACTAGTGTTTGCACTGTAAAACATACCAGAGCAATTGTGCTTGTGTCCCATCTTGATTTGCCTTTTGACTTCTTCAGATAAATTTATTTTCTTCTCATATATTGTCTTCTGTGAGATTAATACATGTGGGTGTGAAACTGGAAATGATGCATCTTCAGACATTTTGTCAGTGAAATCACTTTTACTGTCACAGCATATGGTCTCCTTCAGCTAGATAAATAGCAAGATATCAAAAATAATTGTTGTGGTGAAGTCTAGGCTTTGATCCTGTGACAAGATTTCATTACAATTACTCTATGTTGGACCATGTGATTGACATTGGTGAGATTTTCAGATTTGTATGGTGCTACGAGGAAATAACTGTTCTGGCGGCCTTGCTGCCTTTCTTCTCAAGATGACTTAGGGAACAGATTAATGAGATGTTTGAGCTACCAGTAAGCAACTTTTTCATCAGAGATGTTTTGGCAGTTGAGAAGCTAGTAATAGGATAATGGAATAGTCAAAAGATTTCTAATACACAACAGTGGATTAACTTAATAACAGTGGATGAGTATGGGGGGGCTGGAAAATCTTTTTTTAATGAAACCAGTAAGAGAAATGTAGATGTACAAATTAAGAGTTACTTTTTCAGTGTTATGGAAGATTATACATCATATACCATGTTTTTAACAGACAGAAAAGGTAAACTAATTGCTAGTGAATTAATACAACATACACTCTGATATATATTCCTAAATATTTAAAGACTGGGAACTTGCAAGCTATTCTCCACAGATCTGAAGCATTAAGAAGGCAAGACCCTTATGTCTCGCTCCAATTTATAGGAAGGAGAGGAGGTTCTTTTAATATATGTATACCTGACAGCGAGATTAAGACACAACGGGTCAAATGTTAGCCCAACCAGTTTATTACAAACCCTAGTTGTTTAGGGAGATGGGGAAGGGAAGACAGGTGATAAAAAAGATAAGAAATAAAAGCAAGGAGTCTTTGTAGGAAGCAAGAGGAAGATAGTCACCAGCATGGTTCATAGTTCATAGTTCAGTCATTGATCTTCAGTAGTGGTGGTTCGTCAGATGTTGTTGTTCAGTTGACAACGACGACTGTGACAACCTTTCCAATGGCAGTACAAACTTATTTATAAGTCCAAAGTGGTTGAGTCAGCTCTCTTTGGAGTGACAGCTTCTGACTTTTGGATCTCAGCAGGAACTCCTTTTGTTTCCATCTTCTGGGCCTTGCCAACAGATAAGAGGGAGCATGGAGGCACCAACTTGTATCTTGCATTCACAGAATACATACAGAATACATACAGAATTATCATCCTCCAATCTCCCATAGCAAGCTGGAGTTATTTGGTCACAGGCCAGATCTTCTGCCAGTAAGCAGTCCTGAGCACTCTCTTTCAAAGAAATGCTTTCAAATGTAAAATTTGAAAACACAGTGATGTGGACTGCCATATGTAACACCCACCCTCATCTCCAAGGTAAGTCAGTCTTATCCTAAGAAATGTCTCAGAAAGCCAGCTTTGAGCCAAAAACAAAGGTTCAGTCACTTTTTTTTTCAATTGAGTTTCCAGTCAATTACTACAACTAATAATTTCATTTAGAAATAATGGCTCAGAAGTTTTTTGAAATGACAGATTCTAATGCACTGAAATGCATCATTATTGCTTCTCTTCTTGTCCTTTGTTTGCATTACCTTATTTTTGACTTTAACATCCTTTTCAGCAAATCAGATAACTAGAAGACAAAGGAATTCTCCCATGTTAGGCACAAATTGAATTCAAATACCATAATTGCAATCTAATTCCAATTTAGCAGTCAACATACACTCTGATGACAATGGCTTATACCTGCTGATCAGCCATATATACTTAGATAGAAAGCTCAGAGATGTTAGTGAACATTTCTAGAAGGCTGCTGCAGAATTTATGATAACCAGTGCAGGATGGATGAGTACAGCCATACTTTATGACTATGGCCTCTGATTAGATACTCATTTTCTTTGTATTTTCATTGCCTAGGACCTGATTACAGTACATTTTCATATAGATCAGGTAATTTTCAGGTGTATGTTGGTAGTCATAAATCACTACACGTTTGCAATTCCCAATGCAAATAGGAAACATTTGCAGTTTAATTGGTGAAATTCAGTGACTTTTGAGAGAACAATGCACAGGATTTCTAGTATTATACAAGGAGTGACGAAGAGGGTAAGGAACAAAATGCCAATTCCACATAGAATCCTAGAATTCAAACTAAGATAAACATTACTAGCTAATGTCCTTTGTGGTAAATTCAGGGGCAATTATTCGGAGTGAATTTTATGTCTTAATGAAAAGCATCCTACAGAAGATGACAAATTTGGCTGCAGTATGGAAATGATAGTGCCAACAAAAGAGGTAGTGATGCATCCAACAACAGGGTTGGTAGGAATTAGTGTTTTTGAGCTGCAGCTTTGGATTTCACCTTTTTTTTATTAGTCTTGCCAACTTTCCACTTCTACTATCAAATTGTTATCCTCCATGAAGGGAAAGTGCTAAAATGGATGAATTGTTTAGCTGTGTCAATATTTTCTTAGTTACTGGCTTATTGATTGTTTTAGCAAAAAAACAAAAAAAAAACAAAAACAAAAAACAAAAAACAAAAACAAACAAACAAAAAAAAAACAACTGACAAAAGGGCCATAGAACACTCAAGATTTGGAAGTGCTATGATTACGTTAAAATTAGCTAAAGATTCTGGTTGTCAGTTTTGAGTTCTTCGTATTGCCTTGAATTACCGTTAGCAACAATGATTCTATTATTTTCTCTGCATTTATTTCATTTTTCTCTTCTTATTGAAGTTTACATACAACATCTGGTATCCAATAACTATGTTGTTTGTTTGATTGTTTTTCACATAGTTGTGCCTAGTTATCATACTGTCCACTATGTCCCCAAAACATTTCTTTGAATTTATTCTTTACTCTATAATTTCTTGTATCCAAAGCCTATTTTTAAAAGTTCATTTCTCACAATATAAAACCTATAGCGTCTGTTCAGTTTATGTTGCTGAATTTCTGATTGGAAGTAAGGAAGTTCCACCGAAAAGATATAAACAAGGCTTATATAAACTGATTTTATACTTTACTAAAGATAAAGCATTAGGGTCCACAAAGGCTTATTAGCCTTTTGTCACACTCATATGACATTACTCATAAAACAAGTGTACAGATGGCTTTTGGATGACATTTGTAGGTTAGGACAGCATGAAAAAAAAAGAGAAGATATATTTTCTTCATGAAACTACACATCTTGTGATTAACTAGTCTGTAGGCAGGCATCCGTGCATCTAATTATTGTGCATACTTCCCTATTTAAATCATTGTTTTTGTCTTGATGATTTTTCCTCTCAGCAATTTTAGTTCAGCCTGATTAGTTTCAGAACCTCTGCTCTGAAGGTTTAAAAAAATAGAAAAAGAGTCTAGAAAAAAGACTCTATCCATTTTCTCTGCCAGAAGTTCAGGCAATGTCTACATACGTCTTTACTGCATAATAAGGCCTTCTATATATTGTGAAGTGCTGAAAATGGAACACTGAAATGTTAGTATAACATTGCTAAGACATATCAGTAGTAAAGATACCATACTAATCAGTGTCACAAGAGAAGGCCTCTAGTCTTGTGAATGAATTAAGTATATTGTGACTCATCCTCAGTGTTCATATAGGGCCGTAAGAAGTGTTGAAATAAATTGCCCAATGTCTGCTTCTAAATGAAGAAAAAAGTCAGTAAAGGATTTATTTCATTCTAATTTCCCACATCTTTTCAGCATATTCTATATATCACAGCAGGTATACAGTTGGTTCAAGCTGGATTTCCTCAATAGTGGTGAGAAATCTGTCTTTGAATTATACAGGTACTATATTAAGCCAAGCTCCAACAGAGTCGGAATAAACAGTAGCAGGAAGGAAGGTGTTCTCAGGCAGCTAAACCAGAGTGCAAGGTAAAACTGAAAGAAAACAAATTAATTTTTTATCATTATGTCTTTTTCTTTTGGTGAACATAAAGAACTCTAGCTATTGATTACAGTGGGCAGACAATTGCTTACACATTTTAAGACATTAAATCTTAAGACATGACACGTGTCATAGCTGCTTAATTTGGTACACTTAACTGTGACAGGTGCTCAGTATGTATAGCTAAGATATTATCACTGGGACAAAATAAAATAATTCCTGAATGTCTTATGCTCTATTAGAATTGCTTGTCACTGCTTTTTCTGTTCTATTCTGCCCAACCAGGATTTGCTGTATGGTTTCTGTTTACCATTATTTCCTCACTTTGTAACTTCTTTTGGAAGTTAAACACTTTTGTAGTCTTTCTTGAGATGTTCCTTTTAGTAGACCTGACCTTCCCCCAGCAGCTTTGGTTACCTCCCTTTTAATCATCATGCACATCAGCAGCCCTTATAACATGCTTCCTTGAGGGCTGAAATGTGTAAGGAAAAACTTAATTTTGTCTATTTAAGTCTATATGGAGTCAAATTCATATAACTCTCTTGACTTTGGCACAGCTATTCAGACATGTTGAAGGTCCAAGGAAAACTGAAAGAATTTTTTTTTTTGTTTTCTGTTTTCTCCTTTTCCTGTGATTTAAGCTCATAAAGAGGTTACTGATACTTAAAGTACACATCTCCTATATTGGTCTATTTCAATAGTTTGACAGTTTCTTTTTTTTTACTAAGCTTCCATCAGGTTTTTCATCTCTGTAATTATTTCCTTCATTTAAATTACTGTCAATTTCTTCTTGATGACTACCTTGACCTGCATCTTCTCCAAAACAGCACAGAAAACAGAAGTTGCAGATATTGAAATATCATTTTTGGATGATCCAGATAATGTGCACCTCATCCAAATGTCTCTATTTACCCATAATACAAATTCAGCCTATTCATTCACCTTTGTTTTCAAGCTATTTATTCCTATGTGCTTCTAATCTACTGTCTCATCACTTTCCTGCCTTTTTAACAGCTTTTTTTTTTTTCTGAATGAATCTCTTTTATTCATAGATTAAACCTATTTGCCTTAACTACATGTAGAAGGTAAACATAATAATTCCCCTGTAATGTGATATTTTTATTTATACTTCCAAAGCAAAGAAGAAAAAAAAAAAGTGTGCATATGCATTAATATTCCAGTAGTGAAAATGAAGTGGTAATTCATTTTTAATGGATCCCATGGCCTTTTGTTTTCAAAATTAATAGGACCCCCTACCCACAGAAATGCTAGTTCACAATCTCTTTAAGTCATTTCAGCATGTTTCTTAGTTATAATGCAATAATTCACTCAGGTAAATTACATTCCAGCTTTTGCTTGTCATGAATATTAAAAGAATAAAGCAAGACTACACTGCAGAAAACAGTTCCCAGACTGATCTCACATTGGAGTAAATCAAGGGAATGACCTCCCTGTAAAACTAGAATGAGAATCAGCCCACTAAAACTGAAGCCTTGCTTTGAATTTAATTTGGTTTTTAGCTAGAGTTGATGCATTTCATTTAAAAATTATTTTATTTTGTTTCTAATGCTAGCACATAAAAACTGTCTCCCAATTCAGGAATCTCCTTTGCAAACAGACAGTGCTTACATCAATATTTTAAATTTAAGTGCATTGAGGGATTCTTCCACAAGGGCTCAAATATTATAAAGTGAACTAGTAGGGAAACACTACGTTTATCCACTATTGGAGCACGTATTAAAGAGCTCAGTAAAATCATTTCACTTTCATTAGGAATCTGCTTAATGTCTAACTTGCTCTTTTGCAAAGTAGTGTATTCATAGATCTATCTACCCCAGGTGCCAACTTCCTTAGCAAACTGCCTATACGTTTCAAGGTGATTTTTTAGTCAAACTTTTGTAGCCAAGGCTGATGAGATTAATATCTTTTCTAGTTTTAGCTCCTGATTAGAAAGAAAGAAGGCTTCACATTTACTTTAAGCAATTTATGACTTCGCAAAGGTTTAACAATAATTATCACTTTTGTATGAACACCTGAATGCATTATGTTTATTATGTTCAAACAATCCAGAGAACACAGAAAAATATATTGTTTCCCAGCTGGGATTTGAACCTAATTACACAAGTCACATTCTATTTACTTGGGACTAACCTTCTGTTAGGAGACGAGTATGTAGATTCCATACTCTGTAAAATGGTCAACTGAGTTTTTATTTTTAGCTTGTTTGATTTTTTTGCTTTGTAGAATAATCTCGGAACTGGTGCTTCCACCTGACTCTCTTCCAATAAAAAAAAAAAAAAAAAAAAAAGCACTTAATTTCAACAGAAGTACCCCGAAAGTTTTTCTTACTGAGTTATAAAGGCCAGACCAGACAAATATGGCAGAGCAGTGCAGCCAGTAATCTAGGAATCACTGCAAGAATTAGAGTTCGGGGAAGAATGTGACTCAGTTATGATCCAAAGGCTGAATTATCACAGCTGGAGGGTCCTGTATTCATAGAATCATAGAATTACTCAGGTTGGAAAGGACCTGAAAGATCATCAAGTCCAAACGCAGCCTAACCATAGTACCCTAACTCTAACAACCCTCCGCTAAATCATGTCTCTGAGCACCACATCCAAACACCTCTTAAACACATCCAGGGACGGTGACTCAACCACCTCCCTGGGAGCCTATTCCAGTGTTTAACCACCCTTTCTGCAAAGAAGTGTTTCCTAACGTCCAACCTAAACTTACCTTGGCGTAACTTGAGGCCATTTCCCCTTGTCTTGTCACCTATCACCAGTGAGAAGAGACCTGCCCCGCTCCCACTGTAAACACCTTTCAGGTACTGGAAGAGAGTAATAAGGTCTCCCCTCAGCCTCCTCTTCCCCAGACTAAACAGCCCTAGCTCCCTCAGCCTCTCCCCATAGGGCTGATTTTCCAAGCCCTTCACTAGCCTCGTTGCCCTCCTCTGGACCTGCTCCAGTACCTCCATGTCCTTCTTGTACTGAGGTACTCAAAACTGAACACAGTACTCAAGGTGAGGCTTCACCAATGCCAAGTACAGGGTCAGGATGACTTCTCTGATGACCATTCCTGATACAAGCCAGGATGCCGACTGTCCAACAGTACACCAAGGTCCCTTTCCATCAGGCAGCTTTCCAGCCACACCTCCCCAAGCCTGTAGGGTTGCCTGGGGTTGTTGTGACCAAAATGCAGGACCCGACACTTGGCCCTCTTGAAACTCATGCCATTAACCTTGGACCATCGATCCAGTCTATCCAGGTCCGTCTGTAGTGCCCTTCTCCCCTCTGGCAGATCAACACTCCCTCCCAGCTTGGTGTCGTCTGCAAACTTACTGAGGGTGCACTCAATCCCCTCATCAAGATCATCAATGAAGATGTTAAACAAAAGCGGCCCCAGCACCGAGCCTTGAGGGACACCGCTCACGACCGGTCGTCAACTGGATTCAACTCCATTGACCATGACTCTTTGGGCCCGGCCATCCAGCCAGTGCTTCACCCAGCGGAGCGTACACCCATCCAGACCATGGGCAGCCAGCTTCTCCATGAGGATGTTATGCGGGACAGTGTCAAAGGCCTTACTGAAGTCCAGGTAGACCACATCGACAGCCTGACTCTTATCCACTAAGTGGGTCACCTTGTCATAGAATGAAGTCAGTTTCGTCAGACAGGATCTATCATTTGTAAACTCATGCTGACTGGGCCTGATCCCCTGGTTGACCTTTAATTGGTCAATGATGGTTCCCGAGATTATCCGTTCCATAACCTTCCCTGGCACTGAGGTGAGACTGATAGGCCTGTAGCTACCAGGATCATCTTTCCGGCCCTTTTTGAAGATGGGTGTCACATTTGCCAGTTTCCAATCCACCAGGACATCCCCGTTTAGCCACGACTGCTGAAAAAATGATGGAGAGTGGCTTGGCAACCACATCCGCCAACTTTCTCAGCACTCTAGGGTGCAATCCATCCGGCCCCATGGACTTATAAGCATCCAGCTTTCGCAGCAGGTCCAAAACTATCTTGTCATGGATCATGAAGGGCTTATTCTGTTCTCCATCCCTATCTACCAGCACAAAGGGCTGTGTTCCCAGGGAGTAACTAGTCTTATTATTAAAGTTCGTATAAGTACTCCCAACATTTCAGTCTGTGCAAATAGATACTTTAAGGATTTGAATCCACAGGAACTTAATTCACACAAGGTCAGGATTGCTGCACATCAGTTCTTTTCCTCATGTTGGTAATGGTACTCATATGGTTCAGTGAGCAGATCTGGCCTAAAACTTATATATATATATATATATATATATATATTTTCAGAGTTACTTTCCGGTTGAATCAAATTCCTGAACCATTTTCATTGAACAAACACTTCTGCCCTCCACCAGACTCATTAACTGCACCCTCTGTGATAAAAGATTTTGATCTTTTTAAGTCAACATACCCTTCAAGCTGGTAACAGATGCAGCTCACAGACTTGTAATTCTCATACTCATCTTTTTTCCTCACCTAATGATAGAGTCAGCAGGTGAGTCATTCAGAATAAAGTACAATTTCATGGGGGTGAGACAGGCAATTTCTTCCTATTTCAATTTCATAATCTCCTCCTACCTCAGAGTTAATGGTTTCTTACTCCATGATTGGACTGACTGAAAGAAATGCTATGAGATGATATATATCATGTGCCACTGTATGATTGGAAGACTATATCAATAATGGCATGTGTTCGACGAGTAGTAAGAAAGGTATCCAAATTCAGGCTTTTGACTTGATGCTGTTTAACAGAAGCTTCATAATGCTTTGGACTGCTGGATACATTGCAATGGCTTTGGGGATTATTACAATACATCATGCAGAGAATCTCTGTAATAGTACCCTTATGTCACAATGTATCATGTCAAAAATCCCAATGCAACATTTTCAGGATATACTAATGACCCATCAAAGTACATCAAAGTTTTATTTTACTTTGTTGTGTCTGATATGGAAGTCTAAGTACTGACCCAAATAACCCTACTGAGAAGTACTGTGAAATACTTTAGAGAAACCAATTTCTTTTGCTAGTTAATTATTAAAAGGAGTAAAGCCTATCATGGCAGTTAATGCAGCTTGAACACATAGGCAAATACTGTATATAGGCTAGGATTTCATAGAATACACTACCCAATCCCTTTTATATTGTACCATTTAGGAGCTGTACTCTTTCCAGTATTAGGAGCTGTACTCTTTCCAATATTTAAAAAAAATCAGAAATATTTGGATTCTTAGCACTGGGGAAAGGATATCTATGGGATCCTGAATATTCTGTTGTTGAGAAGAACACTTTAAATACATTAAGAAGGAAAACAGAGGGGAGACAAAACCATGTGACTTACAAATAACACATAAGGAGAAACTCACTAGGAACCTGGGGTCTTTTTGTCTTTTTACTGAATGTAACACATAAAATTGTTCAGCTCATGGCAGACTAAAAAGCAGGTAGATTGTGAGCTCCAAGGGAAAAGTCATTGTTGAATCCCCACACAACCTTTAAAACAACTTAAGTTTGCTACATTGCATGAATGAGATATTGAAAACCTTCAGATATTTTTGGATGCTCTTAATGCCAAGAAAAAATTTATTTTTTTTCTCATAGTTTTTGTGTACTCAGGTTCTTATCCCAGTACTAGAAGATTATTTATCAAATGACCAAAATGATTCATCAGACCCAAAGATACCTCAAAAATACTTTAGGGGCTAATATATAATTGAAGTGTAATGAGTGAACTCAAAAACAAGTGAGTTATAAAGGATGGGACAAATACGAAGCTTTGTCTCAGTCTGAACTATAAAGAAGAGTGGCTTTAAATCAAAGCAATACAATGAATAGTAATAATAATAATAAATTAGGTAATCACATACAGTCCTGGATTTTCAAAAATAATGATAGGCAAGTGGCTCTGGTTTTTTCCTGATTAAAAACACTTTTATTGTCTAAGCAACGAAAAGCAGACCCACTGACTGTGAAAGCACAAAACTACAGCAAATCATCAAAGAAAAAAAAAGTCAAACTCAAAGCCATATTTACTATGGCTTGCTTCAATGAAGAGTGCCTTAAAAATGCATGCATAGTATTATAAATCCAAATTCTGAATTTTGAATGTATTTATGAAATATCTAACAGCTCAATTTTTTAAAGAGAATGTTATTTTTAATGGAGAAATTGAACCATTACATTTTGTAACTTTACTCTGTGATTACTTAAAATCATGAGTATAACATTTTGTTAAAATTGCTTTTATCGAATTCATATATCAAAATAAGTGCATGATCTCTCATTTATTTGTTACTGAATGTTTGTATACTTTAAATTTTGTTTTGTATGTTAGACAGCAACACATCTGGTCAGCTGCAGAGCATCTGGTAGAACTGATACATAACTAAGTCCAGATAAACTGATGTCACTCATTTCAGCTCATGAGCAATGTGATGTATCTGACACTTACTAACACTATATATTAATGGAACAAAATCCCTACTTATTTCTGTGTAACGAACTATAGTTTTCTTATTGTATAATTCATTGTATCCTTAATCTTTATCTCAAAATGCCACTTATTTCTGAATCATCCAGTTTCATTGCTCTCACTCAGTGAAAGCAACGAGGACGAAGCTTTAATAGTTGCCTAAAAGTTTACAGATTTTATCATCATTAGGAAACACTTGCTAACCTAATGGTTCTAACAAGTTCTCATGGGGACCATCAAAGCCAGTTTAAACAGGGCAGATCACAAAAAAAAAAGCCAGACAAAAAGTTAGAGGGGCTCATGGCTGGTGAGGAGAATGCAAGTTACTTTACTTCACAGAAGAAGGAAACCTTGCTAAAAGTATGTGTACATCTGGTGAGCCTACACTGTTTCCTAAGAGATGTGAAAGCCAGTTAGACACAGTCAAGATATTGCTAGGTTAAAGCAAAAGCCCTTTTTCAGTGGCAAGACATGTTAACTCAGGCTCAGGAACATGCTAATGTGGCCACATGAACATGTCTTAGATAAGACAGCATGGGCAGAACAAGCTCGTAATTTCCATCTATGCACAACTGAAAGCAGTCCCACATATGCTCTCAGTGAAATATGAATTTATATGTGATTAAATGTGCACATATGGTAGGTTTTGAAAATCCTTCTCACATCCCCCACGATAATTGAAATGCCTCATTCGAACTACTAAATAAAAGTACTGATGGCCAGTCTCTCAGATCTCCAAAGCAAAGCACAGGTGCACAGAAAGCTATGCATGGTTCATATACATAAAAAAACACACTTGGATCTGCTGTGGGAATAGAGGAATGATGGGGTTTTCCCGTGAGGTGTGTAATGGTGAGACTCCCGGGAGACTGCTGTCTCGGAAATTGTAAAGGATACAGCTACGCAGCTGTCACAGAGCTGAATCTATGGCGATGGTTTTCTGGGCAGGAGGCATCCCTTGGAACACAGCTCCTGCAATTTATTTTTGTCAGCCAAATTATGCTAGAGTGTTGAGCTGTTGGAGTCCATCCCAGGCTGTGCAAATATGAATGAAAGGTATGAGCACTGCTGCCATGAAAGATTTTAAAATAATGTGATGCTGCATTGCAGTTTCTTGTGACCTGCTGTTTCAAGGGAGACACTCCAATAAGCCAAACAAAACAGTTCTATGCATGCACAAGGCTAAATCTTAAGTCACAGATCCATAAAAGCTGGGGATCCATAAAAGCCAGCTTGCTAATACTTATACCAGTTAGTAGGAAATGCCAAAGAAAAATAGGAGGCTTGAGTCTCCCTCTCCTTAAAAAAAGAAATATCCTAATGAGCTGGAAGGCGATTCTTGTCTTTGCTTGAGATTGTCTGTGAAAAACCTTCTTCAGGATTTCAAAGGAGAATCATAGATTCATAGAATTGCTCAGGTCGGAAAAGACCTTAAAGATCGTCAAGTCCAACCGTGACCCAACCATACTACCCTAACTCTAACAACTCACCGCTAAATCATGTCCCTGAGCACCACATCTGAATGATTTTTAAAAGCATTATGATGGCTAGGACTTGCTTCCCTGGGCAAGTCATCTCTACTGTCTGCTATGTCTGAGGAAGACACTGAGGACCTACACGCTCAGCTCTTTCTTCCCAAGAAGTGCTCTGATCATGGGATAGTCTCACACTATCCTATGTGTTCTCCTACTTGCCTTTATTGAACCTTGGACCTTCGCTTCACAAACAACAGTAAATATTCCTATAGCCAGAGGGAAGAATTTTTTAAAAAGACATGTAAGGCCTAAACTCCAGTCTCTACTTCCGTATTTCATGCTAAGTGAAATAGACTCACAAGTAGAAATGGAAAGAGCTACACTGCAAATGCTTTGAATCTTGAATGGTCCCTCAGAAGGTAAGTAAAACTTTAAATTATTTTATACAGTAAAAAAGTAAAATAGGACCTCACATTTAAGCTGACTGCTTCAACCAAGAAGCGTTTGCCTGGAAGTAGTGATTCATTTCACTTATCCTTCCAGGATTCTGTGTCAAACCCTAAAAAAGCTATATGGAATTTGCAAAGTACCTTAAGGGGGAACAGAAAATTGGAAAATAGAACTGGTGAAAGTTTGAACAAGAAAGCCAGTTAAATTACAACTGCAGTGTTACTATTTATATGATGATATGGAATGTTTCAGCATAGCTGATGCACTGTTTCAGGAACAGTTAATATGAATAGTACTTCTGTTTAAACTTTGAGTATCCTTTTTTATTAAACTACAGTTTGGGAAGAGAGAAGAGAAGGATTAAAAAGGAAGAACCCAGATTTTTGTCAAAGGTTATCAAGGGGCTGCACACACAGATTTTTGCTGGATTTTTGGTTTATAAATTCCAGATGTGTGTTATTTTAAATAATTAAGATGTCGTTCAAAAGAGACAACAAAGAAAACTTAGGATAGTAGCATTTTTCAGTTGCAGGAAATTGTAAAATAAGATACTGAACAAATACTTTGTATGTATAATGTCAGAACAAATTAAGAGAATTAATGCATGTATCTATTAGAATGTTTTATATAACTAAAAGGTCAGTTCCATACAGTTTAAAATATTCTGGGTTCTGACTTGTTCTTCTGTTTTATATTCTTGCTTATTAATGTTCTGTGCTGTAAAACCATTATTATTTTTCTTATGTAATAATGGAAGAGCTTTATCTTTTTGCCTTGACTTAGTGGACTAGATTATCAAGGGCTTACATTTTTCATCTCCTCTCCTCTCTTCTATTCTTCTCTTTTCTCCACAACACGTTACACCTCTAAATACTTCTGCTTCGTCAGCTGTTATATGTAGAAATGTCCATATAGACTTAAATACATTCCATGTACCACTCCCATTCCTAATTCTGTCACAGACAAATATTAGAGGGCTGTCTTGAAACTTTTAGAAAGAGCTACAAGCAAGAATTATAAGCAACCAGTAAAATATACCACAGCAAAAGATTCATATGTCTTATGTTAGGCAGTGTTTAAAAGTTTTGGCTATGAAGCTAAACCAGTAATAACATCCTAGAAATGATACAGTTTACACAGGCAAAGTATACCAGTCCAATCACAAAAATAAGTTTTTGTTTGTTTGTTTTTCAAGTCTGCAATATTACACAAAGATTACCATTTTTTTCTGTACATGACTGTCTCTTGTCAGTACTTCTTCTCAAAAGGAACATAAGATATTATTATCAAGTTTTAGTCTGGAGAGACTCAAAGTATAGCTCTCTCACCAGCTCTCCTTTGCTCCCCAGACGGGAAAGTAATTTGCTGAAGATAAAACCTAACTGCTGCTCTCTCCACAGGTCCTGTCAGTGAAAGTCCCTCATCTCAGATCAGATCTGAGTAAGTAGGTAGGGGAATAGTTACTCCTTCTCATGAGTTAAGCTCCTAGCTTTGCCTTCTAATTTAAGAAGTGGCAAGGAGATAAAAGCTTTTCCAGAAAGAAATTCCATACTTACGAATATTCTGAGTTACCAGTCTCACCGAAAACCTCTTCACATTTATGACAGAGGAAAATGAAGTACGTGCTCCGAGCTGGTAGGTGTGAATGCTTTGTCTTATTAAAGGAAAGTTGAATGCTATGAAAGAAAGGAGTCAAAGTCTTACTATGGTCTCCAGTAGGGCTAACACAAGGCAGGGTCTTAGTGTTAAGGGGCAGTCCTCCCTTCATGGAGTGCATGCTTACTTGAAGACATTGATCTCCTGATCACTTGGATGTTTAGTGCACATTTATCAAGACCCCGGCCTTAATGAACTTACTGAGGCTAGTTAACATGCTTAAAATTTAGCATGTGCGCAGCCCTGAGGAAATCCAAGTGTTATGTAAAGTTGAAAACACTTCAAGCTGAGCACTGCTTTTGTGTTACTGTATATTTTGAACATTTTCTTGCTGACATTACAGCTGATGTTACAAACCATGGAGCATTAAGAGATCCGGCAACGGGGCAAGTTTTTGTCCCATATGAGAGATGAAAGAACAAAACTAATGAGGACCCTGCCAGCCCTGTCTGTCCCTGCCAAACCCGAGGAGTCCTCCACCTTTCTTAGGGCCCAGGACTCCACGTGAGCCCTGGGGCTGGCAGCTCCAACCTGCAAGGCCACAGCAGGGCTGTATCCAGCTCTCCACAGCTCTGCCCTGCCTTGACATGGGCCCTGCCAAACCAGGCCCATCTGTAGGCCTCAGCCTGTCCCCATCTGCAGGGACATGCCCAATGCCTAGGGCTGGGGCTGCCCCTGTGCCCCAGTTGCCTGGCTCCTGGCTTGGGCAGTGGGATAAAGCAGGTTGTCAGACCCTGACACATGGCCTCCATGGGGACCCCCCAGTGCTCTTGACCCCAGACGCTTGGACCACATGTAGCCCTGACACTACCATCAGATTGAGGAGCACTTTTTAATTTCCACAGGTTTCCATGGAAGAACTGAGAAATTTCCACAGATTATAGCTTTTGTTTCATCCCTAAAAGGAAGTTTTCATTCTACTGAATTTGATATCAGGTCCATATATTAAACCCAAATAAGTAAATCTATCTTCTCTCCTGCATGTTACCAGGAGGCACTCTGGAGTGCCAAGATGCTCCCAGAGACCTGGAGATCCAGCCTTCCCCTCTCCCCCCCAACCCTGTAGCTGCTTGTAAGCCACAGCCCTTATCTGAGGTTTGCAGATGGTCCTTTTAGATGTCAGCCTGGCCCTGTGAAGAGTAATTGCAAGAGCTGGAGGAGAATAGCAGAATAATTACAGCAAGATATGAAGGAGCAAGATTTTAATAATTCATGGGATATACTTAAATTGAAAGATTTTAATTATATCTTTATCATTTCTTTATTTAAATTTCCCATGTAGCAGAGCAGTAGAGTAAGCTAATATTTCCTGCTATGGTGTATGATGGCAAAATTTTGGAACATGTAAGTTCTGTGTTGATTGTCAAAATGACTTCGTGTTTATGATTAATTCTTCACAAATATTTGATATTTGTATATTTACTCAAAGAGGTAAAACACAAATCTCTGAGACTGTTAGAAAATAAATTTATTGTTTTAAGAGTACTGATTACATTTGGATCTATCATAGTAAATATAGTGAAAAAGGAACAGTGTACTTAAAGGTGAGATGAAAGATTATTCTTTTAAACAGATTAAATAGGTTTTCTATCAGTTCTTGGGCCATCAGTTCAACACTAGTGCTGTCCATGTAATTAACTATGTAAACACAATTCTAGGCAAGATTCTTATACGTTAGTGTTCTACTGTTGAATCCTACCATCAGGCTTCAACTCCTACAGTGACTTCTAACACTGACTCAGACTGCTCACCCCACAGATATTGTACAGAATCTTTCCCACATCCTATATTTACATTTTGCAATCAACACAAACCATACTAATAATGTATAATTTCTAACAATTAGTGATGAATTATTATGAAACATTTGAATGAATAATAATTGCATTTATGCAAAATTAGTCTTTTTGTTCAGAAGTCCAGCATCACATTTTCTTCCAAATCACCTGTGCTAAGATTTCCTTAAATGTATGGTTATGATTGTATTATTTATATAAATCAAAATTTTAAACAAAGATGCTAAAGAAAGCAGCAGGTTATAGAGAGGACTAAGATCTTTTAACAGTGAAGACTGTGAAGCTTTGAGATAGATTTCCTGGGGAAATGCTTCACTGAGCATCACTGAAGACCTCTCTCAGCATGTTAACCAAACTTCTGTTAAGATGTATGTATTCTTGATCTTACCCTGAGGCAGGAGATTGGACCAGATAATATCCTATTGTCCTTCTTCTACCATTCTATGTTATAGTGACTGTGACTAATAATTTACTGTTTGAGATTCCTTTCTTTTGCCAGCTTAAGTTTATTCAGATCTGAAATCAGGGTATGAAATTTTCTCCTCCAACTCAGTCCAGTTTGCTCAAGGCTGGTTCAATAATGTGGGTTTTTGGTTTTGTTTTTGTTTTTGTTTTCTTTGCTTGTTTGTTTGTTTTTAATATTTCCCTGCCAACAGGCTCAGAATAAAGGTGTTTTGGTTTTTTTTTGTTTTTGTTTTTTGTTTTTTGTTTTTTAATATAGAACACACAATTCTTGTGTATTGAAAAGTTTAGTAAGTAGTTTCTACTTGCTTATTAAATAAGCCCTTCCTGGTCCTTTCACCTGTCTCTTATTTTGCATTTTCCCTCAGTTTCTCAGTTCTAGGAAACACATAAATAGTCACCTCTAGGGATAATGCTAGTCTTTTATATATCCTTACTTTTTACATAGGTTAAACTTATTTCACTGCTTCAGAGATAATCCTGTACTTTGATTATTCGGTGTTTATTGCTGCCAGCTCTAGATTCTTAGTAAATGTTTTAAGGACAGCATGACTTGAACAGTAAGGAATCACAGTCCAGCTGTTGTGTTTTCTGAAGAGGTAACGAGTAAATTTAATGAAAAAGAATACAAATAGGATAGGAATTATGCATGTCAAACATGGAAAAAAAAAAAACTAATTTGCATCAGACACAGAAAGACCATAAACTGAGCTTGGTAGAGTCGTAGTATAACATCAAAGCCAGAGATCCTTGATGGAAATCTGTCATGTTTCTTGTTTGGCAAGATCAAGATCAAGCTTGTGAAGAGTTGAAGGCCTATCTGTATTTTAGTTGCCACAGTAATGGGAGCCAGCGTTCAGTCCCTCTAGACAGGAGATAATATAGAGAGCACTTAACTAAAGCAGCAAAGTCTTTCTACTCCCATGGTCTTATTTTATTCCCCATAATTCCTTGAATATTCTCCAATTATGGAGGACCCGTCTCTGATGTGTTCTGATGGAATGCAGTTGTTGTTGCTTGCCTAGCTGCCTTTTTTGACATTTGTGCTTATGATCTATCTTCCAAAGGCAATCCAAACAGTACTCCCACTCTCCATTTCTAAAGGCATGAAAGTGTTTTGGCTAAGTCCAGCCTTACTTAGAGCTTTCATCTGGTGTTCCTGAATAAAGGCCTAAGTTCTTTTTTTTTATGGGTTTTAAATCTTGAATAAAATAGTCATATCAGAACATTTTTCTGAAAACCAATATTTTCTGAGCCAGCTGTAGCTGGACAGCTATGTACATTAGGGAGCTAGTAAGATGATAAGCAGTGACTTATGAGAAAGAACAGCAGCATTCATTCACGTGCAAATGTGATAGAGAAATTCCACCGTAAAGTTTATTCGCTTTTCAGGAATTGTTTTTTGACTTCTAAACAGAGGTCATTCTGCTTCTGAATGTAACTCGCAGATTGAGAACAGAACAGTTTAGGTCTCCTGAATATTCTTCATGTCATGTGGCAGAGTCTCACAGCACACACACCCATGTAGCTAGAGGCTGTGCCCACCCCTGCATTCAAATGTGGGTACGTGGCATTTTTCCCAGGCTATATACTTGCTGACAGCCTAACTAGCTATTGTTCCTGACTCTTTAAAAAAATAAAGAGATTCTGGGCTGTTTCCCTGCGTCTTTGTCCTCTTGCAGTTGTCTGCTCCCTGTTTCTGTCAGCTAAGCTGTCCAGCTGTAAGTTTTTGCAATAATAATCACTACCCACGCATAACCCAAAGAACAACATCCCTGTTCCCACCTCTTCCTTGAAATAACAGGCTAAGGAAAAACATTGTGGACAACCAGGATATTTCATTATTTATTTTATTTTATTTTATTTTACTTTATTCTATTTTTTTTATTTTTATTTTTTGCAAGAATAGGCTTTCTTGTGTGGTTTCCATCATCATGTGGTTTTAGCTGTCTCAGTGAGACCATGCAAGAAAAATGTCGATCTCATCATTTTAAGGCCCATGCAAGAGACAGATAAAACAAAAAGACAAAAACAAAAAAGAGCAACTCCTTTTTTTTTTTTTTCCCCAATGCTCAAATACAAACTTAAAAGGTTGTACTATGCTTTAGCTTTATTTAAATAACTTTGAGCTCATTGAAACATAAGCCATATATAAAACAATGAAAAGAAGGTGATGAGTTTGCTAATATATAGTTTAAAATAGTAACAAGTATCTGTATCAAATATTTTATTCCACTTGAGGACATTGGTTAATATGATACATATATGTTTTATGTATATTACTGTTTTTATCACTTGTGACTTACTACAAAAAAAAAAAAACAAAAACAACAAAAAAAACAGCAAGCTTTGTCTATTCAGGTCCAGCTAACCCTTCACCTCAGTCCCTTCCAGAGCTGTACACTAGCCTCTCTCCTGATGGGTGATATCAGGTAACCCCAATTCTGTTTGAAGTCCCCCTAACAGAGACAGTCTTTTGTGTTTTATGTATTTAAATAAATATATATTAATATATATATATATAAATGTGCTTATACATATCAGTATGTGCAGGAATTTTCTGTTTGATGTAAATTGATGGAGTTATCTGCTGAGGTATGTAGCATACAAAATTTTCACTTTAGCTGTTGTATTGAAGTTGCATGATAGTGCAAGATCTAATTTCAAGTTCTTATTTATTATCACTGAAGAACACCATAATTTCTGTGACCTTGCATAGGGACCCTGTGTTCTCATTATTTTTGGTAATACATAAGCAAGATACAGGAAAAATTCTTCCCACTCAAACCTTGCAAATAATATCGTGTCTTATAATATTTAGAGAACAGTAAACAACAAAACCCACAACAAGCATGGTCTCCATGTGCAACTATTTTTCTTTTTGAGTAATTACATGGAAAACAAGTTCTTGCATACATGCCCTTGTGAAACTTTTCCAAAATAGTAAGCAGGTAAGTGAATATATAATGGTTATGTTCTAATCATTACTGGCTAAACAATTTTAAAAATTATTTTCAAAGTGATTTCAAAGCTCAGTTGTCAATAGAGCGTCCATAGATCTCCAGCTAATTTATTATTCGGCCTTGTAAAGTTTGTTCAATATTGATATATGCTCACTTTCTGCTTTATCCTTCCTTTATAGAGCAAAATGCAAGATTTCCAGTTAAGTTGCTCAGTCTTGACCAAAATACTGTAGATGGCACTGCAGAGCATATGTCCAAATTAAAAAGACTCAGCTTATATAGTCATTTCCTAATAACAGTCACAGAATCATAGAATCATAGAACCAATGATTTGGGTTGGAAGGGACCTTTAGTGCCAACCCTTCTGCCATAGGCAGGGACAGACTGGGTTGCTCAAATAGACTCTAGACTAGGTTGCTCAAATTCCTATCCAGCCTGGCCTTGAATGCTTCCAGAGAGGGGGCATTCACAACCTCACTGGGCAACCTGTTCCAGTGACTCACCACCCTCACAGTGAAGAATTTCTTCCTAATATCTACTCTAAATCTACTCTCTTACAGTTTAAAACCATTTCCCCTCATTCGATCAGTACATACCCTTATAAAAAGTTCCTCCCCAGCTTTCCTGTAGGCCCCTTCAGGTACTGGAAGGCTGCTATAAGGTCTCCCCAGAGCCTTCTCTTCTCTAGGCTGAAGAGCTCCAGGTGTCTCAGCCTGTTCTGATAGGGTAGGTGCTCCATACCTCTGATCATCTTCTTGGCCCTCCTCTGGACCTGCTCCAACCTCTCCATATCCTTCTTGTGTTGGGAGCCCTGGAACTGGACACAGTACTCCAGGAGGGGTCTCACGAGAGCAGAGTAGAGGAACAGAATCACCTCCCTTGACCTGCAGTTCAAGCAGTGTGAGTTGTATACTTTCAGAACGTACTATTTTCTTAATGAATAGTACACAAGAAATGCAACCTGGGACTAGCTATGGTTATTTTTACTTCTTTGAAGTAATAGAAGCATATAGTTTATCAGGTCTACCTGAGAAGCTTGGCTGATGTCCGAGAGGCCCCAGGCTCAGACAGTCAATGAACCCAAAACTAAAAACAGGATTTCATCAGTGGCTTAAAACGAATCTATTTTTACTTTACGCTGAAATGTAAAATACTTATACACTCCTTGCACAAGGAATACAAGTAATATTTCCCTTTTTAAAAATCTACAATGTGCTGCTGGTCATCTTAGAAATCACTAAGAATTGCCTAGACTCAGGTTCCTTTCCTGAACTCATTTGCCCTTTTCTCAGCAAGTTTCAAGTGCTAATGTATAGATAAAGGAAACAAGAGTCTTGGGGCTGAAATGACATACAAATATATTTTATACAGAATAGATAAAACAGTGGTACCATTTATTTTAGATCTTTAGAAGACTACAGCAAAGTAATGAATGAGGTGTTGCATCTTCTACAGGATATTACACTGAGTCCACTTCTGAAAAAACACTGTGTGATTGATGTTATATTATAAACACAGACATCATTGAAAACCCAGCAAGAGCACTTCACTGTTTTGAGAATCAGCTTTACACTGAATAAATATACCGAATTTATTTACCTTAACAAAAAGAAATTATAAGATAGACTTGATTTTGTAAGTATTCACAAGAAGGAGAAGATTGTGATGATAAAAGGTTTTTTTAATCTGGAAGACAAAATGATAATGAACTGCAACAGCAAATGAAGTAATAACTAGACAAATTAAAACTAGTCAGCAAATGATAATTATAGAAAGAAACATTTTTAGAATAAGTAACCACTGAGAAATCTCTCTAATGGAGGAGTTGCTGCTCTAAAACCTTAAATCTTAAAGATTAAATGTTTTTTAATAGGTAGGTTATCACTCAACCACAAAGTTCCAAATTTAATGCACATCTTTTCAGGTAAAATACAAAGACAGTTTAGATGTCATAAAGGTCATCAAAAATACCTTTGACTTTTCTATTGCTGATAATAAACCTGTAAGTACTCCTTGTTTTTATTAATGACAAAATTATAATTTTGAGTTCAAGACATTGTGAGAATATAGATTCTTTATGAAACTATGACAGAAAACTAGCTTTGTTTTGTGGCTGAACAGTAATTTTTCTTTTCCATTTTCCATCCTTCCCTGAATGAAGCTTTTCATGGGTTTTACTGGAAAGAAGATTCCAGATGGAGCCTATGAGTTGGAAAACCAAACACAAATACTTTTTTTTCATTAAGAAATCAGCTGGTTCAAGACATTTTTGCTCAGTTTTTTTATACAGAACTAAGGGGAGTAAGTCTGACTTCAAAATGTTAAGTTCCTCCACTTACAATTGGTGCCAAAGTTTTAGATCATTTCTGTATTGTTCCTCAAAATATGTGTAAAATCACCCAGGAAGACTTAATTTGATATGCCAGATGATTTCTGGTTCTTTATATCTATTTTACTTCATGTATTTAAAAAAGATATTGCAAAATATTTTTTGAACATCTGTAAGAGAATTACTCACCTGCAGCACAATCCAAAACAGCATATATTTTAATTTTAATATATATATATAAATGCTGCATATATTTTACAGTTTTTAATGTATTCCCCATTTAATTCCTCTTAATCAAATCCTAATTCTTTTCCACAACGATTGAGGAAAAAAAAATACCCATTTCCAAATCAGGAGTCACAGAGTGATTCATTTTCAGTCAGCCTACGTGTGAAATACTTATTCAAAGAAAAAAAAAAAAAGTGTCAACGTATATAATTTGATGTATGTTACTAGGATGTTTCTATGGAATTATCTTTCTCTGGCAATTTAATGTCAAATAGAACATAATCATGTAAAGGGTACTGTGATGGTGCAGCATCTGTTCTCCATATTTCAGTAGTATGCTGAGAAATAAAAGCAAGATCAATTTTCTATTCATTTTGATTTCAGTTTTTAATTAAGGACATTTTACTATGAGAAGATGTGAAAAACATTGTGTGGATACAATTCTTTTCTTTTTTTTTTTTTTTTTTTTAAATGACACCTGCTTATTACTTTTCCAAAATATTTTTGTACGGTTAGAGCAACATAGTTACATCAATCTACATCATTTTACAGTGTTTACATGCTTAGATTTGGGGGAAATTGTCTAGTTATACAGTTTGATGATACTTTCTATGTATTTTTTCATTATGAAGATGTTATGAAGTTCTATACTGACCTCTATACAAACAGAATTTACCATCTAACTCCTACAAAGGTGATAGGCCCAACGTGCTATCTGCTCCTGCGATACGAAGTCTTAATAAGTGCAGATATTGAACAAAAGATAGATAATAATATCTATCTAGTAGCAGACCACTGAGATCAAAACAAAACAAAACAAAACAAAAAACCCCAACCTTTTCAGACTGCTGTTATGTGTTAGACTGTCCTCCCTTCCTCCCTCCTCTCTATTCTGTGCCTCCGAATTTGCATTGATTGGCCTTAAATTGTTGTTTTACTGGAGTTTGTAGGGACAAATTGCTCAGGTCCTGCTGTGCTATTACACAAGCAAATAAAATCTTTTATTTTCATTTTTTACTTTAACCTCCAATTTGTATGTCAAAAAAGAGAGGGAACAGAGAAAGACATTGGATAAAAGTTGAGGAAGAAGAAAGAAAGGAATGATTTATTAAAATAGTATTCAGGGTTTACTAAAATTGATGAAGAAAGTAAGCAGCAGAAGAAAGGAAGCTAGGAGATAAGAGAAGGAGGTAAAGAAAATTAAGGTGATTGTAATAGAAATGTGTCATAGTTTTGTAATTTTGCTGTTGGTATTCCACATCATAACATCATGTACAGCATGGGTACTTAACGAGTTAATACTGCAGTTCCGTGGATTGACAACCTTCCAGATACTTGCTTCTCAAAAGGGAAGAACTACATATCCCAGAGGACCTCATGGTCAGAGAAGGAAGATACGTCACGGAAGTCACAGGATCTGGATCATTCGGCTCTCTCTCTGGCAGCCAGGCAGAGGGGTGGGTGTACTTCCAAGCTGTGCACCTTCATTCAAGTAGGCCTTTCAGTTTCGGAAACTTTCTTTCTGTTATTTTATTTGATTTATTACCCTTAATTTCAATTAGATTCTATTATATTGTGTTATCTGGCATTCCGATATCATAGTTAGTAAAATAAGTTTTCCTCCTTAGATTGTTGTCACTACTCCGTTCTTTTTCCCTCTGTGAGCTCAGCTCCCGTTCCCCTACCCCTTTCCCTTTTCCCTTCCCATTTTTGGGAGCCAGGGGGCCCACAGGCCTGCTGCCCCCCTGTCATGGGCATAGATTTATCTACACTGATCTAGATAACTCCGTGACAAAATGTTTCAGAGAGGAACTATTAGTATGATGTTAAGTGAGGAAAAAGAAAACTGCAGTGAAGGAGGTATGAAATGAAGGAAGACCAGAAGATCCTTAGATTCTGAAAGAACCTGAAAGTTTATGCAACTGGACATGGTAAAAGTCAGCAAAATCTGGATGTACAGGAAGGAAAGCAAAGGTGAAGGCAAAGGTCTCCAGAGTGCATGCCCCTGGTGATGTAATCCAAAGCTACAGATAATGAGAAAGAGAGATCAAAAGTTTAGCTTTAGCCCTGTGTATCCTAAACCAAACTGAAAATATTCCTTCCATAACTTTGACAAGTTACAAGACACTGAGAAGAAATAAATAGAAAATCCAGAGTACATAGCAATATACATGAGGCAGCACAGAGTCCAACAAAGAAGGCATTTTTGGCTCTTTGCTGATGCCTTCAGTTGGAAACTATATAGGTAATGTCAGTGTTTTACCCATCACAGAACTACTTTGTCTAGAAATGTGACAATAGCTTTATTTTGTCTACAGTACAAAATAGTATTCTTGAACGCAAAGGCAACAGGCAGCATGTGGCAAACATTATAGAAAACAATGGTGCAGCACAGTTCCCAAAATAAAACCACATGTAATAGCAACGTGTGAGTTAAATCAGAATTACAGTTTTACATAAGCGGAATTATTTTCCTCCTTTTTCCCCTTGTTTTGTATTATAGCACTTTGCAAAACACTGCAATGAATTTTTACTGAGTAATTTTGGCATTACAATTACTCTAACCTTTATTAAATGTTACAAAAGAAATGTCAAAAAAGATGTCATGATCGGTTCATATAAATATTGGTTTGGTTAGGAAATTGCACAGAATAAAAGGGCAGGCAATGGGATAAAGAAGCAAAGAGACAAAGGGCTCTGAAAGATTGATGTGGCCATATTTAAGTTAAATTAATAATAATAATAAATACAGCCCCCTAGAAGGCCTCCAGCAGATTTATACATAATTATACACAATCACTTAAAACATAAAGGTATTTAAATTCTCTTTGATCTTTCATCTAAGCAACTAGGTGCTGTGTCAAGGCAAAAAAAGCATTTCCTGCTCTATTAACAGTCCTATACATCCATCTCCTAGTGGAAATTAGGTTTTGTTTTGTTTTGTTTTGTTTGTTTTTTTCAAAGCAAAAATAGTGCAAAGACAGATGGACTGCTTCTATCTAAGTAGATGACACACAGAGTTACAGGAAACTATGAATGGTTGTATTTCTTCATACATGGAAGGATAGTATGTGTTTTATAGGTGACTTCCTTTAAAGAAAAAGGGGAGAAAACAGAAACAAATAAAGCTGTAATTCACTGAACCTGTAATTCACTGAACTTCCTTTGTCTGTAATTGCCTCCATCTTCAATTACCTCACAGCATGACCACTTCCCACCAATTGGCAGAAAGATTTGTTGCACTTACAAGCATGGTGGTTTATTCTCAATGTCAAACAAAGCAGACAAGCACTAAACATCCCCTTGTAGTTACGTGCTGCATACTAGCATATGCATCTAATGGATGGAAAAAATGAAGTCCTTTCCACTGCTGCTACATGCATGGAAAAGAACAGTGTTGGAAAAGTGTATGCAGTAGGCACAGATACAATGGGAACAATAGGAGTGACACAGGGTGGATTTCAGCCCAAAGCAGTTCAGCACAGTTACCAAAAGCTAAGCCAAAGAACACAATAGTCCTGGAGCTCATGTGGAGGATTGCTGCCTACAGACCACAAGTATTTTCGTTCAGACTTCAGTTGTGGTCATGCACAGAGTACTCCAACAGAGTTCAAGGATGTCTTTATAATCTACAAGTTAAGCATATGTTCATCTGTCTTCCTGAAGTGGTCCAGTGTTTGATGTCTCTTATTCTTGAGCCCAGGATGAAATCAGGCACTGAACAGAAGCCTGCACAGTGTCCTCATTGCCACCTGTGCAATGAAAGAATGAAAGAAAGAACATTCCTCAAAGCAGATACCAGAATGCCTTTACTATACAACCCAAATACCCAGGCAGAGTCCTTACTGAGCACATTTTCTGAAACACCAGTATGATGACTGATGGTTACCTGTTCAGTTTCTGCAAACTGTTCAATAACTAAAATCTAAAGATGTTTAAGAATCCGCTTGTTCAATTTTAACAACTCTGCTTAGTAGAGCTCTGTGTAACAGAACTAAGGTAACAGAACTAAGGCAATAAAACCTGAAAACTGAAAACCAGTTTATAGTACAGCAAACAATTATTTTGTCTATTTTTGCCTCTTGCAGTTTAACAGATATTTGTGCATCACTTGAATTTCCATCCCTGAACTCATCCACTCCCTCTTTATTCATTCTTGCGTTGGTGTCACAATTTCACACATGTGACAGTTCTTTTTATCCTGATGATTGCTGTCTCATTACAAAATTTTCTCCATTCAAAACAAATGATTAGCAGTCTGTTACAGAAAAGTTTCAAACAATTTAGCATAGCTTTTTCAAAGAAGATGGTTGAAATACCAGGTAATGATTTGAAACCTACGTATTACTTGCATAGTGTGCCTTTGACTGCCATTTTTAATTTAAATAAAAGGCACCAAAACAGCCTTATTATTCAAGAGCCTGTCTCTTTAGCTAGTAAGGTAGCATTAATTGAACTCTCTGTATTTACAGAGTCCTGAAGGACAAAGATAAAATTGAGGAAAAGCACCAGAGAAACAGTGGGTCACTATCAGTACTGGATAGATATTG
The DNA here is from genome assembly GCF_016699485.2 of Gallus gallus. Taxonomy (NCBI): domain Eukaryota; kingdom Metazoa; phylum Chordata; class Aves; order Galliformes; family Phasianidae; genus Gallus; species Gallus gallus. The sequence goes on along the minus strand of NC_052533.1, from coordinate 123,068,191 downwards.
CACACCTACATATGATTCAACTGTTACGGAGTTTTTTTTTTTACCATTACTCACTCCTTATATCCTATTACTTTACCTATGGAAAAGCAGAGAAATTGAATTCATTGGTTTGCTATTAATTTGTGGTGAGACTTAGGACTGCCTTTTTTCTCTTCCTGTTTTTGTGTTAAACTTGTCTTGATTTTGGTCTTTCTTGAGAATCTAAATCTAAACAGGAGCTGTTACTCATTATGGGCTTAGGCTTTCTCATCACAGTAGAGATATCTTTCTGTCTCTACAAGTGGAAAAATAATCCTTTAAGTAATTACATAATGCAATTTAGGTACTTACTACATAATTTTGTGCACTTTCTACAGCAACAGTGCCATAAGAGCTGCAACAGCTGAAATCAACTATTAATAGTAGTCAGCTATTAAACTTGACTGATCCTTTGTAAGCCAGAGAGACAGGCCACCAGTAGGCCACCAGTATCTTGCTTCTGGAAAGGAGACTTTGACAGAGGATATGGCTTAATTCCTTGTGTCTAGAGCAGGAAGCATGAACCAGGACCCTACAATGAAGAAATTATTCTTCAGTTAATACCTGCTTTTTTAATTTATAGGTGAAAGATAGTATGTAAAGAATTGCTTCTCTGTCTGCACCATGCACAGATGTTCCATTGCAACATGATAGGAAAATAGAATAGTTCCTTGGATTAATTTTGTGAAAAAAGAAAAATGTATTGTTTCTGTCATGTGAGAAGCTTTGAAAATACGCACATCAAAAATGGCTTTGATTGAATAGAGTCTATCTGGCAGAGAAGCCACTTTTCCATTATTTTCTGTCTGCAATTTTTTATATATGTTTTTTATGTTGTCTTCATAATCCTGACTATGCTGGTTGCGGCTCTCTGGGGACCCGGGGAGCTCCATGGCAGCAACTGAACATGCCTGTACAGACAGATCATTCTAAAATACAGCTTGGGAAACAAAGCAAAAAGGATGCAGGGGCCAGCAGCTCAGCTTCTGAGGTGGTGGAACCTACAGAGTTAGAATTTATCTGGTTTGCAGAAGGGTGCTGGTCTGGACTGCTACCTTGAAGGAAGATGACAATCCAAATATTCATAGGAGATTTAAGTATCATGGTCAGAAGAACTAAATGTCCTCTTATTCAGAAGATATTTTTTGCCAGTACAGCCTAGAATGGCTGATTTCAACACCTTTTAATCTACTCATATTAAGGAAAAAGCTGTGAAAAGATTCTCCTCAAGATTATGCCTTTCACTGAAGTAAACTGCAAGTGCAGAAAACGATGACTGTAGGTCTTTTGCTCTTGCTTCTAGGAAGAATTTAAGGGAATAATTATCTAGAGTTGAGATAATTAATATGATACAGAGGTTCATCTATTTGTTTAATTGGGTTTTTTATTATTTGTATCAATCCATTGTTTCTTAACATCTCTTATTTTGTTGATTATTACATTACTTACCTCTTCAGTATAGTAGCTTCAAGACTTAGAAGTTATATAAAGAAGGTGATTTTAATAAAATCTTGACCCACATAATCTCTTAGCTTTCTGTTCTCAAATAGACAAAATTATTATTATTTTTTATAAACGAATTATTACTATTACTGTAGTGAAATTGTTCTACCATGCATAAACACTACTGGTCTCTGCAGAAGAAAAGCCTAGTAAAAATGTTGTAGAGTCTATGCTATACTAATAAAACCCAGTATTTTTTAATTCAGATAATGAAAACTTGACTAGGAGCCTCTTCTGTATGATGACTTTACAAATGATATTCTTTGCTTCTTTTAATCTAAGTGAATCATAATGCCTTGATTCTGCAAAGCCAATACACCTCAGAGAATTCTGCTGCATCTTGTCTCTGTAGTAAGTGCAACAAAGACATATTTTTAAATAACAACTGTTTATTGGCTGGCAGTGGAATACTTGCAGTACAGTATTTTATTGTTAAGACGCTTTGCTGAGTGTTTCTAGCTATACATATTACTTAAGGATTTTAAACAGTAAATATTTTATGGAAAAGTTTTGAGGTATTTTTCTTGGCCAGATTAAGAAGTTGCATTAATCAGCCTTTAAATACTGCCCAGCAACATTTCTGAGGTGAGGCTAACTGCAACAGTTAAGTCTCAGGCTAACATTATTATGGAATTAGTATTCTAATTTACAAAAAGGATATTCAAATTTAGGAACAAATTTCTGACCTAATATGAACCTCCTTCACTGATCTGAACACTCTGGTCAAATCTCAGCATCAGTGCAGGGTGAAGATGACAGTCAATGAGAAATGTAAAAACTAAAGTTCTTTCATCTATTAAAAAAGGTCAGTGCAGTAGGCTGGCAGGTAATGAGCTGTGAGTAGTTTGGATGTGTTGCTAATGCCAGGCTGCTCCAGAAGGCTCTGCTCTGCTCTTTTGGTAGGCAGAACAAATTCTCAGCTACAGCAGAATGAGATATTATCAGCAAATCCTTATGGAGACCAGCTGTATGCCCACACCATTCCAGAACCCCTGAGAAACATCTGTCACCACCTACAGATGTAAAAATGACTAAGAATCCCCATTCCTTAATTCTCCAAGTTATTCTACAGGTGCTTTGTAAGTGTTTCCATGCGTGCTTTGTAGGGTGAAAGAGATGACTATTGAGGTAAGAGAAAATAACTTTTGTTCAGGAGGAATTTTCCCTATGAACTGAGATATCATAGGCAGTAAGAAACTAGCATTGCAGCAGAAAAGGTTGTTGAAAAAGATATATATTAAAAAAAAAAAAAAAAAGACATACATGTTAAGGTACCAAATACAAACAAAAGATACCTAAAACTGATCTGTGAGCAGATGAATTTTCTCAGACTGGGTGTGTGTTTAGTCTTTATCTTTTATTAGAAACTATAAATTAGTTTTCAAATACATTTAGCAAAAAAAGGGACAAAACCAAATTTACATTTTAAAAAAGTGTTTTTGTACATTAGAGAAAAGCAATTTTTCAATAAAGAAATATATCACTTCTACTTCAGGTAGGTCATGGTCATATATTAAGACTTGTCACTTGAACTGAAAAAGCATATTTAAATGCTTTAATTCAATTCTTTTAGAAACAGAATTCTCAAGGGAAATGTTTTTCTTCTGATAATAGCTCCACACTTGATAATCTGATGTGTTAACAAACATAGATATGACATACTCTAAATTTTTTAACTATACTTTTGTCAGAATATTTAACAGAATTTTGAGCTAAGCACCTTTATTATTCTGTTTTTAATGTATCCAGCTAATCCTGTTTATCTATGGAGGCAAAAAGTCTGATGTTTTAACTCCAGATGACTAAATTCACTCAATATTCAAGCTTCTGCTCAACAAAAACCATAACAGTCTAAAATCAGTGAATGGAAGAGTAGGTTGTGGGATGCAGAGAATTATCTGAGAAGAATTGTTCAGAATTGTTGTTATGTCATATAACGGAGGGAACTGTGTGAACCTTACCTCAAGCTGTTTCAGTTTTCTGTGAAAATGCTGGCAACCCGCAATACACTGTTCTGCCCCACAGGCTTTGCACCAGATGGTGATGAAAAGGGCATTGGCTTTACTAATCCACATTACAGCATGCATTTTGTCACTAGTTCTCTGCAAGGACCCAGTGAAGCTATCTGAGCGTACATTTGCTTTGAAAGAAAATTGGAATGTGGCAGCTTGGGTGCTAATTCAAATGCTAGAAGTAGTAATTTCAGAATAAATGTGTACTTGGAGCTACAGGAAAAGTGTTTTCCCACTGCAGAAACAAGAACTGATTGTAAATGCTTACACAATTTTGCAACAGCTACTCAAAAATAAAGATGACGTTTCCATGAAACTGAGAAAGGGTATGCTTACAAAGCAGTCAATATGAAAATATAGTAAATCAGAATTACAGTACAGTCACACCTGGATACACTTCAGTTAGCAGAACAGACTCTTGCCAAACTCTCTTTTTGAAGTAAGGGAAGATTTTCACAGTGTTAACACTGAGTCAGCTTTCTTCAACTCTCTCTTCCTCTCTAAAATGTACTGAAATGAAAACATAATCCCAAACTAGAAAGTCTTCTGTGTCCAGTCTGTGGGAAATTAAGTGTAAATACATGACTATATCTAGTTTTCACCGTCATCCAATATTCAATTCTTTCCTCTAATGTAGATGCAACACATCTTCTTTCTTTCAACTCTGAGAAAAATACTGTGATAGAAGAGCCACCCTTTCACAATATGATAATTGAAACAGTGGGTTTTATGCTTGTAAATTTCTTAAATTCTTCTTTGCTAAAGGAATATGTATGTATACATAAATACAGATAATTTTGCAATTCTTCACCAATTTATGCTTTTCAAGGTGTTTGTTTAGAGTAGTGGATGAAATAAGGTCTATAAATCTCTCTTACACAAGCTAGAGTCCTTGCTATTCTCCTCTGTAATAAGTCTTGTTCAGTATTCAGAAGTTCAAGTCAGTAGAGACATCAGCTTTACAGTGAGAATGCTATTAATGACTCGTTAACAAACATAAAGGGAGGTAGACTCCCTGAAGACATCTAGTAGCTGTTGGCTTGAAAAGCACGTTATATCTAAGTTCTATGTTAGTTTGTGTATATCCTGTGTGTAAATTTCATGCAGAATTTAGTATGTATTTCATACTTGCCAATTTTCCAGAAATGGAAATTTAACATTTACTTGAAATGTCCCTTATGGACAACAGAAGGGCAGTAGGGACAATTTAGAAATATTAACTTTCATTTAGTAGGGCTTCTGCTATAACAACTCTGGAGACTGGGTAAGGGATGAAGAGAGAAAGAGAAGCAGGAGGTTGGTTCAAGACACCTAAAAACACTCTTGCTGATTTAATTTCCTCAAATAGAGGTAAAGTAATCTCCAGAAGAAAAGGTTACTCTTTGGGGAATGTTTTTGAAAGGTTCTTGGAGAAAAAAAAAATAAAAGCAATTAAAAAAAAAAAAAAAAAAGGCCTTAGAATTGAGACAGATTTATTGCTCATAAAGTACTTACAGTCAGCTACATGTTTAGGAGATAAATGTTTATAGATGATGTATGTACTCCCTCCATCGTTGGAGAGATTTTTGGATGTGGTTGGAAAATCCAGTGCTGTAAATGACTGTGAGCTGGTGTGAGAGTTAGACTGTTTTTGTAGGAGAAGCTTCTAATATCAAAGCGTAGGCCCCTACTAAGCTTATAACCTTCTTATAAAATGGCTTCATAGGTTGCTTTTCACACTAAGTTGCTGAGGCAGAGACTAGCACAAGATAGGGCACATATTTTGCTTAAAAGTAGAAACTAGAGCATTCTGACTAATCCAAGATAAGGCAAATCTGCAGGGTAGGCCTAGCACAGGACAGAATGATCATGATAATCTTAATCTCTAGCACAGGACAGAACAAATGTGATAAACTTAATCTCTAGAACAAGTGCAAGTAACCTTACAAAATATTTCCCTTCTACCTTCCTAAAGAAATACGATATATACTTTAAAAAACAACAAGTTGGTAACAGACTTAGTATGGAAATATTCCTTAGTAACTGCATTGAGAAGATTGTGAACCTGGGATGCTCAGTCAGTGAGTAAGTAGAAGATATGATAACGTACATTAGGAGAATGTGTATATAACTGTATGTATTTCTCTGGCAAGGTGCATGTTTTCTCTCTTGACATAAGAGAGTGTGCATCCACCATTGCAATTGTGAATTAAACACACTGCTTCACTAAGATTCTTGCCAGAGTCAAACTTGTTGACTGAGACTGTTTCTCACACTGGGAAGTGTGTATTATTTATTTATTTATTTATTTTTTACACCAATTAATCATACAACAGAATGAGTTTAATCCCAAAAAGGCAGCTGCCCTAAATTACAGTTTATACTCACTGATGTCTTCTAGTGTCACAGCCTAGCATTTGCTGTCAAGATAAAAACATAAAAACTGCCAACAAACCAATCCAGAACTATCAGAGGTATAGTGCCCACACCTGTGGAGGATGTTATATCCAGGCTGGAGCTATTCCTGTTACCCAGCAACTCATCAATCTCTTTCTCCCTGACAAAACATTTAACCTGTGTTTTTTAACAATAGGTTCTAAAGCAAGCAATTAGATGACAAAATGTTTTCCTCAGGTTGATGCATTATGTACTACAATACAACTGACCTTCAAGGCACGAGAAATAACAGAAAACAGCGGCTATTCTTAAGTTCTTAAAATGCTGGGATGAACGCAAATGTTAGAAAGGATGTTTTCAACCTCTTATCTTGACCCATAAGTAGTAGGTGAGTGGGTTCTTTTCCTCCCACACTCTGATCTGAAAGTAGGTATTTTACATTATAACTAAAGTTAAACTGGATTTCAGGGCCCACATAAGATTCATTTTGGCTGCGTACTGTCTTTGAAGTGAGAACAGACTTCTGGTTTTCTCTTGAAAAGTTTAGATTGCATGTATGATGAAAAATATGTAGTAGAATGTATCATTTATTTTTTCACAATTTCTGACATTTCTAATCATGGATACTTGCAAAACAGGGATAGCAGGCTGTATAACGTATAGCAACTGAAGGAAGAAATCTGGTTTGACACATGCATTTCAGTCATCCTCTTAGCAGTGTCAGATTTGGGGAGTATAATTTTAGGTTATATTTGTCTGACCCAGCACTAAATGGTATGCAAAGCTGCCAGCTTTTAGTCTCCTTACTTACAATCAACTCCAGAAGTCTCCTGGATCACTTACATCTCACCATATTGCCTTGCCAGTAGATATAGGAGTGGTTAAATCCTCCACCAGGATGAGAGCTTGTAAGCATGAAACTTCTTATATCTGACACAGAAAGGCCTCATCAACAAGATCCTCTTGATCAGGTGAACTGTAGTAGACCCGAATACCTGTTGTCCTTTATTGGTCCAATCCCTAGTTTTAACCCATAAACTTTCAACTTGTTCCTGACTGAGAAAATATATCTCATCCTCAAAGAGGTTTAAGCAAAAAGCTGAAACCTTCTGTGTTCCAAATTAATAATTCTTAACATGCATCTGAGATATATATATTGAACAGGCAGACATATTTTCCAAAACAAGGAATGACCTATAAGTCTTCTTCACCAGCCTATTTCTACTATTTCTATAGTCTGTTGTTCTGTTCAGAGGACACCATTCAAAGATGTATTACAAGGCAAGAATCATCCCCCCGAAAAAGTACACTTATGTGCTTATTTTTATTATCTGAAAAGGAAAGAAACATCCTGTTTCTTATTTATACAACCAGAAATATGGTAAAGGAATGACAAGAACCAAAACACAGAGGACAGATTCAGTTAGACTGAGTAAAGTTATTTAAAGCAGGTCCTTGATCTAGGTTTTAATTGCAATATGAACAAATTTCAATTACAAAATTAAGAGGACAGTATTTATTATAAGTTTAGAAAGCTGTTTTGTGAATTATTAATTTCCTTCAAAATGAGAGATTTCCATAAAAAATGTGTGAATATTTTTGCAAAGAAAACTGTGTGATATCAGTGATTATACATATTATTAGAATCTTTATCAAAATACATAAAAATTACTTTTTATTTCAAAATAGAAAAGCAAAAGAATTTTCATTTGCATAGATCCTAGGCAAATAAATTATGTTCATGTCACCATTTATTAACAAAGTCCTACTCAGATTTTATGCCTTCTTTAACTGCACTGACAGTATAATATGATCAATTTGGCTATCATATTCTGATATATTTTGCAAGGAATAAGAGCATTAAAATGTACTGCAGAATATGTAATGAATGTTTGACTTTTGGTAGAGTGCAATAGCTTTGTAGTGCTTTTGTCGATGTTTTTTCCTTATGACTTCATTATTTAAAGGCATGGTATAGAAAAGTGCTTTAATTTTCACCCCAGGAGCTACTGAGTTGAAACTCCAGTTGAATATTAATATGCCTTTGGTGGAGAGGGATTGTCAGTACAAAGTTTTGGGGCTTCAGAGGGGGGGAATGTGATCAAATGTTATGATGTACTGATGTTTGTAGTTGAAAACCAGTGAAGTTCATACACATTATACAAATAGTGGTGATGCTATATATTAAGTGGCCTAAGAATAAACTTAATCTGCACAGAATTATCCTTTTTGAGCCCCATAGTATAATTTTGTACCAAATAGAATTTGCCGTAAATTCCATTACATACAATGGAATGAACCTGGACATAAGGCCTGACTTTGAAGTAGGTATTTCCAGTTACACCTATTGCTTTGCACTTGCATTTAATTACAGACTGAGTTTAGAGAATTCTGAAGTCTAATTGACTGATTTTGAGAAGAAACCTTAGAGACAAGATACAAAATAGAAGTGGAATTTGCAGTCCATCAGTCCATCCAAGATGAACAAAAAGATTTTCCATAAGCAGAATACTTAACAGCTTCTCCTAAATAATGCCGTACATCTTGACTAAACATCTACAATGGATCCAAACTGATATTAAGATCATGTGAATTAGATAGAGCAAAGTATGGGCAGAGGAACTGTATATCCAAGAGGGTTGTTTTGTTATATCTATTTCCCTGAATAAAAGCTTGTTTTACAGTTGGCACAAGAACTTTTATTGTCATGAGGCTCATACTAAGTAATTACTCTGTGGAAAAGCCATTCATATAATGGTCTAGTTTCTTTTAGACCAACTGCTGGCACAGCTGCAGAAGGCAGTGGTGGTTCTCACTCAAAACCACTCCTATTAAGCAGACACCACACTATTGTGAGAGCATTGACCTTTTAAATGCTTCCTCGCAGAAAATGTTGGATTCATAACAGTGGGAGGAATCTTGGTGCTGGTCCAGTTGTACTTAAATACCAATATTTTCAGTATGAAAAGCTGTTTCTGAGTAGGGAGCACCAACTTAAAACTGCTCATAGTGCTAGCAGGATGTCATACAAAAATCCAAGCTTATTTGTTGATAACGGGAATAATATACAAGCCAAGAAACCCCTGCTCAAACTGTACAACCGTTCATAGTCACAACCCTCTAAAAAGTAACTATTACATGGTAGAGGTGTTTTTTGCCAATGAGTCATCAGACTGTTACATAGATCTTCATTCTTCGTACAGTCATGAAAAGAGAGCAAGAAATTACTTCTTGTGTTGAAAACTAGGACTTTGACTGTGGCTGAGGTTTCTTAGGCTGTTGTGGAAGACAAAATTAGATCTTTTTCTTCTCTATGACTGGCTTTAATTTCTCAATTCAGGAAGACTTTGGAAGCAGAGATTCATCTTCGTTTGGAAAGGTACAGGTTATTGGTGCTCTTCACTATCAGAGGTAGACAAAGGCTCATTCTGTACTTTAAAGTTTACAGTGAGTTGGCCATGGCCAGCACCCAAGCGATCACAGAGATTCTCACTCTCTTCGCCCTACCCAAGAAAAGCAAGAAAATGAATGGGTCAAGATAAAGATTAATAGGCGAAGGAAAAACAAGACAAGGAATTGAAATAGCTCACTCCCTCACACAGGTAGGCTGCTAATGAGCTAGTCTCTGAGCAACAGCCACCTTGGAAGCTAACTCACTTCTTCCTGGTCTACCTGGTCTACCTGGACTTCAGTAAGGCCTTTGACACTGTCCCGCATAACATCCTCATGGAGAAGCTGGCTGCCCATGGTCTGGATGGGTGTACGCTCCGTTGGGTGAAGCACTGGCTGGATGGCTGGGCCCAAAGAGTCATGGTCAACGGAGTTGAATCCAGTTGACGACCGGTCGTGAGCGGTGTCCCTCAAGGCTCGGTGCTGGGGCCGCTTTTGTTTAACATCTTCATTGATGATCTTGATGAGGGGATTGAGTGCACCCTCAGTAAGTTTGCAGACGACACCAAGCTGGGAGGGAGTGTTGATCTGCCAGAGGGGAGAAGGGCACTACAGACGGACCTGGATAGACTGGATCGATGGTCCAATGTTAACGGCATGAGTTTCAAGAGGGCCAAGTGTCGGGTCCTGCATTTTGGTCACAACAACCCCAGGCAACCCTACAGGCTTGGGGAGGTGTGGCTGGAAAGCTGCCTGATGGAAAGGGACCTTGGTGTACTGTTGGACAGTCGGCATCCTGGCTTGTATCAGGAATGGTCATCAGAGAAGTCATCCTGACCCTGTACTTGGCATTGGTGAAGCCTCACCTTGAGTACTGTGTTCAGTTTTGAGTACCTCAGTACAAGAAGGACATGGAGGTACTGGAGCAGGTCCAGAGGAGGACAACGAGGCTAGTGAAGGGCTTGGAAAATCAGCCCTATGAGGAGAGGCTGAGGGAGCTAGGGCTGTTTAGTCTGGGGAAGAGGAGGCTGAGGGGAGACCTTATTACTCTCTTCCAGTACCTGAAAGGTGTTTACAGTGGGAGCGGGGCAGGTCTCTTCTCACTGGTGATAGGTGACAAGACAAGGGGAAATGGCCTCAAGTTGCGCCAAGGTAAGTTTAGGTTGGACGTTAGGAAACACTTCTTTACAGAAAGGGTGGTTAAACACTGGAATAGGCTCCCCAGGGAGGTGGTTGAGTCACCGTCCCTGGATGTGTTTAAGAGGTGTTTGGATGTGGTGCTCAGAGACATGATTTAGCGGAAGGTTGTTAGAGTTAGGGTACTATGGTTAGGCTGCGTTTGGACTTGATGATCTTTCAGGTCCTTTCCAACCTGAGTAATTCTATGATTCTATGATTCCTCCACCTGCTTTATTGCAGAGCATGACATTATATGGCATAGAATATTCATTTGGTCAGCTTGACTTAACTTTCCTGGCTGTGTCCCCTCCCATCATCCTACCAACCCCCAGTCTACTCGCTGAAGGGGCAGAGTGGGAAAAGACAAAACTGACGTTGTGCAAGTACTGTTCAGTATTAACCAAAATGTTGGTGTGCCATCAGCAAGGTTTTAGCCACAAATACAAAGCACAGCACTATATGGGCTGCTGTAGAGGTGGTGAACTCTATCCCAGACAGAACAAGCCTACAGTTTCTCATTATGTTCGTATCATTCTAACCAAAAGAGAGGACCATATCTTTCTTATGTTCCCTTTCCTAGGCCTAATGGCATTTATTCCCACCTCTTATTTGTATCAGACCTTCTGTCTGTATACACATGATCAGTGTGTGTATGTGTTTGTGTGTGCGTGTGTAAATATGTATTTTGTGAGTACTTTCACTTTAGATTAGTTGTATGATCTAAACAATACAGGAAAAATTAGATCATTTTTTTCATTAACAATTCACAGCTGTACTGGATGGAGTATAATGTGAAACTACATGCTATTTTGCCTGTCTTGAGTTGGCTGTTACAGCATATTACTGAAAAGAGATGAGGTCTGGTTAGGAAGGCAATGTGGAAAAAGAGAATAAGCTGAGGAATAATCCTCAAGAAGTCAGAAATAGAAGGCAGCTAAAACCTGAAAGATAACCCTTAGTGATAAAAAATATTTTATGCTTAGGTAATCATCAACAAGACAGTTATTCGAAGTTTCTAAGGAGTCTGTCTTTTGTGATGTGCAGAACAGTGCTTCAATTGAAAGAGTACCAAACCTGTTTTCTTTACCATTGTTTTTAATAAAAGTATGACTTGGCTAATTGAAGTGCTTTGCTAAGAATTCAGAAAATTATTATCGCTGTTGCTTCTAATAATGTATTAAAATTATTCTCAGGGTAAAATATTTTCAGAAAAAAAAAAATACAGATCATCTTTTTTTTACTCCCTCCGTAGAGAGAGAGGGAAAACAAGGGAAACCTAAATAGGAAATAGGTTATAGTGCAGGAGGTAGAAGGAGTAGGAAGAAAAGGCAGATTGCCAAGTATAAATAATTAAAAGCTGCATGCTGGTCCACAGAAAAAAAACAGAGTGGGTGAGATGGTTGTTCTGGGAGGGCTGCTGAGAGAATAAAGAAAGCAGCACCAGGAGACAATTGTTGGCTTTCACTGCAGTCCCAAACTTCTTATGGAAAAATTTAACTTAAATAGCAGCTGTATGATGTCTGTTCTTTTATGCTTGCTTTCTTTTCTGGTGACTCCATTCATGTCTTCATTTCACCAAATCAGGGCTAATTTCTCCATAAAACAATACATCTTGCATTATTCTGACCTTTAACATATGTCAAGAAAATGAAAAATGTACAACTATATGAAAATTATTGTTTAATTTTGGCTAAACTCAGGGCAAAATCTGTTCTGTGTTACACCCTTCTTAATTCAATAAGCTCCGGTAAGAAGCATGAAAACTTGATACTTCTTCCACTGAAAGCACTGAAGTATGTTGGGTTTAAAAGTCTATTGCAAACGGTGATAATGTGCTGGTTTATACCTTGCATATCAGTGCCCAGATGCAAAAAGCCTTCTGGTTTCATCATTTTTTACTGAAAGTTCCCGTAGGGTCCAGGAGCTGCCTCAGGTTTTGGTGCAACCCAGTAAGGATTTTAAATGGATAGCGATTCCCAGGTACAGCAAACTTTCTACCATTTTGGTTTCTGACTTTGTATACTAGGAATACTTTAGTAGTCATGCCAGTACTGTCAATAGAGACCATGTCCTTTGCTGGAAGCAATAACAAGTTCTGTTAAAAGTTGAAAGTTGAAATTCATTGTCTATTGCACACAGTCAAGTAGTTGAACTTTTGTCATGTTAGTCACTGAAAGCTAATTTTTGCTGAAACTGGAACTTTGATGCTCAGGTCTTGTAGTCTTCTTTCTTAGATCCTTAAGAAGGCAGGTCTCAGTTTCTGTGGTATTTTAATCTATTTATTTTTGTATCCACATATTTTCATCTCTAGGGCATGTTGTCTCACTTTGTTTAGTTTTTATTAATTGAATTTTCTCTTTATAATGTCTTTGATCCTCACATAATGCACAGAGCAGGCTTTGTAGAATTGATTGGTAACATGAAGGTAAGAGCTGATATGGATTTGTTTTGAGGTAGTGCTTCCCTTGCTCATGTAATTGGTTTAGCTTCTTTTTAAGAGCATTAATAAATCTAAAAAAAGTTATTTCAATACCAGCATGGCATATGGTTAAGTCTAACAGTCTTCAACTTACAGAGGTATCCAGTCATTTTTAAACCTAGCATTGACAACGTGCCATCAGATCAAACACAACATGTAGTGCATTTTATGTAGAATATTGCACTGCATTTCGTATAGCTACAGCTTTCTTAAACAGAAATTCTGAGGATCATTCTGGAGAAAAGCAAGAGCATTCTCATGATGTAAACACTAATGACATTTGAGTTATACACAGAAGAGGGAAATGGCGTTTGAATAGTACCACCATTATGTCTGAAGGACTGTATTGTGGCAACCATAATTCTCAGACATATAAGTATTTGCAAATGACAGTGACTGAGCTAACTACTGTATGAAGAAAATGAAGCACTCTTTAATTATCAAAGACGCCTAAGCCACATCCATGTTTTTTTTTTGTTTTAATTGCACAAATGTTAATATTTTCAGTCTTGATCACTGTGGATTTTCCCGTGTCCTGAGTTTATTAATCTTTATGATTAATGTTATCATTGTTAAAAAAAAAATAATATCATTAAAGATCTGTGCTTACAAACTTCAGAAACTTGTCCCTCAAGGTAGTCCAGAACTATGGTGAGATCCTATAAAACATTTCCTAAATAATGCAACATACATTTTGGTACCTTGATATTCTGTCATTTTCTTTGGCCTTCTCCTTTTAGGTATTCAAAGTTTACTTCCTCCTGAATTAATACAAAATAGTAATGATTAGAGAATCTTTTTTTCAGTTATTTAGTCTTATTCTAGTCTTACTCTAACTTCAGTTACTATATTATTTTATAATTATTTCAAGATTGTGTGATTTAATTTATATACTGCTGCACAAAATAAATCAATATAAACCATAGACAATAAAATTTTATCAAATAATGAAATTGTGTTAAATAACCATTTTTCTAGGAAAAATTCAGTTAATTTTCGGAGTAGGTCACGACCATAAACAGAAACGTTTTTCATCAAGAGCTGGAGATTTTATTTTTCCTTTTTTTCCTACATATTTTTAAAAAGCTAGGAATGGTAAAATAATCTGTGAGATATTCTTGTTAGAGAACGAAAAGAGGAGCTACCAGAAGGACCAGAAAGCCTAATCTTCAGTCTAAGTAATCCCTGCTTTGGGATGGGGAGGACAAGGACAACCAGGAAGGAAATATGGTGAACCAGAAGTTCACATTAACTGACAGTGGTTTCACTGGATTTGAGAGACAGTGCTGCTTTCAGGTGGCTCCACAGGAAAGAAGGCAGAGGCAAGGCCTTTCTGGAGCTCAAAAACTTTTTGTTGTTGTTGTTGTTGTTGTTGTTCTTTTTTGTTGTTGTTTTTTAAGAGGAAAAACAAAAGGAAAAAAAAAAAAAAGAGGAAGAAATTTTGCTTCATATTAATAGTGATAGCCACAGTGGACCATAGCTAGAGATGAGGAAAATATGTGGCTGAAAAGTAGAAGAATAAGGAGAGGGGTCTCAACACAGATGAAATCTCCCAGGAGTCCTAGGAAATATCTTTTTGACTCTACTGTAGGCAAAAATTAGAATTTATGTTTGAAAATTTGTTTATTGAACTTATCAAAGGCAACAAGAGAAGTCACAGTAAAATGGGAATCAAGAATCTGGAAGCTGCAGACTCTGAGTCCATTTTCTTGCTCTAAATGTCAGCTTCTTGCTGCGTATGTCTGTGTGTGCAAACAATTTCCACTGGTTTTCTGCTGAGATTCTTCCCTTGAGAGGAATGGCTGAACAGTTCAGAAAAGACAACAGAACCTTGGCAAAGAGCTCAATAGCTGTGTCCTGTCTGAGACACTGAACATTTGATAAGAACTTGCTGAACACTCAGGATGGCTTTGTGCCAGGCTATAAATATATTTTAGAAACATATAAGACTATTCAAATTCCACAACTGAGTTTTACAAGGATGGATAGCAGAACAGCCTTTATTATAATATTATTTTCTCCTTGTCCTAAAGTGCACAAGAGAAAACATTCATATTCCTTCCTCTCAAAACCATTATGATGGTACACTCCAGATGTGGTTGAAATTCCTTTTCCCACATATGTTACTACCTAAACTAAAATGCCTATGATTAATTACTACTACCTTTCTTCTGGCATTAATTAAAAACATGATGGAAGGAAAGTGTAAAAAGAGGAATATTAATTTCATGTAAAAATGATATTAATTTCAGGTAGAGATGCTGTTAAGGAGAAAAGTGGAAGAGTTCTTGGATCTATTAAGTATCTGACATGTTAATCACCAAAATTTTAAATGTAACTGCCAGATACAATTAAAGTGCTGTCACTAACCACTCTAAGCAATTTCTACAGAAAAAAAAAAATATATATATATATATATATATATATATATGGAGTGTCAGCAGCTAGAAAGAATGTAAGTTACTGTATCAATCACTGGAAAGGATGAAATTTCAAAAGATGAGGAATATAATTTAGATGGATTCTATCAAAGACAGAGAACAGGAATAAATAACAGCATTGATAGAAAATCCTTAAAACAAAACAAAACAAAAACAACAACAACAAAAAGAAATTTCATATACAGAATGTGATAGAAGTACTAAAGATGACCTCAGAAATTATCCAGGTCACATTGTTTTGAAAACTACCCAACATATTCTTGCTTTTGTGACGTAACATTGATAACACTGATTTTAAAACACTCTAAGCTTAGGCTGAACTGCTATCTCCCTTGTGTATATATATATAAATATATATATATATGTGTGTGTGTATAAACTACTTAAATTTATGCCTTTTCTATACTCACTGCTTTTATTCTGCTGGCAGCCTGTGGCTGGAACAGATACATTCTTTGCTGGGTAAAGAATGGCTGGAGGGCCAGGCCCAGAGAGTGATGGTGAATGGAGTTATATCCAGCTAGCAACCAGTCACTAGTGGAATTTCTCAGGAGTTGGTGTTGGGGCCCATCCTGTTTAATATCTTTATTGATAATCTGGATGAGGGCATTGAGTATACCCTCAGTAAGTTTGCAGATGACACTAAGTTAGGAGGAAATGCTCATCTATCTGGGGGTAGCAAGGCCCCTCGGAGGGATCTGGACTGGATGGACCATGGGGCTGAGGTAAAGATTGAAGTTCAACAAGACCAAGTGCTGGATCCTGCACTTTGACCACAATTCCAGGCCGAGTGGTTGGAAGACTGTGTGGAAGAAATAGACCTGGAGCTGTTGATCAACACTCAGCTGAATGTGAGCCAGCAGTGTGCACAGGTGGCCAAGAAGGCCAATGGCATCCTGGCTTGTATCAGAAATAGTGCTGTCTACAGGAACAGGGAAGTCATCCCTTTGCATTCAGCCCTAGTGAGGCCACAACATGAGTATTATGATCACTTTTGGGCCCCTCCCTACAAGAAAGACACGGGTCCTGGAGCATGTCCAGAGAAGGGCAATGAAGCTGGTGAGGGGTCTGAAGCACAAGTCTTACGAGGATTGTTTAGTCTGGAAAATAGATGGTCAGAGGAGACTGTGTAGCTCTCTACAGCTATCTCAAAGGAGGTTATGATGAGGTGGGTCTTGGCCTCTTCTCCTGAGTGACTAGCAATAGGACAAGGGGGAATGGCCTCAAGTTGCGCCAGGGGAGTTTCAGATTACATACCAGGAAAAACTTATTCCCTGAAGGAGTGGTCATGCACTGGAATGGACTGTCCAATGAGGTGTCTGAATCACCAACCCTGGAGGTGTTCAAGAAACATTTAGATGTTGTACTAAAGGACATAATTTAGTGGGGAAATATTGGTGGTAGGTGGATGGCAGGACTGTACGATCTTGGTGGCCCTTTCCAACCTTGATTTTTCTATGAGTCCTTGTCTCCTTAGCCTGTCCCCGTCATTGTAATGTTTCAATTCCTGTTACTTTAACTGAAGAAGTGTAATTTTGTCTTTTAGATCAGAATCAAATAGGTTTCATTTTGATATATCCAGGCATTAATACTTAAATGATCTCTATTTTCCTAGAAAAAACTCTCAGCTCAACACATGCCTTTCCAGGAAATATCTAAACGGCTCCAAAACTTGTTCAATTTTTCTTAGCCTAACTGTGTCAGTTTGGAGCCCAACATAAACATAACCCAGTCGTAAACCATCCTATGACATCCATTCACACTGCACTCCTGATAATCAACTTGCAAATCACTAGAGCAAAATTTCAAGTCATATTACAGTTCCCTAGCCAGAGAAATCCCAGTTGGCTTCACATCTGAAAAAAATCAAGCGGGCGTATTGTTTCTTCCAAGCCAATGTTAATATATGCATGCAGAAGACAAGCCAAGTATTTGTTTTGTTTTGTTTTGTTTTAATTGAGAACAGTGTACAAAGAATTCACTGTTTCTTGTGAATTTGTTCTCCTCTTTGGAGAAATTCACAATCACAATTGTGGAAGATAAATCAAGAAATTCATATAGTGCACAGGAAGAATAAATTTCAAGAGAAAGGTGAGGAGACAGCTACCAGTATTCTCTTAGCATGAAATTTTGAAATACAGTGCTAATCTCCTGGCAATTTAGTTATACAAACGTTAATAGTTGACATTTTTCTTTTCCATTTATATATTATCAAAGAAATGGTATCTCTCCTCTCAACACTGTCTGTAAAAATATTCCTCCTGAAGTAATATATAAATAGGTATCATTAGCTGCTAAATCTGATATTCCAGTGCAAATATAATAGTCACTGCACTCCAGAAGGGAAAAATGTGAAAGGTTACTCTTGTTTTCTTCTCTTATCAGAACATACTGAACATTTTCACTGTGTTACCTACTGTCATTAGGATTGAGCAACACTAGCTGGCCCTTTTCCTCTTTCAAAATTGAGCCTAATAAGTACAGTCTAAATTGATAGAGGACTAAATTCAGCAGTAGCAATACCTAAATGTGATTTTACTCTTTCCAGTTAACTCTCAGTAGAACAATCCTCTCCACATTTAGCAGTTTTCCTTTAAGTAACACTTTACAACTATTATCAGAAAATAATGCTCTGTTAACCCCTACTGTGTTTACATGTAGCAAAATACTGAGTCTATTGATGAAACACATAGAAGAGCAATATCTGATACCCTGGTAAATGCAACATAAATATAATAAAGAAGTTATGAGCCTGTGTCAGCCAAATGAACCTTCAGTGCATAAAGACCATCTTCCTTTCTCACAGTACTTTGAGAGAGAAAAATTACTTGAGGGATGCTTTAATATGACAGACTTCTTTCTCTGCACCTAATATGACTGTCCTGACTAATATTCTTCTTTCCTTCATTCTGTTCTTTTTTTAAACTGTATCTTTAAAGGCCATTCTTTTCTACTTTTTTGCAAGGGTTGAGTAGAATGTCAGGAGCATAGCCAGGTACATATATATATACACATGCACACTGGAATATTATATAAGTAGATATTAGTTCTTTTCTGCTGTTCAACCACGCCTTGTATTTTTTCTTGTACTTTGCAATACAAAAGTATCTGCATATACTTTCTGTACTATCTGTCTCTAACTGAAACAACATGAAGGTTTACTCAGTGAATGTGTAAGAAACAGACTATCAAATGATTTTCAGGGCCTTCTAGATCATCAGTTTGCAAACAGTCTTTCAAATTCAATTAAAATGTTGTTTTTCCTCAACAGCCTGTGGATAATAAAAGGAAGAACATCTGCACTTAATATTTTTTCCCTTCAGAAAATCCTTTAGAATATTTGTGAAAAATAACCTCTGCAGTTGACCAGGTACTCCAGATGTCCCTCACTATTGAGTGTTCTGATTAGGAATCTGATTAGGTTCTGATTAGGAATCTGTTTATTATACTGAAAATAATCAGTGAAGTTACAGTTATTTTGGGCATTTAAAGTATACATACTAAAGATGAGAACACAGTAGATGCACAGTAAGTAGAGAACACAGTTATGCAGCTCTCCTGCTCCTACAACACTGCAATTCAATGCTATTAAGAATCAGAACTATATATATATACTATATGTATAAGTTTCTATTTTGATGAGTGTGGCTAAAGCCATAATGTATATACTGATCTGATTCTCAAGTACAAAGGAAATAGCATTTCAAAATACTTGGTATTTGGGTCAGAACTTGATAATCAACAGAGTTCTCTAACTCTTGATCTACCCCAGCTAAATCAATCAGGTTCCTGAGCAATCTGAACAAACTAGATCTTACATTGCTTAAATAAATGATTTAGGGATTAGCCTATCTGTGTCATCAAAACAGATATTCATAAAAGCAACTGTGTTTAGTTCAGAAAATTTTCTTTCTTCTAAATTAGAGACCATATCTACCCCCATCTATGGCATAATCTTAAAGAAGCAAGAGATATTTTTGAGAATCATTGCATGGCTGTCCTGCCAGGTGGAACAATGGAAGCTGCCTCCTATAGCTGCTGGGAGAAAAGTTAGGACTACCTGCCTACTGGAACAACTCCTACAGTGTGGACAGCAGATACTGAAAAGTGTACTGAGTGCACCTCCCAGCCTGGATAGAAGACGGCATCAAGATGCAAGTTCCAAAACATCCCCTGAAGACAAGTCATCTAAATAAATGCTTCCTGAGAACAGGTGTTCAGAAAAACAAACTATTGTTTCAGGAGAAAATAATACATTAAATCAAGATGAAGTTAATATTCAAATGGCTAGTTTAAGTTTTTCTCAGGATTTCTGGTCTCATGCAGTGTTTTTCAATTAACTACTACATAAAGATTCACTCCCAGAGCCACCTCTACTCCTCACAGCCCATGTGCATATAGCTTGGAAGTTTCTGACAATATTTGTTTAATATTCTCTTCAAACCACATGTTATTTACTTCTGCATTTCCAAAGCAGAAAATAGGAAGCTTTCTACAAGCAAAAAATATGTTTTTAAAATGCCTTTTAGATATTTAGAGTTTTCTTTTCTCATAAATTTTAAAGCAGTAATGGGAGGTAGCTTCACAATGAGACTAAACAATATCAACAGAAGATATAAAAAAGACATCCAGGGTAAAAGAAACTCCAGGGTACAATTAATAATTCAGGAACTTTAAGAAAAAAAAAAAAGCAACATATCCCCAAATATAACAATTCTGAACATGAATAATTACATAGAAAAAGATATGGAAACTCTGGCAGGAAAATACTGGTAAAGTTTTTGTTGGTATTTTTTTATTTATCTATATATTTTCAGATGAGTAGATAATAAAGGTATTTTCAAAACCTCCACAAAGCCTTAATATTATATAATGTAAAATATACTGAAAGTCCTTTAAAAACAGGGTTGTAAACCAATAGGGGTAGGTCCTTGAGGATATAGGAGATCACAAGTACATGTGATCAGTAAAGAAGATCTAGTTCAGACTGTATTTGTTTAATGATGAGATAAATATCTTGGTCCAAAAACAAAAACAAACAAACAAACAAACAAAAAAGTCTGAGAAACAAAATTCATACTCTTAGTACGTTCTAGTAGTCCGGTGCCAGAATAAGTGCCAAGCTTTTTTCCAGCTCACAAAGCTAAAGAGGCACAAAGATTGAATACCTGGCTCTCATTACAGCAATCTGATACAGAGATTGCAGCCACATCTCTAATCTGGGGAAAAATCTTGTCCTCCTTTACCAGGTACTTCAACAGAGACAGCCATAATGAAAAAAGATTTAAAAATCCTATTGACCTGCCATGACAGTGCACAAGAGATATACTCTACATACTCTAGCAAGAGAACAAGAGAAAAGGACCCACCCCCAGACCAAGATAGATCCATGATTTAGATCCCTACACATGTATTACCAAATGTCTCCTGTTTTCACTTCAGTTAGGTAATCAAGCACAGGAGCTGTTTTTCATTTTCAGTGCAGAATATATAAGCTCTTCACTGAAATAACATGAAAGCAGGTATATTTGGTGAAGACTGGTTTAGGGAGATTAATTTGTTTCCTTGTTGTAGTGCATTACGCCTTTGCTCAGTGAATGCAAAAAAGCATATGGCAAAACAGCTTATATTAACAAGCTAAAGTGAACTGCTGTGACCTGCATTCAAGGCAATATTTCTGATTTTTGAAGAATGCATTAACCCAAGTTTTATCTGCTCCATCATAATAGTCTTTCCTGACTGAGACCTACCGAACAGGACTGGACATTCTGTTTTGGATCTCCTAAATGGATTATTATGCATCATAAATAAAAACTAGAATAAATTGAAATATAGGCTTCCCTCTCCCACTGCAATTTTACAGTCATCTCTGAAACATATGTATTTTACTAAGGGTAAGTACCAAATTCCATTTGATCCTGCCTTCTCTGACCTTCTTATCTTGTAATTGCACCACTAATGAATTAAATGTTTGAGAATGTTCTGTACTCCGCAGAGCAATTATTTCAGCCTTTCACACACCCATACTTGATGTGGTACACAACAAGCACAGCTTTCTGTCAGGTTACTTCTGATGTGGGACGTGACCATTTATGGATGCATAACATGCTTATTTCTTCACAAAATGAGCACGAATAATAATTAAATTGTATCACTTGGTCATCACATGTTGTAGCAACATATTAGCAGATAAAAAGCACAGTGGTTATGTAATACCATATGTACTTTGACCAAAAGGGTTTTGTTTGTTTGTTTTTGAGTAGCTGAAATAAGTTCCACAGGTAATTATTAAGGAGGAGACATAACTGAATGATGCCTTTAAATAGCATTAACAAAACACTGTTTCTGTATATCAGTGATATTGTTGAACACCTGTTGAACGTCTAGCAAAACATGTTTGTAAGATCCAGCACATTAATTCAGCCTGCTTGGATTTTTATTTTTTTTATCTATGTGTATTTTTTTTTTTTTCCCCATATATAATGTAAGAACATAAGAACATGAGAACATCTGGGAATGTATATCTGGACCTCAATGGTACATCTATATTAATAATTAAATCCATCTAAGACCTCAGACTCAGATACTGTTCAATTTATTCCTGCAGTTGTAGCCTAGGAGTTTCCTTGCCAGCTGAACACCCCAAATCTCAAGCTATAATTTTCAGATTTCTTACTTCTCTTAGAGAGAAACCTGTTTTATATTCAAGTGTTTCATGAAAACTGTTCACAGAAGGAGAGAAAGTAAACACAGTCTAATTTACCTTTTATTCTTGATGACTCAGATACTCTTGGAAGACATGGAGTGACACTTCCTTTGGATATAGTGGCTCTATAATTCAGACACTGGAGTGTTTGCACAGAAATATACTACCAGGCAGTTAAAGCTATTTTTTTTTTTTTTTTACAAAGAAACAGAAAAGCAATTTTTCTGAAGCTCTGAACCTCACTTTCACAGGTGCAGCTAGCTGAAAGAGCTCCTCAGATCCAGAATGTCTCTTTTGCCTTTCCATATCTATCAACTTCTTCATGTTTCCCACTGCCCAACATGCTGATACTCACTAATTGACTCCATATGAGATTAAGAGAAGGTCATCACAACAAAGAGCACACAGTATAATTTGAGGTCATTGCAGCCTTGAGTATCACAATACCCAGGTTTATATTTGAACTTTGTTTCAAGGCCTAAAATGAGGTTTATCGATTCTTCTGTGGAGGATGGGAGATGCAGAAGTACAGTAAATGCCATGTGCTGTGTCCAAGTATATTTTTATTGATTTCTCCTGGACAGTGAGAATGAATTTATCATTTGAATTCTAGGTTCAACGATTTTTCAAAGGAAGACCTTGAAGGACTCCATTTCAGGAATATTAGATGTTCAAAATCTTATCAAACAGTACTTTGAAAACAGTTGACAAACTCTAAAAGAAAGAGGATGTAAAAAGATGGTCTTGTATATCCTATTAAGTGTATATTTAGGTGCTTTTCTCTACCTATAAATCAGTTTTTACCTCCCTTATATCACTGTTCTTGGCTGGATTCTTGTGTTTTGACAATTTTATCCACAATATTCCTGTATAATATGTTATATGTTATGATCTTTATACAATTTTTAAAAGGCATAAGAACTAAAACACTATCATTGGAAAATTCCATACATCAGATATAGATCATAATAATAGATCAGTGTTTCTAATTATGTAGTGACCATATTCTAACACTATCAGTCATGTGAAAGTATCTTAAATCTTAAATAGCCACACTGAACTTATTGCACTGTTCTGAGTCCATTCAGCTTAAAAAATAAGGAAATTTAGATGTCTAAATCTAAAAAAATAAAAATGAAGAAGCTGCGTTGTACATATTCATGCAAAGCAGTGCTTAATGTTACTTCCAAAATAATTGTAATTTACCAGTCTCTGTCAGACTACTAACACAGGAATCTCTGAAAATAAAATAATGTACAAATTCACCAATCTGAAAAAAGATAGGTACAGGTTTAAGACAGATGTGCATATGCTGTTGTGCAATTTTGAGCATGAAAACTACTGTGAATAGTTACTATTGCTATTAAAATCTGCACTCTAAATGTCAAATATATATATATGTTAATTGACACCTGGTATCAAAAACACATGAAAATGTGAAAATAAATATGACTGGCAAACATCTTCAAAAATCAGTCTTTGGGTTAGTGACTGCCAAATGCAGTATAAATGATTTGTACATTTTTTCAATTTCTTCCCAGATGTGCAGCACTCTCAGCCTTCTAAATTAGACCCTTTTTGGCAAATCAATAACCATTCACATTTGGAAAACAGTAGTCCTCATCAAAAGATGCCAGGTTGTGGGAAAGTAATTATCCTTAATGTGGAAGAGAACAAAAAAATCAGATCATTGAAAGAAAGGCACATTAATTAATCTATTTTCCACAGCTTCACAGAGGAAGGGGAAAAAAAAAAAGCTCAATATAACATTATAATAACTATTTGTATCATGAAACAGACAGGAACTTGATTCTTTTAACTTGAAACTAGCACAGGGTTTGATATTATTCTTTAAAAAGAAAGAGTTCAAGCCTCTAGTCCCTGGAAACACTAAAACCTTTGGCTTCATTGCTGCCTCTACAGTCTAGAAAGATCCCTTTTGAATCAATGTCAAATGGGAACAGCAAATGTTTACCAATTTCCAGCTACAGTATAATATTTTGCTTCCAAGTTTTTTCTGCTCAAAATGTTGAATTTTCTAGCACTAACACTTAGTCTTTCAAAATACTTTTTTTTTTTTTTTTTAACTAACATTTTAAGACTATAAAATAGGGCTTCAACACCGAGGAAATGTACCAGATTAACACTTAACCATCACAGAGAGTTCTTTTTACTTTAACAAATGTACAAAACTGTTCACATTTCCATAAATCAATGAAAGCATATCCTAATGTGCTGTATTTTGATGATTGCATTTAGAAAGAAAGTTTTTGACCAGGATCTGAGGTGACTTCATTTTTAATGTCAAATTCTAGATCTACAGCTAGCTCTACATTTGCATCTTGAACATCTAGATCCTTCACAGTCATACCAAATGGCACTGCATTGGAGAATATTATGAGGATGCACTGTATGGTCCCTGCTGAGAACATACATGAAAAGTGGATTTAATTTTACTGAATAATATCATATTAAGCAGAGAACTTGTACCTTTAGCAAGTTTTCTATCACCTTCTCTTTGTGTGAAAATAAATGGAAAATGAAAATCATTTTTAGGGGAATAGAATTTGGTTTTCATATCTTTCTACTTTGTGCAGACATCATCGGGTAGATAGTAAACACCAATATTTGCTATATTCCAGAATAACTAGTGTACAACACTGAAAAGAAAATAACCTCATTATTCTCAAAACATGTCCTCCAGTTATATTTTGAATATAAAAATCATTGTTAAAAAGTACACAAGAAGAATCTTCAAAAGAGACACTGATTGAAGAACAAATTAAATAAAGCTTTCCAATGGTTTAGATTTATATCCCTTTTCTTGGACAATTTACAAATCAAAATTCCCAAAGAAACAGCATTCATGCAAAGAAGTTCCAGTACAATATATGGGATATTTATATTCCATTCTCCATGAGACCTGTGCGATAAACTTCCATACAATATTTTACTGACTTATGGTAAGAAGCAAAATAACCTAAAATTCAATTGCCAAGACATTTTAGTTTATCCATGTTTGATAACCCTAACATATCAAGTAATATATATATATAAATTAACTATTGCTACTCTAATTCATTTGTGATTTAAAATAAAACTCCTTAGCTTTCAATTATTTTTTTAATTTTTTTTAGAGTGAAGAGGCAGACCCAAAAAATACAAAACTTATGATTTCATAAGTCAACCAGGGGAATTGTAAAAAGCTCACAAGATTTTTTCACAGCCCTATGAGCCAACAAATGTTGTCATTTTCAGCTGTAATTGTTTAATGTGAAAAACAGTATCTCTCAATTAACAGAGACTAATACAAGATGGCAAAATTATTTCCACTCATCACCTCTGTAATACGTGTGTAGGAGTGGGAATGGTTATGAGCAACCTATCTAAATCTTCAAATATCAGTTGAGTTTTTAGTTTGTGGAGGAACTGGATGTTCTTTGAAAAAAAAAAATGTTTTGAGCCAGACTATCCAAATCCCAGCATCCCCATCCCTCTACTCTGAACTATGGAAAGGAAGTAGAAAAGTCTGTTTGTGACAAAGCACTTGTAGGCTGAACTTTTCTAATGAACAAGAAAAATGCAAGACACATATAAAGCTCTTCACAAAGGCCTTACAAAGTTCTTTCTGTTTCAAATGCTCAGAAGAGTATACTCAAAAGTGTTTCTCTAATGGACTGAAGGGTAATCTCTAAAACTGAATTTCTCTCTTAAATGACTTTCCTGTCCTGCTCATCAATGTATAGATATTGCACTGTCATGACTTTCCTTATTTCCATGTTGACTTATTTAGATCAGTTCTGATATCTATAACCACTACACTGGTCTGAGACTAGCAAATGCAAAGTCATTTGGTTTATTATTCAGTCAAATTGTAGCTATTCAATTTGTGGTTATTATATGAGCAACTGGAGTTGCATCAGACTGAAGTCTGCCATTTCATCCATAGTTTTTCTTACCCCTTTTCCCTTTATAAATTACTGCATCAATCAGAAACTGGGTCTGGCTAAGAACTACCATGCTTTGATCACCATTTAAAATCTTTTTTGAACAACAGATGCTCTTTGAACAGAGAGGTAAAATCTGTTTAATTGGGGCACATTTGCTACAAATTTTCAGTTAACTGACCAAAACAATGAAGCATGTAATTTTTTTTTTTTTTTTTTTTTATAAAGGAAACACTAACTTAATATTTTGCTAACATTTGTTATATGCACAATACTACAATTTCAAATTCAACAACTTACTTTGGACATAAAAAGCAGCAAAATTATGCTTATGAAGGGAAGGAATGAGCCACTTAAGGGGATGGAACAAGAGAAAAATAAAGCTGTTTTGAGATCAAAATTCTGTTCTTTTGAGTACCTCAGACTACCACAGAAAAGCTGGCTTGTTAACTAGAATCATGTGACTCAAGATACTGACAGGCAATGGAGCAAAAGCTCCAAATTCCCGAATATGTTAAAGGAGTTACGGATCAGTCCTGACTCAGCATACGTAAGTACTCTGTTGCTTCAGCTATAATAAATTAATTTATCTTACCAAAACATTTCACAAGAAACAGAATTACGTTCTCAAGATCAGGCATCACTGTGAAATGGTGTTAAGTGGATATTCAAATTAAGCCTGTTTCACTTTATTTTGATCCATTGCATTTCTGATAGTTCCGATTTTGTTTCATAAGGTTTTGTGCTGACAATTAATTGAACATTTTAACTGCAACATGGTGGCATAATTATAGTCACAACAGTCACTGTTGATGAATTTAGTTAGCTCCTAGTGAAGAAGTAGTACATGCAGAAGCAACGCCACCTTTTCTGCTGGGTAAAAAGCAATCAATAGATATTAAGAACCATTCTTTACTTTGTTACACCATGTTCACACTGTATATCCGAACATATTTTCTAATTTTGCTATAATTCTACAAAATGTATAATATGAAAGATAATATTACAAGTCTGCAAATAAATATGAAACAACAACAAAAAAATCAAATACCTACAATTGTTGAGTGATGTAATTTATTACAAGAATGATTTTGGTAGACATTTCATCAACTTGGAAAACCTGGCCGATTTTTTTGGTGGCATTTAGTGATTTGGTGGAAAGTTCTTTGATGGTAGAATTAAATTATATAAAAGAAAGATAATTCACTCATATAAAACCCAATGACCTGGCTCATCACCTTTAAGATTCATAATTAAGCACATATCAGTCTTTATCTTAATAACTACAATTTATAAAATTTACTTAATTCTATTTTTAAACAGTACTTGTTTGCTCATTATAAATAAGGGGAGTAAGCTATCATCCTCTCTTTAAAAATAGGAAAACTGAGGCAACAGAACACTGGCATCTATTAAAAGAGGACTGTGATCTTGTCATTCATCTTCTGATAACTGAGTTTACTAGACAATAAATTTACTGTCCTTCTGAATGGTTCTTTAGTACTTATACTTTACTGGTTTCAATAATGTTGTAAAGTTATTGGAAATAAACAGTTCTTTAAATTTCATACCAAGAAAAAAAAAAAAAGTATGTCTTAAGAACAGCTATGTGGTCCAGCTATGGCAAGGTTATAATGTTGTCATCAAAATATTATCAGAAAGTTTGTTATGATTATTCCAAGATCTTTAATGAGCAACAAAGATATGTATTCTTTTCTCAAAGTGAATTTACATCACTGACAATAGCAGAATCACAGAATTACACATAATAATATAAAATACCAGTCTAAGTTTAGGCCAAATGGCAGAATCACACAGAGAATATAGATTCTTAGTATTCTGGTAGTCTGTTTCCAATACAAGTACTCTACTGTTGCAGACAGGATTTATACAAAGAGAGGACATGAGGGGAAAAATCTCTCCCATTATGCAGGAACTCTTTTTTCAGCAAGGAGGCCCTGATATTTGTTCCCTGTGCACTCATCAGTCCAGCTGCGTGTGTCATCTCAGTGACATTTCTTCTTTACTCGCCTCCTCAGCAACTTTGGCCTGCCTTCAGGAATAAAAGAACAGAAAACTCCCTTTGTTTGGAGACCTGACTTCCCTCCAGCTTACAGATGTTGATGTTCCATTTCTTCAATTTGATGTTGTACCATATAAGTACTGCAGTGTGAGTCACCTCTGTGAAGTCAGTACAAGCCTCCCTGTCGTTAACGATTGTACCAAATGCTGTTGCAGCATGAGTACTGAGAAAGAAGAATTATACACACAGTCCTGGATAGTGAATTTTTTGTTTTCATTGATTCAACTTTACATGTTGCAAATGATAGGCTTTTCCTCAAATAGATAACTTTTATAACAATTTAAATTATTTTTACTACATGTTCATTCAATCTGAAGTGCTTAATTTAAATATTCAACCAAAAACCCAAGTTGCGTCTGCAGGAGCAATTAGCAATGATATGAAGAAAGGAAATATTGAATAATTACACAAATTATAACAGGCTGAGCGAGTCTCCAAAAGCGCAGCTACCTGTCCATTGCCTATGCAAGGCAGCTCCCATGCTGCCTTCTGCATGCATCACACTGTGAAATGCAAAAATCCACACACATTTGATGTACTGTCAGATATAGCTAGGGAGATGTAAAGGTTGGAAAGATTGCTCAAGAAACATTTTTGTCAGCAGCACTCTTATGGCTTTTTGAATTCCACAGGTATGCACTTTCCTGCTAATCTTCAATCATCTTCTAATGCCATAATTAAACCTCTGCAGAGACTTCTCTTCAAGATTTGCAGGAAGAGGTAACACCTATGATTTGTTAGAATTAGAATGTTTAAGCTCTGAAAAAGAAGTACTATGCTTTAAACTAAGGCTGTGGTGACAGTGATATGAGGACAACAGTACTGATTCTAAGTGTGCCCTTCTTCCTGGAAGTTTTTTTGTTTTTGTTTTTTTATTCCACAGCACAGCACACATTTTTTGTGGGACCATTTCATGGACTAGACAGATCGGAAAACAAAGCTGGGTTAAAAATAACTCTAGAGATACACAGGGGTGGGAACAACCATATGTGTTCACATCCTGACTATCCTTCATTGGTTTCCTTACATAGAGTTCTCTAAGCTATAGTCTAGGCAGCAAAATGTATCAGTGGAAAACCTTATTTGATCTCGAGCTTAAAGCCATTGCTTACAGCTGGTAACAGTCTAAACATTTTAAAGTAAAGCAACATTTCTGACACTTTAATTAACTGTCATTATCATCTCTAGTAAATGACAGAAAAACTAGTGAACTGTTAAAAGACATGCTGTCAGTCTTATCATCACAATAGACAATGCAAATCCTGTGCCAGTGCCACTGGGTGAACCAAAAAGGGTAATTGTTTCCTTGTGCCAGGAAGTGAGAACACTGAGTTCATTCAGGTCACGGCTACTTCTCCCAGACAAGGAAACCAAGGGGTTAAAAAAAAAAATTAGTTGTTGCAGCAGAATGATTTTACAATGTCAGTGAGAAATAAATTGAATTCTATTAAATATTTCATTATATATTAATACATTCTAACCTTAATAATTTAATACAAATTTTAAGCATTTAATAACTATTCAAGTGAATATCCTATGACATAATATGTAATCATCATGCAAATAATTGTGAACATCCTGACTTGCTCCTTTGCCAGTTCATATCTACACTTTTTTTTTTTTTTCCTTGAATGAAATATCCTTCCATCCTGTCCCTAGTAGTGTTACTTACTGCATTTAAGAAAAATAGGAAAAGATCAGTGACAGAGGTGGGATCAGGAGGAATGCTTCAAGCACTTAAAACAAGTTTTTTATGATTCCTGATCCAGGAAGACAAGAAATTATTTACCGTGGTTTTGGAATTATTTAAGTTTTTAGTGCCAAAGCCCATGCTTTAATTATTTGCTGAATCCCAAATCTGCAACAGAATGGTCATCACACCTTATCTGGCAACAAGACAAACACAGAAACTGAAGAGGTAATTTTTGTATTTTCATGTATTTAGATGCTCCTTACAAATGTTTTAATTTACTCATTTATTGAATATTTATTGTCTTACAAACACGTGGAGAAACAACTCTTAAGACTTAAAATGTCTTTTCTTCTTTCAGATAAGTTTGGTCAGGATTGAATTTTTTTTTTCCACTGATATTTTTTTCCAAATTTTAGACAAACGTTTTCACACCCTCAGTGCTTTATTTGCTTTATGGCTTTAGTTCAAGTCATCTGATTACTAAAAGGCCCATTTATACAACAAAGGGTATCTGTACCATACAAAAAAACTATCTCTAATTCATTTCTCAGTGAACTATGCCAAGAATTTATGCTCCACATGCGCTTACAAGTCCTGCTTATCAGTATAGTCTCTCTCAGCACTCCAGTAATTACTCCATACATCAGTACTGCTTATTCTAATCTGCTGGGTATCTCCAAAACTGATGGTCTCTGATTTTCCTTTTCTTAGCTTCCTCCACTCCAGCCACCACCCAGTTTCTTTCAGCATTGTCCAACAAATACTTACATCTTTCCACTTGTGCTTTCACTGATTTATAAATCATCAAGCTGCTGATTTCTGTGTGAAATTTTGGCTTTCTTCTCCTTGCCTTCCTCTCTCCCATTTGTTCAATCAGTATGACAAATGCATCTATCAATATTTCCCTAATTCACATTCAGTTTCCTTATCAGAAGATATTTCTTCTGTGTCATGACCTTGGCATAATGTGAGTGTCTACTAGTTCTGTCCCTATCTTTCGACAAGAATCTGCTACAGTAATACCTGCCTTCCTCTGCCTTTACTTTACCACTCTGAACTAGCACCTCATACATTTACAATTCTGTGTGCCAGACTAGCTTTCAAAGACCCCTTTTCTGCCTCTGTTTCTATCCCTGCACAAGAGCTTACTGATTCCTTTCAGAAGAGTTACAAAATATAATCTGACTTTCCTCCTTCTCTGCGTTTCTCTTAGAATACCTCTTCTGATGACTTCTTTTTTCTTTACTGAAGATATAAAGTTTTCTTGTCCTTCTGTAATGCCTGTAACTTTCTCATTTACATCATTATATATTCCAAAACTTCCCTGACACTTACATGCATCCTCTTCCTTACTAGGCTTTCTGAAACTTCTCTTTGTCCTTTGATTTGTTTTAATCAAAATAACAAACGTTTTATGATCATTCATTTTTAAATAGCAACACCTAGTTCTGTCTGAATATCCATGTATGAATGTATTCTTTCACTGAACACACTATTTTTAGTCACTGCCTATAATGCTGGAATTTCTTCTATAAGCTACATCTAGCTTGTAATTTGGGGAAATAAAAACAAAACAAAACAAACAATAACAACAAGAAAAACAGCTAAATACTACATTAAATTACTGGCAGAATCTACAAACACTGAAAATTAGTAAATGTTTGTTTTTATTGTTAGTGTTGTGTATTGTTAGTATTAGCGTTAAAATAATGCTTTAAGATTAAACTGGAGTAATCTAAATGAAACTTAAACTAAATGAAAACTTATTCTAGACTAAAAGTATTATTTCAATTTCTGTAAGCAGAAATTTACACATGGGTCTTTTCTTGATGCAACAATTTTACTTCTATTTGTTTTCTTGTTTAGGTACCAAAACAACAGTTTTCCCATTTCTATTTTTTTAATATAAACAGGCTTTCACAGAATTCTATTCATTATTACCTCTAATGACTGACTCCTCAGCAAAAATCAGAATTACCTTTCCTAATTTCTTCATCACTTTTGACACACTCCGTTAGGCCTTTCTTCTGCAAATCTATTGTTGTTTCTCTTCTAAAATTCAGTCCCTTTTCCATTTCCTCTTGTTCTATAATCTTTCTTAACTTTGAGGACTTGTTTTTTTCATCCTCATCCAGATATTTGGTTCTTTGTCTTCCTTTTCCTCCTCCTAGCCTCTATAAATCTGTTACATACTCAGGTTTTACTCACATAAACTCAAATATCATATGCTGAAAATCCACAAATACTTCCCTATTTAAGGCCTATCTGTTGTGTTCAAACTAAATAAATTTAACTCTGTCTTTTCAACAGTCCACTTATTTTTTGCCATCACTACAAGTCCAAAAGGAAAAAAACTTAAATATTTTCTACTAAGTACTTGCATGTTTTCCTGATCTCTGTGAACACTTCTTCTCTCACTCCATCTCCCTCCAACATTCTTATCATTTTGGATTCAGGACTTGTCTCTCTGTATGTTGAAATCCAGGCTATTACTGAATATTGTAGACTGGTCTAGTCTCAGTAATAGTTCTAAGGTTTTACTTTCTTAGCCATCGCTCAGATTGAGCTTGATTATGCTGTTGTTAATTTATGACTTGCTAACTTCAATAAATTTATTTCCTGCCCTCAGTACATACAACACTACCTATTCCTACACATTTGCAGAATACTCTAAATTCCTAGCTGTTTCTGCAATCATATCACTTCAGTCACATTGCATCAAACAGAAACAGGCTGCTTTTCAGGGCTAGTCACTTAATAACCTATGCACACTGCTCTGTTTACTAGGCTGCCAACCCACAGTACAATATAGGAGAGCATCACAGATGGAATCATTTTTTTTCAAACATTAGACACTCTGTTTTCTTTGGATACCCTGAAAAGTTATCATCAGAAGTATTTATGAAAATAGTGTACTCTGTTTCATTAAAGTAATCTTAACTTTTTTTTTCTGCAACACCTATGAGGAACTTTATTAAAGTTACTGAAAAACACTCAGAGAAGTAGAAACACTCACAGAAGTCACTACAAAACCCATTGGCCAACACTGCCTTATTTTTTTCCAATGTTCTTTCTCATCTATCTTTGTTTATCTGCTATTTGTGTTGGATTTAGTTTGTTTGGTTCAGTAACCATATTTTTCTCTACCTCTACATAACACCTATCTAGCTCCAGAAAGAGTTCTGGAAAATTCAAAGGGAACGTAAAGATAAAGTTTGTCTTGATCTATCTGATCAGTAGTACCTTTGATACAATGAGTTCTGAGAACTGGGCCCATTAAATTCAATTTGCTGGTGAACTTCAAGTATGTGGGAAATAGCTCATACTCAGAGTGATTCAAAGGGCCATCTTTTTTAAGAATGTAGTGTGTTTTTTTTAAGTGAACCTCCTCAGATAATGTTTACATGTCATAAGATATGATATTGAGTATATTTTTGGGGACTAGTTTATGAAAGCTCCGAGAATTTATTGTAAATTCTTGTTCAGTCTTAAAGTATAGCTTCAAGCAATTGTCATGAACATGTATTAGGAGAATGAATTGACAAAATAGATCTTACTCACTTTTTGCTTCACTTTGCATTATTTTTCTCAGACAAATGCAAAAATATTGATTGCTACAGTTGTTTTTAGAATATTATAGTACTCTGTATTCTTAGTTAATGTGTTTGTATGCAATGAGCCGTGCAGAAAAAAGACTACTCTCATCATAACCTTGTTCAAGTTTAATTTCCTCCTGAACAGTTTGAAGAAAACCCTCAGCTGATGTAACTATTACAACTGCACTAAGCTCAGCCTATGTTATTTCATTTATAAACACTTTGAATCTACAGATTCGTTTACCTGTATGATAGCACTGCGTATTGCCCTAGCTGTTTGAAGAAAGATTTGAGCTATTTGATCCAAACCTGAGGGAAAAGAAAAAATGAAAGGAGAAAATATAGACATGTCCTAATACTTTCCAATACTGGTGATCCTAAACACATATTTTAACTGGTCTGAAATCTGAATTGTTGAAGTTTAATTTCACTGAATTACTCTTCCATGAACAATGTTTTCTGTTTGATTTGCACTTTTAAAGTAACTTTAAGTATAACTAGGGATAAACAGTGTCCATGGGACACATTTTATTGTAATGATGTCTCAATAAGATTATGTCTTATAGTGCAGCCTAAAATATTCTTTTTCAGTTTAGAAAATAGCAGCTGTTTGCTGTTAGCCTATTACAGCAATAAATTATAATCCTACACTCAACTTGCTGACACTAATTCTTCACCACACCCTACTTAGTTCCCTCAGGGACCAGGACAAAGCAATATTGAAATGTGTGCAGTGCCAACCTCATTTGCTGCACCAAAGTTGAAGGAGGGTTTGGTATTCCTTTGTACAGAAGATACATCTACCCCTAAATCTATTGGAAATACCATAAAATAGCCTGTTTTTCAACTCTCTGAAATACTTCTGATAAAACCATTAATGTAACTCCTGACATACGCACATGCAGGCAACTAGAAGGCAAAAGATGAAGTGAAAAGCTGAGAAAAGTCTCTGTTTAATATAGACTTTCTACCATTTAAAACCAATATGGTTTAAAATGGAATTTTGCCCATTATCTTTTCCTTACAACACTTAACTCTAAATCAAATTTTCCACTGTAGTTACATTAAGTAGATAGCTCACTGCAAGGTAAATGTGGATGTCAGGTTGCTCAGAATCAGATCCCACAAACATGAACGGGCACACAGAGCTTCATGAGAGTTTGTTATGCAATGGAGGTTGATTAAATGACATAATAAATTAATTTACTCCTGTGCATGTTTGCAAGATTGGATCCTTCATTTTTTTAAATCTTATTCTGTCACAACACAATGCAGCCAAAAACAATGAAATCAGCTAATTTGTCCCGTAATTCAGGAGAGAACAGCTAAGAATAGAGATTGCTGCAGAGAAAGTGAAATGTGGGATATAGATCTATTGAGCAAAACAATCTGTTTCTGGCTTTTGGTCATACTGGCAGAGGTCTTCCTCCTGGTGATAGAGATTAGTCGCTCCTGGCAAGGAGATTTACAAATGGTTACAGGGTGTTCTGTGACTCTATCGCATAACTAGTTTACCAGTAGTTGAGCTTTTCAGCTGTGTAGGTTACTGTCTAATTATTATTCTTCTCTAAGGACAAGAGTGCACAGTCTGGTTTGCACTGCCGACAGATGAACAAGTGATAGAGGAGCAAAGGTCAAGCAGGCTATGTAATATAAATAGCAAAATAATGACAGAACATTCTCAGTCTTCCTTTATGATGCTGACCAAGAGATTCATATGGCTGGATTGCCATCTAGGAAACATAACATGAACTAGTCCATTTCTCAGAGGAAAGGACTTCAAACCTGTGTTTATCTCAAGGCAGATCCAGCCAAAGAGTTGAACCCCTTCTTCCCGTGAGTACCAGCTTTTCTCTGGAACCCACTGCCGCATCTGACATGCACCAGCCAAGGATCAAAAGATGTGACTGTCTCTTCTGAAGCTGTAAAGCTGCTCTATACCAGTTGTTAAGAAGCACTGAGTGCACAGGAGAATGGCAATGTTATGATAAATTCTGTACCTGAAGTAGCAGGCTAAACGCTGAGCTCTGGTTATCCTTACAGTCTTCCTTTTTGCACCTACTTTATCACTTCAATATCTGTGATCTTTCTGTAGTGATGTCCATCTGTACTTTTTCCTTCAACTATGACTTTTGACAAAATGTTCATTTTTCCCTCAGTAAATAATGACTAAGAAGAACCCTCACTTTCCATTTCCCATCTCTAATAGTTTGAATAGTGCTTAATGCATCAAAATTCTACCTTACTCACTAAACTGATGTGCCACTGAAAAAAAAAAAAAAAAGAAACTTTAAAAATATTTAATAATCTGTGGCAAAGAAAACTCATTCCAAGTAACAATAACAACCTTAGTAACATTTACTGATTGTTGTACAAGTGACAAATGTAGAGGCTGTGGTTGCTGTGTTTCAGCAGTGCTGACAGTGACAGAGGGTCACCTCCACTGGTGCAGATTTTCACAAGCATAGCATTCAGGCTTTGTTTATCGTATTTAGCTGTTTAAAAAACAAAGGTATTCTAACAGATCCTAATAACTAATACTAATTTGAATGAAACTGCAGAAATACAGAAGAATCTTGTATGCTGTCTTTAGAAGTCAATAAACTCCAACATTTTAAATTGTGCAAGATGAAGGTAGTCAGGTCATTCAGATAATCTGACACAGGGAACCACAGAAATGTGCTAACCATGAGAGGGAAAGAATGACACCTGAGAACTGAAAATTATTCAGTGAAGATGATGTTATAGTACTTATTTATTTATATGTAATAATATATAATTACTTATATAATAAATATATTACAAGTATATATTGCCCTTTGTGGCAAACATTCCAATTTATTATCCAAGCTAATTTGAAATTCTGTTCCTATGGATTGCAAATATGGAAAAGACTCACTGAGTGCAACCATTCCCAATGCCATTCTATTGGATTTCTATTTAATAGATGTCATGTATTACATTGCTTTAAAAAAATGTACAAAATATTTTTGAAATGTACAGAAGTTGCAAAACAGTAATATTCTGTTTTTAACTCAATACTCATATTTAAATTGCTTCTTATTTTTCAAGACCAATAACTGGACTACATGAAAACACAGAGCAGTATATTCAATGAAATGAGAAAAACAATAGAATTTATATATAAAGTTACACATTATCAAATTATCTTTAGTAAGCATACTGATAACCTTGTCTCTAAATGCTTTCAGGCCACTTCCAATTAACTCTTGATAAGCATCTAGCAGACACAGTCCATTGCAGCTAATTTCTGTTATTGATCTTCCCTGTTGCATTTTCAATCTTCTGCAATGCATCAAATTCCTTTTATCTGTACAAGACTTCTTTCAACTACTTTATTTACCTCAATTGCAATAGCATGCCTGTTATTGATGTAAATTGTGCTTAAAGAAAGAACTGTCAATATACAGGATACTCCACAATGGCTGAACCTACTCCCACTCAAGGATTTCACTAGAAGTCTCTGTTTTAGCTCTCTGCTGTCTTCATAACATTTTGTTGCTTTACATTCAGATGAGTTATCATTACATATATCCCGCTATTGGCTGGGATATGGTTGTCTTCTTTACACTATTATAACTGCTCATGATCTACTCTTGTCAGTTTTCTTCTGTGTTATTTCATGTATTGCAGTACCCCTTCACATGCTCTTCTTGGATCACCAAGAAGGTCCAGCTGCATTTTCCAATACACTAACACATGTGCACTTAGCTGCATCTTGCCATGCACTCTGCCAGCCAAGGAATTTGCCATGATTTTAGTATATGATGTGCATAAACACACAAAAGGAGGAAAGACAACCACATCAGGAAATTGTGTCTGAAGGAAGTGCTTTCCTCTCCTGACTGAATGCTACAGAAGGTACTGTAAGGAAGATGCAATGACTTAGAATACAGGCAGAGTATTCCCTGAGTCCTCGATTATTGTCATTAGCACAAATAATCACTATATAACTTGTACCATGACAATCTGTCTCATTCCTATGGAGAAGTGTAGGAATGCACAGCTCTGAGCAAACCTTAATGACCACCGTATTACCTGTACATGTCTTTGCATGTTTCCCAAGCAGCACTTGTGGATGACACCATCTACAAATCTTGTCTTACCCTGAGATTAAGCAGCTTATCTAAGTCACAGTCCTTTACCTGACAGCAGAACTGATAAATAGATGTGTTTACCTCTAAAAAACCCTATAAATCTGTAAAGACAGTGACTCACCATGGGTGGGAACTGCAGTGTGTCATGAACTGTGTGAAGGGGCTACTGTGATACTGCAGGAAACAGTGTTCCCACAGTCAACAGGGACACAAGATTGCTGTTATCAGAACAGGCATAAGAATGTTATTACCTTTACTGCTATTGAGCTTTCTGCTATCACAGTGCTTTGCACAATGAACGAGTTAATTAGTCTTGAGTGTCCTTGCCTTTCTTCTGGAGATCCAAGCAGAACTGGTACCTACTTGGTTAAAAAAAAAAAAAAAAAAAAAAAAAAAAAAAAAAAAAAAAAAGGACAGGTGCCTAAAAATTTACCTTTACCTTTTAAATGAATCCAACATTACTAGGGCCTCTACATTGAAAAGGTTAGTATTAAGTCACCCATTTTTTCCAAAATGAAGTTAAACCTTCTTCACTTTAGATCTGATAGTAGTTATTATTCTTTTCTATGTAGACTTATTGTGGTATACCAATTCTGACTTTGCTACTTTGCTATACAGCACAAATAAGCATTACTGTGTAACAGTGAATAAAAATAGTAATAATAATAAACCATGAAGAGAAAAAACTGTATATTCAGGCACCACTGAAAAAGCCTTTTGACTATGTTCTCGGATATTTGTGGAATGGATTGGATTGATCATTGGTCAACCACTTAGAGGGTCTAAAGCAGGAGCACTATCAGAAAGAGCATTTAACTAAGATAAGCTTGTATATGAAAATGAATGGGAAATAGGGATACACACAAACAAGCTTTAAATTACCCATTTTTTCTTTTTTTTTTCCTACACCTTCAGAGAATTTTGTGTCAGCTTCTGACTTTAATCAGAATGGTTTTTTATGGTTTTTTTTTTCTAGTTTGTTTTTGATTATGCAGTAATTGATTTCCATGCTAGAATATAGAGCAAATTTTACAAAAATAACATAGCAGGAGAATTTGTGATGCCTCTGCACTTAAACTCACATTTAACTTCTGTTAAAACTGCAGTATTTCAGTGTTTGGAAACTTGTGGTAACTAAAAATGTAGTTTTGCTTCATAAATCACTCTGCCTATTTCAGGAATCATTATAAATTATCTCTAGTAA
The DNA here is from genome assembly GCF_016699485.2 of Gallus gallus. NCBI lineage: Eukaryota > Metazoa > Chordata > Aves > Galliformes > Phasianidae > Gallus > Gallus gallus. The sequence continues at coordinate 123,029,446 of NC_052533.1, read as the reverse complement.
AATGGGCAGAGAATGAGGAGATTTGGATCACTGATCTAGAAAACACTTTAGCTGAGTATGGCTCCTCTCTTTTTTTCTTGGATCAATGATATTAAACTGCTGTGGTTGCAGACAGTGGATGGCGTGGAAAATGAGAATGAAATCCAAAGCCTTACCTAAGAAATCAAATCAGATGATTTAAAGTTTTTTTCTGTTTTGGGAGATTAGACATATGGTTAAGTTATGAAGTAGCATTTGATCTGCAATGCGGTTGCTGGCTGTGGCTCTAAAAAGATCACTGCAGATGTGATAACTTCAGCTATAACCTCAGTTTTGATTGGGAGATTATCTAGTTTGTGTTACTTTCTACTTTCCCATGGCCACAGAGTGTACGAATACAGTTACCACAGAACAGAAGGCATATAGAGTAAGCTTACCCAGGGCAACAAGTTCACTCTTAAGTGCCCTAAGAAGTGTTTACATTAAAAGGGCAGATCTGTTCTTATTACATGCACAGAGAAAAACCTTCCAGTTTCCACAGTAAAAATAGGTGTTAGCACTTTGTTATTTCTCTAGACCAACAAAGCAATCTATCTTGGAAGGAATTAATGGGATTTTAATGTTTAATAAATGTGAATCCATTACCACCTGCTCAATCCCACTATCTTCAAGTTGTGTGCTAAAACCTTTCTATGTGAGAATTTACTCCAGAACAACCATTCCTAAAGTGCTTTTACAGATTAATTCCATGTGTTAAACTTTTGGTTTCTGGAATAACAGAGATAATTGGAAAAATATATTTTCTAGAATCAGAGAAATGGTGGATGGAGTTAATCAAGAGGAGTTAAGCCATTTTAACTCCTTTTACCTAATTCTAAGCAAGTTTTCATGCATAGGAACAATGAACCATAAGTCATGGGTTGAACACAATGGATTTATAGTGAGATTGGGTGAAAAACACGTTTCCTCTCACATAAGAATGGTCAAGATGCACAGAATACTTCTGGCATTGTATTTATTATACACATTTTTTAATTTTACAGTCAAGAGTTGGGACAACTTGAACTCTTCATTCAATAAAATCAAAAAATAAATAATAATAATAAAGTCATTCTTATACTGTACAGTTTATTTTATATTATTTATTTATATAACTTATATATATATTATTTATAATATTTATCTTATGTTTGGTAATATTTTCTGTATTGTAACTTTGTAACTATTCCTTTTTTCAATTAAAAAAACAAACAAACAAACAAAAACCCCTGAACATTATCAACTAGAAAATACCAAAATATGGTAACAGTGGTAATGTGCTAAACGACCATATCCTGCAAAAGAGAATAATTTTCAGTTGTTTCTACAAAAAACAAACAAACAAACAAACAAAAAACATCTGTGTCAAAGGGTTTTTGATGTATAGCAGAAGTTCACTGTCAGTGAAGAGAGAAACCTGACAGCATTGTTATCTCACACACATAAGATCCAGTGTTTTGTGTTAGAAGAAAAGATTTTATATGCATAACAAAAATAAATATATTAAGTGCAATACAAAAAGCTTTATTCTGGATTAGACCATTTATTCCAGTTTTGTTTGCCTAGATGATATTTTTGTAATTTGTCAAGTAGTGAACATGATGCTACATACAAGAAACCAAACTCATCCATTCAAAACACTCGTTACTTTTTCCATCACTGGCTAATACATATCCTTGTACAACCTCTTCAAGTAGAGCTGTGTTTCCTTCTTGGTGTTGCTCACTGAAGTGGCTGTTTAGATTATTACTTTCCTGAAAAATGCTGTTTTACCAAAATGCACCCTTTATGGCATTACAGAAAATTAATCTGGGCAGAAAAATGTAGGGGCAATGCTGAATGACAAAAGTAAGACTACACTGAACCAGACAGAGATTCAGGAGCTTCTAGAACGTTTTCTATTGATGGCAATGTTTTTTTAATACTTCAGTTCAAACCAAGTAAGAGTAATTCACAGATGCACATAGAATTATTCAGGACAAGAACAAAAAATCAATTTGAAATTACCATTTATTCATGGCTTAATTTGGCTCCAACTTCAAAATAGATAACTAGAATGTTGCCAATGAAAAAACACTTGTTTCATTTCTGGCTGCTAATTTCTGTAGTTATTTCCTTTGTTCAAAGTGTAGCAAAACCCTGCTGACTCAGAAAACTGGCATTCTAATGGTTTTACTGAATTAGAAGTGTATGTGCAAGGGATAAATCAGTAGAGGACTAAGTCCTGAATCTTTGATATTGACAGAACAAGGGAATTACAGAAGAACATCAGTGAAAGTCATTGAACAACTCTAGGGAGATTCCTGACAAATAAGGTCTAACCAGTGTGCTGAAAATAGTAATTTCTGGTAATTGTTTAGTAAATATAACTTCGCCCCTTCTGAAATGAATGAAAACTCTGGAAACCTGCAGAGGCTTAGAAGCTGAACCATACCTTAGAAGAGCACAATACAGATTTTCTCTTTCTTATACAAAATTGCAGTCATCTGTATAATTGTCAATGTTACATTTAGTACAATTCTACCTTGAATACAATTTTGGAATATGTTTTCAGGTATTACATGTATGTTCAGTTTCATGTACAAATATAGGGCAAATTCTGACTTTTTGCAAAGAGAAAGCTAAGAAAAAATCTATGAAGGGCAATTGTTAAATCCTTCCTTTAAAAATACATTGTCTCCTAGCTGTCTGCTCCTAAAAAAATAAAGAAACTGTGAGATTTGCTGTGGTAAAAGGTTATCCAGGAATCTTAGGAAAGATGCAAACATAACTTCATTTTCTAGGCAATGCCTACAGGCATCTAAATTTCTATTGGAAGTAAAGCTCCTCTATTTGTCAGTGGATAAGGCAGCTATATTAAATCAGAATCTGTTTTCCCAAAGAAGTCAAGAAGTCCCAAAAATTTGAGAAAGGAAAGCTTCTTTTTTGTTCAAATATACACAGTAATCTCTTCTTTTAAGTACCTCTTTTGACAGTGGCATTCAAATGGACTGGAATGTAGAAAAAATGCTTTGTTTTCATTTTTTTCACCCCAACTCTGCATTTCATATACGTATAAAGAATACCTATGCAACTAGGGAAGAATAGAACCACATGATGTTACAATCACATTATGAAATTGGCTTCATTATCTAGTTTAATAATGCTGTCATCTGTGATGGCAATAGAATAAAAAAGTTCTGTGTTTCTGTGCAGTGGAACCGTTATGGATTTTGGAGGATAACTTTTCAGGACTTACATTGTTAAGGAACATGGCTTCTTTTCTTTATAATACAGATCACATCATTTTCAAAGACTAAAACTCATGCTGGGTTTTATGTAGGTTTTCTTGGCCACAGAATTTCACACCCATCTCTGACATGGGGGCTCCAGATTTTGCAGCTCCTAGACTGGAGCAATTTCAATCAACAAATTTTCCACCAACACAGCCAAACTCATCAACTCATCAAGTTGCAGGAATAACAGTCTTACATAACACTTTGCTAGTGGTACACAGCAATTGTCATGCAATTTTAAATGTTGCATAAACCAATACACAGTAGCATTAACTCTTCAAATGGATGGGAAAGTAGTGAAAGAAAAAAAAAAACTCAATTTATATAATTTTCAAACAATTAAAGCCATTTTAGAATACAGCTTACTGATTAATGGTTTTGTGAAAGACTAATTTGCTTCTTCCAAGGTTGTACAGTGTAAAATAATGTTAATTCAGAGTTCCCAATAAAACAATAAAAATAAAGCTAGTTATTAGTAAGGAGCTTGAGCACAAAAGCAACAGTTTGGTGGTATACATGTGCTCAATACTGTGCAATACACAAGTAAATAACATTCAATTTTCTCGCATGTAATCAAAGCCTTCTGAATATTCTTCTGAGAAGAGAAACTGAAAAGAGATATTTTTTTTTTCTGTGTCAGGAAAATGTTATTTTATTATATACTAGAGAAAAATAGATTACCTTATGCTTAACAATCACTCTTTCACTTATTGTAAAGGGAATAACGATTTCATATGTGGGTCTAACTATCTACCACAGTAAGCCAATACCAAAATACAGTGGTTTATTAGTCACTGAGATGTAGACACAGATTATTTTTGACAAGCTGGTAATTGTATGCCTTATAGGAAAATACCAAGTTGTTAATTGCATTTTCCACAACTGGTAAAAGACAAGACATCTTTTAAAAGAATGTATCAGTATTACAACTTAATGATTTCTTTATAACCTTCTATTATTATCTTAATTTGTTTCTTTTAATCTTATCCTCAACAAGTAGCAACTATATATTCTAATAAAATTGTAAAGTTTTGGAATATTCTCACTGTGCAAATTAACGTGGTGTAAAGATTATTATTTATTTTATTTTATTTTATTTTACAAGGGCTACTGATAATAAACAGGCAACTCAAACTTGTAAAATATCTATTACACAGCATACTGAAATGTGCACAGAGGAGCAGACTGTTTGCTGGCCTTACTTTCAATGTATCTTGAGATCAGAAATATAAAGTAATATATAAAGTTTAATCAGCTACATTATGTCCAAGAATAAAATCTAATTTTGTCCTTAAAGGTTGTTGATGAGTCCCGTTCATAAAAGGTTATCATGACTGATAAGTAACGCTCTAAAGAGCAAACAGTGAGTAATACAAATTATAAATACATAGGTACATACAACTCCAGATAAATATGACTTTGTAAATAAGAATCCTGAAGTACAATTTATCAGTTTTCCCAGCTATTTAATTCAAACATATAAACCAGTTCAACATGTTAGGCATTTCTATGAAAACCAAGAAGCCGTACAGAGAAAAAGGAGTCAGAATATTTGTGACTGTTTAAGAAGCAATGATTTTTCATTTCAGCAGGCAAAGCCATCCAAAATAAAAACATCCTCCCTTTACTCTCAACTGTGGGAAGTGAACTCAGTGAATTTATAAATATTTTGCCAAACTGAAACAAACCTTCGGTTCACTGCCACTTCCCCTCATGATGAAACAAACGTAAACAAAGTGAAGCAGTCCACACTTTAAGATCTACAACAGCTTGTTTTGTGTCTGGATTTCTGAGAAATTTAGAGGAAAAATAAGAGCACATTCAGAAAGCTGACAGAAAAGAACGAAAAGTTACTTTACACTTCTTAAAAAAAACAACAACGACAAAAAAAAAACCATCAAAAACTAATGCTTAACAGTAAGAGTACACATATTCAATTCCTGTATCTTCCTTGGAGTGTTCAAACTCCAGCTCCCATTTCCCAGGAGGTCCAATAGGTTAAAATTGGGAAAACCAGGAAAGAAAGTGTGCTTAATATCCCTGCATAGTCTCTTCTATCTTGTATAAATAATTCAATATTCACTATGATTAGGAATGGGGGCTGGGTACCTCATCTTTCCAAAGAGCATCAGATTTGACTCATTCTCGCTTTCTTGTTCCACGTTCCAGTAACTATTGAAGTACTTTATCTGAAAGGCAGAAGATTCAGAAGGGTGGAAATAGGAAACTGACTGATTTAAGAAACAACTGAAAAAAACACTGAAGACATTATACTGATAGAAGAATAATTATAGCATATGTCAGTCACAGGTTCTTTATAATTTCTTATCTTACATAAATCCATTCTTTAACTGAAGGTGATGATTTCATACATTACAGGTTAAAATCATTTTGACAAAACATTTATTTAAAGAAGTAATGCAGGATCTATGGTTAGTGGAATTGGGATAAAATCCAAAGTAAGTTATCCAAAAACCACTAAATCAGATCAGTATGATTTCTTTAGCCTAAAACATAAGATGTGTGGGGAAATACCAACATAGTTATTGTATCAGCCATATGATAAAACATCTGACATACCTAAGAGAAATAACAAGTGGGAGAACATAAGATCTGCTGCACAAATTGTGTGGTGGATAGTGAACTGACTGAAAAACAGCTGACAGTTCACATATGTGGGAAGGGAGTGATCAATCTGGGATCAATTACTAATGGAACTAGTTAAGGATTAATCATGATCTGTTTTAATATTTTCATTTCAGGTAGGCACAAAATGTAAAGACTGCCGGAAAAAATTAGATATTACCATATTAAGTCCACAGTATGATACACACAGAACTGAAGGAGCATTAAAACAGGCTGATAAACTTGAGGAAACTGCTGAAAAGTGTGAGCTCAACAGCTGGAAGAGAAATAGAGTGATGTGGCTGGATTAATTGTTGCCAATACTGTGACATGTCCATCAAACAGCAAATGCAATTCTGAGAAGTATGAGATGAGGTCCTTGGAGTACCACAAGTCATATAAACTAAGAAAAAAAGACTTTGTCTTGTTTAATTTAGTAAAATGAATGGAGATGTGGTAAGATTGCTCTACATAAATAAATGAAAGTGCTAGAGAAAAAGATAATAAGAAAAGCTATTCAAATTAAACAACGTTGACATAATACAAAAAAATTCTATATGAGCCATAAATACGTTTAGCTTGGAAATAAGAAGTTGTAATCATCAGAGCCAGAAGATTCTGTAGCAGCTTTCCAACAGGGATAGCATGGGCAATAAACCAAAATAGTTTTAAAATGAAGCATGTTTCAGAAATAAAAATGTTGTATATAAACATCTGTTTCAACTAAAGCTTGCCAAAACACTGACAAGTATCCAATAAAACCTTGCCTAGTATACTTGCCAAATTGCCCAGTGAATTACAGGAGAGCAGAGATTTCTAGGGTCTATGACTCTGAGATGACTCCTTCATGACAACTACTTTGGAACTGGAGACTTCAGAAGCTTTAAAAGCAGCAGTTTGTGAGGATTTTCTTCTTTTCAAAACTCACTAGCCAACCTGGTAGTTGAGAAAGTTCACTTGCTGTTCAATTTCAGCAAAAGCCATTACAGAACTGGCCAGGCTCCCTAGGGGTGTCAGAAACAAAGTCCCTATAGAATCAGTTCCAAATATCTTGACAGTCTACAGCTCCTCTCAAAGAGTACTAACAGAATTTAGTTATACTAGAATTAGGACTTCGTTCACACAAGACACTGATCAGATTTAGATTTGTTATTATCTGAGAAAGCTATAGTTTTCCAGAGAAATAAACATGGTGTCTTTGTGACTTCTAAAGCCAACATGTATATCAGCATAAATGAACAATAGCTACCATATTATTTAGGCATGGACCTAAAATGTGTTAGTGCAAAGTTGCCACAGGAAAAGTTTTGAAAGAGAAAGAATGAAAGAAGGAATTGCCACAAAGCATATCCAGTTAAAGAATACTGTGCCTAATTCTTTGAAGTGTTAGAAACGTTAGGTGCAGAGGCAGGAAGTGGACCATCTTTCTAATGTATTTCTCATCACTATGTGATGCGTACATCCTCATGAAAACAACGCCCAAATTAATCTTTTCTTCATTTGACTATGACAAAAGTTTCCTTTTTTGAATTTCTCAGTGTCAATGTCTTGGTTCCTCATTTTTTCATTTTCAATGTCATTTCTAACTTCTTTAATTTTACATTATTACCATAGCTGCAGGACTTGTTCACAAAGCATTAAAGAACCAAACTACACTGTGGAAATAAAAACTAATGAAAAATCCTATAGAAACATACAACATTCTATAGAATCTATAGATCATCCAGACTTGGAAGAGTTCCACAACCATCATGGAATCATAGAATATTTTGGGATGGAAGGGACCTTTAAGATCATCTAGTTCCAACCCCCCTGCTATAGACAGGAACACCTCCCTCTAGACTAGGTTGCTCAAATTCCCATCCAGCCTGGCCTTGAATGCCTCCAGGGTGGGGGCATCCACAACATCTTTGGGCAACCTGTTCCAGTGTCTCACCACCCTCACAGTAAAGAATGTCTTCCTAATATCTAGTCTAAATCTACCCTCTTCCAGTTTAAAACCATTTCCCCTCATTCGATCACTACCTGCCCTTATAAAAAGTCCCTTCCCTGCTTTCTTATAGGCCCCCTTCCAGTACTGGAAGGCCGCTATAAAGTCCCCCTGGAGCCTTCCCTTCTCTAGGATGAAGATCGCCAGCACTCTCACTCAGCCTGTCCCCATAGAGGAGGTGCTCCAGCCCCCTGATCATCTTCTTGGCCCTCCTCTTGACCTGCTCCAGAGGTCCAAGAAGGGCAGCAGCTTGCCTGTGGAGCAGAAGGGCAAAAGCTCACTTGATCTTGATTTTCAGTACGACTATAGTCTGTGAAAGCGGGACCTCACAGTCCTTCTGACTTTTTGGGTTTTAAGCAGGAGGTTTCAGAAGTTACCACAG